>NC_136485.1:61419520-61467020 GCF_053919585.1 Euprymna scolopes | reverse complement strand
TATTCAATCAAATATTATATGCAACGGAGGCACTTTGCTTTATGAATTTTTTTTTCTCCTTTTTTTTTTTTCTTTTAGAGTTTACGAAATATTTTACACTTGTTTTCTTTTTTTTAATTTTTCGCTTTTCCGTATCTTTTTTTTTTTTTTTTTTTATCAAAATCAAAAATATTAATAAACGTTCCATAATTGTTGCTGTCACGAGCGCTTTCGATTCGTCCACTAATCATCTTCAGGTGTTAAAGTAAAAGGGCGAAGGAGCGAAAATGAGAATTAAAATATATAGTCGATGAATATAAATAAATATATATTATATATATATTAGTGATGGGACGATTCCAATCTTTTTCCCGATTCCGATACAATTTCCGATTCTTTACAAATCTCTAAATATTTAACTATAGATTTATTTTTTCCCCCCAGTTACCGTAAAAACACATGTTAAATGTGCAGATATTTTCTTAAACGTAAAAATACATTTGTTGGGTATGTTGTCTTGATTTTAGTTTTACTGGTAGTTTAAAATCAATGAATAATAAATTTAAAATAATGATTATATAAATTATCATTATTACCAACAATGGAAGGTTTTGCTTTATACAAAATCAAGTAAAAAATAAAGACAAAAGAATCGTTTTGGCGTGGGACAAGAGGCATAATTTTTATTTTTTTTCGATTCCGATACCCTCAAATGTTCCGATTTTTCCGATTCCTGATTCTGATTAATCGTCCCAACACTATATATATAATGATTTATTCATATTAAGAGTACATATCTAAGATCGAGATTATGACTTTAATTATGCTAGGCACAGTTAAGTTACTATGGTAATTGGTTTGGTTGTTTTGTTTTACGGCATATCAACCCATTTCAGGTTATTTAATGCCGAATCTGGTGATTTTTGAAGAACGATTTTTTAATATAGTGTATTTGTTTTTTAAGTCGTATTCTATTTAACCCATAGTTGGGACCCTAACAGGTGCTACCACTCCGGGTCAGAGTGGACCTGGGAGCAATGGCAATTAAAGGGTGGCTCCGCACTCCCTAAGGCCTGCAAGCTGGGACCCTCACCATCGGATATAGTTTAAGGTCATATCCAGGACCTATGGTAATTGGTGATTTCATGGGCGCATGATTCAATGATAGCTTTGGATATGAAATTGACTTAAAATTCATAGTGCTTTGAAAAACCGATGCCTTCTTTTAAAAATCAAAACGCTAAAAAAAAAAAAAAAAATAAAGAAATAATAATGCTGTTGTGTACTCGCAAGGAAACCCGGCGTTGCCTAAGAATAATAATTGCGGGTTCTGAAAGACCTTACATACTCACTTTCTCTTTAATTCTCAACAAAACATGCCCAACATGTTGATCATATCAAAAACTGATACGTTAACTTAAACTTCATGAAACGCTTAAAAAATGAATAAAATAAATAAAAATAATTTTAAAAAATAACGTAGGCTCGTTAAAAAATAGATTGCAAGTATTTTTAATAAATTATATTTTATGTATAAAATAATAGTTGATTCCAGTAGATGTTTGAAAACCCATCATTAGACATTAGTATTGAATGAGGAACTAACATTCTATGACCAATCCATAACTTATTAGCTTTTTGTTTCTTTATTTAACAAATTATTTAATTTTTAGTGTGAGACCAACAATATACTCAACATTGATTGGGAGGAAGTGTAAGTATAACCTTTTATTGAAATAAATTTCGGTAAATTCATAATGTTTAACTCCCCTCGAAACACAGTCTGCTCTTTTTCCTGAAACCCACAAGGACCTTTGTGCAGTCCAGCTTGAAGTCCTGAACCCCATACCGAAAACATTAATTCATAATAATTGGTATGTCACAACTTTTGACAGATACGATATTATTATGCTTGCCCAGTTCTTTCTAGAATTAGTTACTTACAGGCGAGAGCATGTGAAGTTTGCCAACGTCCGTGGTAAAAATAGGACCAACAAAATTCGATCTTAGCACACCCAGATTGTCAATCTATGTTGGTATCCATTTCAATAGTCACCTCGTAATTCTTTATTTACATTTCTATTATTTTATAATTTCTGTTATTTTTAAGTCGTAAAGAAACTAAACTAAAACGTTATGTTAATTATAAATGCTAAGCCCGCATTAGTGTTAAATTATTATAATTAAAAAAAAAAAAAATGTGGCACTAACCTTAATATGGGTTTACCCAGCTTCCTCCAAAGGAGGAAATGTCATGTAAGTTAGAGGAGACGATGGCATTAGGTTTTTGCAACTCTTGCAGCCAGGTGTTGACATCCTCCTACATAGTTTTTTATTTATTTTTTTTTTGCATTTTCACCCCAAACAAGGCACAGTGCCATTTTGATATAGGAGGCTACTATCTGGAACATAATTTCTAGGGGTACTATGTAGGGAGTTGAGCAGAAAGATGTCTGTTTACATTACACTTAAACTTTTGCATGTCTCAGTGACCCAGAAGGGAATTCCAAAGTCTAGCAGTCCTAGGGAAGAAACTATTAAAGTAGAAGACTTTCTTACATGTAGGGATTTCTACTGTGTAGGGGTGGGACTTGTTTGTCGGGTGTATTTCCATCGAGAGGTGGGACTTGTTTGTCGGGTGTATTTCCATCGAGGGGTGGGAGCACAAAGGCTTGTAGTTCGTCAAAGCATCCACCATTAACATACTTGTAAAACAGGCAGAGGGATGCAACGTTTCATCGATGGGACAGTGGCTGAAGCCTAGCTGATAGCGCAGGATCTATTAGGTTGGTGACTCTTCTGAAATCTGTCTGAGAAACTAGTAGCAGATGCACCAACCCAAATGTGGCAACAATACTCCATACATTGGTGAATAGTGGCTTTGTAGAGGCACAGGATACTCTCAGGTGTAACATTCTAGCATGGTAGAGAGAGCCCATCTTCTTTGCAACAGCCCTAGCAATGCCCTCAATGTATCTTTCCAACTCATGTTCCCCGTGAATGTTAAGCCGAGAGGTTTGAATGAAGTAATTTCAGGTAATGTATGAGCCATGAGTATTAATGGTTGAGCAGGATTAAAAGAAACAAGTCTTGGAAGCATTGAATGTGACCATCTATTTTTGTCCCATTCCACTACAGACTGGGCATCTTAGTCTCAAGAGATTGCAGTGTGGTGGCTGCTCTACTAAGTACGACACCCCGAGCCTGAAGTCAAGTGGTCTACAAGCGATCCCTCGTCTCACGCTCCACAGGGGGTTCGAAACAGGACGGCGACGCCAACATCCCGCCGGTCGCGCATGTCAAGTTGGTTGGCCCGTTCGCGCACGCTACCGTGTAAGTGGCAATGACGACAGCGACCCGGTAACGGCCCGAAGACCGACGAAACCCCCGCCACCACCACAAGCGACAACGACCGCTATGGCAGGCTCCAGCGGAATGGAAAGAGACGCCTTTCGTAATACCATGATGGCACCGGTCACGGTTCCGGCTTAGAGGGTTTCAGCCGTTATCGCGTCGAGGCAGTGTGGCACCGTCACTCGTTCAAGCAAACACGCAAACTGTTGCTCCGATCCTGTGCTTCCTCTCATACTGGATGGGATAGCCGTGGCCACGGCCGACGTTGCACGTGTCGATCGGTAGGATAAAACTAACCTGTCTCACGACCATCTAATTTTATATTTGAGACCTTAATTAACCATACTCTAGTCCATCACCTTACAGATACTAAACTTCTGACTGACCAACAATATGGATTTAGACAAGCCCTTTCCATAGCAGACATCCTAACTGTAATCTCTGAACGTATATACTATTCACTGGACAAAGCGGGAGAGGGCAGAGCGGTAGCTCTAGATATATCTAAGGCTTTTGACAGGGTATGGCATGAGAGTCTCCTCGGGAAAATTAGATCATACGGTATCACTGGTAGAATACTTAACATAATTAAATCCTTCTTAGATAAGAGAAAAATCCAGGTTGTCCTCGACGGTCATACATCAAAACAATATGATATAAATGCAGGAGTGCCCCAGGGGTCTATCCTTGGACCTCTACTGTTCCTGATATTCATAAATGACCTCCCCGACAAAATTGCCTCTGAGATGGGTATATATGCTGATGACACCACACTCTATAACAGGCACAACAGGAAAACAAATGAACACATATCTAAAGAAATGGCAGAAACACTAGAGGATGACCTCCAATCTGTAGTGGAATGGGGACAAAAATGGATGGTCACGTTCAATGCCGCCAAGACTAAACTAGTTTCATTCAATAATTACAAGAAACCTTCTCTACCACCTATAGCAATGGCCAACGACTCTTTATCTGAGAGTACATCTTTCAAACTCCTTGGCCTAAGGTTCACAGGAAACATGAGTTGGAACAATTACATTGAAGGCATTGCCAGGGCCGCTGCAAGGAAGGTGGGCTCTCTCTACCGTGCTAGAAAACTACTAACACCTGAAAGTATCCTGTACCTGTATAAGGCCACCATTCACCCATGTATGGAGTATTGCTGTCATATTTGGGCCGGTGCATCTGCTACTAGTCTCTCGCTCCTTGACAGAGTTCAAAAGAGTCGCAAATCTGATAGGCCCTGAACTGGCATCTGTCCCATCGACGAAACATTGCATCCCTCTGCTGTTCTACAAGTATTTTAATGGTGAATGCTCTGACGAACTGCAAGCACTTGTACCCCCACGATGTGAACAACCTCGACAAACCCGACAGGCTGCTAAATCACACCTCCACACTGTAGAGATCCCTAGATGTAAAAGATCTTTCTACTCCAGTAGTTTCTTCCCCAGAACCGCTAGACTTTGGAATTCCATTCCAGGTCCCTGCTTCCGCAACTGTACTGACGTGCAGAAGTTCAAGTGCAACATGAACCAACATCTTGCTGCCCAAATCCCTACATAGTACCCAGTAGTTGTTGCGAATTACTTAGGACTTCTATCCAGTCATGGCTGATAGAACGAGAGTATGCCACCCCGTGAATAAAGGATTCTGCTAGAAATTCCGTCCAGATTCCTGAGTTTGACAGAAACATTCCAGAGTATGGAGGAGATACACTTGAAGAAGGTCGGAGCTTACATAAACCAGAACGTTGTGAAAATGGCACTCAAGATGAGAACATTAGTCCAAAGAATCCAAATAATACGAGATTTTATGAACAAACGAAACGGATAGGAATCACAACTTTATTTTTTTATGAAAATCGCTCTAGACAAGGCATGACGCCACTTGATGTCAAGATTTAAAAACAAATTACTTAAAGGTCAAAAGCTGGCCAACGATAAATGTTTGCATAGATTCTGACCCAGAAAACGGAAATTCTTCTTCGCCAGGAACCTTACTCATGGACTAGAGGACAAAATAAGGGAAGCTAGAGTTACGAGACTGCCGAAAGTAAAGTAAAAGTCTACCTTCTACTCAAAGAATTTGTTCACTGTTTGTATTGAGATGTTTTTTGTCCAACTTCATTTCACACTGGAGGTTTCACTGGGCTCTTTCCTTAATTAATATGAACAAGGGGGAAAAAAATGTTTACTTAATTTAAGGGGAGATAAATGTGATTACATTTCTGGTATTTTAATAGACAGTGCTTAGCCCTGAAAAAAAATGGGGCTTTTATGATTGTTTTAAAGAGTCTAAAAATATTTTGTGCTTGTTAGATGTATTGCCTTATTCTAGTTTGGTACGAATAAAGAATTTACCGAAATACTTTTATTTCATTATCCATGACCTTTTTACACGGAGTTATTGGTCTGCGATTCCTTTTCTTAGGAATTTCTAATTAACCCATGAAATTATTTTTTTATTTTTTTTTTTTTCTGGCATTTTCAATTAGGGTTCCTCTTTCTTTTCTTTTACCCTTAGCTCTTTGATGTTTTGTTATTAGCGAAAAGGGTTTTGGCAGGTGTCTTATTCTTCATAAACATCAGTTCTTTTATTTGTTAACATGAATAAAACAATGGATAACCCTTGTAAGAAGGTTGCTCTTTTTTCTTTCTTTTTTTCTTGTTTTTTTTTTTTTTTAAGTTATTGCTGAAAAAGTGTATTTGTTATCAGTTTCTCTAGCTAGGCTATATTACATGTGTACTAGCTGTCTCTATCCGATATTGCCTGAGATTATTTTTACTTTTATTAGTAATTTGCATAACTGAAATGTTCAAATATATATATATATATATATATCTCTTAAAGTAAAATGTTGACTAAACAAACGGAGGTAACTCTATTTGTCAGTAGCGAGGTTGTTAAAAAAAAAAAAAAAAAGAAGGAAACTAGAATCAAATATGGACTTTATTTGACGAAAACTATCAATAATCCAAATCCACAAACTGTATTTCATGATGAACAAACACAATGCAATGAAAGCTTGAATTTACTTATGAATCAGATGATTCTATTGTTGGCGTTGGTTTCCCTGATATCGTTTTAGAGTTCTTTCAGAAGAGGAACCATGTGAAAGTTGCTAACATCCTAAATTAGTCTTTCTGTGGAAAGAATTGGATTCGGATTTGGCACACTCAGGTTGTCAGTCCGTGAATTTCTTCAAGTGTATCTCCTCCATACTCTGGAATGTTTCTGTCAAACTCAGGAATCTGGACGGAATTTCTAGCAGAATCCTTTATTTATTCACGAGGTGGCATACTCTCGTTCTATCAGCCATGACTGGATAGAAGTCCTAAGTAATTCGCAATTGTATTTTTTGGTCGCCCATACTGAGAATTGCATCTTCAATCTTCAGGAGAACATGAATTGAGAAGTGATGAGTAGGGCGGTGACAACAGCATATTCTTTTCATTCTTTTTACTCTCGGGTATATATCCGACACAGTAAAACAGTCAATCATCCGAGAACCACATCAGTCTATATAAAAACACATATTAACGGATATATATACTCAAAATTCAAAACAATTAAAAGAATATGCTGTTGTCACAGCCCTAGTGATGAGTAAACCGATTTGTTTTAGAATTTTTGATCGCTGAGGAACAATTTGTATTTGATTACTTAGACTACTGTTCTCATCTTAGATGTTTTTTTTTGTTTTTTTGTCTTCACATGATGGCTGCTGTAACTTCCAACCTTCTTCAGGTAAATCTTATTGAATTTAATAATTTGTATGGGATTTTGAACTGGAAAACTTGTTCATAAAATTTCTCCTGTTTTTAAATGGACAGGAAAATAACTGATTTTAGACTTATCTTTTAAGTATAAATCCATTCAAATGTCTTTTGAAAACTAATGAACGGATGGTAATCTGTTGGTGCAAGATCCACAGAATATGGTGGACGATACACGATTTCTCAAGCATGAGTTTACTTCATATGAATCAGATGATTCTATTGTTGGCGTTGGTTTCCCTGATATCGTTTTAGTTAGAATTCTTTCTAGAAAAACATTGGGTACTCACAGGAGGAACCATGTGAAAGTTGCCAACATCCTAAGTTAGTGTTTCTTTAGAAAGAATTGGATTTGAACTTGGCATGCTCAGGTTATCAGTCTATGAATTAACCACTGAACCATCGTCACTTCTTCGAACCTGAATTGAGAAATTATTTTAGAATTTTTGATCGATGTTTTTAGCTGAACAAGAAAATAACTGATTTTACACGTATCTTTTAAGTAAGTCTATTGTGGCAAAATCTGTGAAAATGAGGGCTTACCGTTCAAACGACCTAGGTGTGCATGTGTGCTTTGTCATCGCTGCGAAACTAGGATAAGAAAAGAATCCCAAGATGGCGCCGACGGCGTTTTGTAATGGTATGATCTTGGAAACTCTCGCAAAATGTCGTGCATATATGCAAATCAGTTGGTCTTTGACAACTATAAATTCAGGTCGTTTTGGAAGGCAAGGGCGAGGAAAGAACGGCCGGTTGGTAATTGTGTACGCTGGATCGTGTTGGTGGCGTGTCACCGTGTCTGTGTGTGTACTGATAGATCCGCTTTCCTGTCCCTTGCACATTAGACTTTGAATTGGTTTACATTGGACTTGCACATTGGACTTTGAATTTGTTTAGATTGGACTTCAACTTCATCTATAGTTGTATGCAAAGATAAATATATTACGCATGTCTGTTTCTGCTGGTGTCCTGTGTGTAAGTGACAAGCTGTGGAAATATGTGCGTATATTAGTAAATACCTGTTTTCATTTGTTAGAATGTGCATTCAATCAGTGATGTTTGGCTGTACAGTAGTGTCTTGTCTGTAAAATAAAACAAAAAGAAAGCTGTTTGAGATTTTATAGTATGCGCAAGTTTGTATAAAATATTTCCTTTCTCTGATTGACTGAAAGAAATTGCTGATTTTGTCCAATTGAGAGTTGATAAAATTGTCCAATGGGACTACTTTGAACTACAGGGTGGAACGATAAATTCGTTGTCCTAAAGAAAACATTACAGCTTTATTTTAAAACTTTTATTGAAAAAAATCATTTCAGGTAACTTATGTAATAATTATATAGTAGAACTGACATCTATTTAATGTAGCTGCCTTCAGACTCAATCACTGCCTCAATACGGATTCGGAACTGGGAACATGCCTTTTCCACAAACGCTGGAGGAAGCTTGGTGAATACTCAGCAGATGACGGCAATCAGGCTGGCTTTGGTGTTGTGGGAATTCATGTTGGTAACGTTCTTGATGTATGACCAAACGAAATAGTCGAACGAGTTCAGGTCAGGTGGGGAGGGATGGCAGTGAGAGAAGGGTACAAAGTTGTAGCACTCTTTCTGAAACCACGCCTGAGTCTCTTTGGACTTGTGGGCTAGCGCTAATCCTGCTGCCACACCCAGGGTTTGCTAGTGACCACCTGATTGCCTCAGGGGGTCAGTATTCTTAACCACATCCAGGTGTACTTTAGTGTTTACTTTCAAGCCAACTTCAAAGATGTGAGGTGGTATGATGTGGCCCTCACTTGAAACCACACCAAAGGCCATAACCGTGGCCGGAAACTGTTTTCATCACTCTGGGCCCACATTATTCATGGCAAACCAGCGATACATTCTGAGGCTGCTGCCAATGGTCCTTTTGTCACAACTTGGACCGGTAGAGAGCATAAATTATACAGTGGTGCATCTCTGATCTCACTCATTGAAGAGTGTCACTTTCAGACATGATAGAAGGCTCCTATCTCTATTGGCATTTGTACACAAGTTTCCAACTAGTAGATGGTCTGCAACAAAAGAAAACCGGTTTTCATCAAACGGAAATGGAATCATGTCATCTTTTCTAAGGCGACAATTTTATCGTTCCAGCCTATCGTTTGAGGAATTCTACCAATTGTCTTTCCCCTCATTTTATTCATTTTATTTGTTAGAATTTTAAAATATTTTGTATATTTATGCAAAAGGAGGTTGTTGCGTGCACATGCGTATATTCTAGGATGAAGGATACTCCCAATCCCCGTCGCCCTTTTGTTTGCCTGAATATTTTTTTATTTGTTTTACCAAAGTGGGAAACTATTGAAACGTTTTGTTTCTTTGTAAATTCTCCAAACAGCCATGATGTATAAGTATCATTGTTATTCTGACCCACACATGCTTTTATATGGATTTTTACTCATTTTTTTTCTTTTTTAATTCCTTCTGCACAAGAAATGGAACCATTGATTATTATACCATAATACTCTCATGTTTTGTTTCAAGCCGATAATCTCGAACAACCAATTCTGATTTTTCTGTGAAAATCCCGAAATCGATTTCCGTTAATTCACTCCATTCACTTAGAATATAATATTGCAAAAACGAACAATGTTACTTGTTTTTTCTTAAAATACAATCTTTTCAAATTTTGTTATAAGATTTGAATTAAATAACTCATTTTTTTGTTTCCTACTTCTTAATATTCAAGAAAAGTTTATTCTGTCATTTCTGTTTTTTCTGTCATTTCTGTTTTTTTTTCTGTCATTTCTGTTTTTTTTCTGTCATTTCTGTTTTTTTTCTGTCATTTCTGTTTTTTTTCTGTCATTTCTGTTTTTTTCTGTCACTTCTGTTTTTTCCTGTCACTTCTGTTTTTTCCTGTCACTTCTGTTTTTTCCTGTCACTTCTGTTTTTTCCTGTCACTTCTGTTTTTTCCTGTCACTTCTGTTTTTTCCTGTCACTTCTGTTTTTTCCTGTCACTTCTGTTTTTTCCTGTCACTTCTGTTTTTTCCTGTCACTTCTGTTTTTTCCTGTCACTTCTGTTTTTTCCTGTCACTTCTGTTTTTTCTGTCATTCCTGTTTTTTCTGAGCTGATTGATTTATTTTAGAACAATAAATGAAGATTACGCATATTACTCACATAAATTTATTGTCTAGTTTATAATAAAGACTTGTATATATGACCTTGTCTGTGTGAGAAATCTATCAAACTGTCAATTCTTAATCTACAGATTTGAAACTATATGTTGAGGATTCTGACATGTGGAACAAATTCAATTTGGTTTTTAACCAATAAAAATAACTACTAAAATGTAAAAATTAAAATTTGGCAGGCATAAGTCGACTTATGCAAGTCCTCTGCATATGTGCAAATATACATTTCATTTAATTATTTTTTTAAGTTTTGATATCTATTTGTCTTTAAGTCATATGGTAGTGAATACCGTTGGAAAGCTAAATGTTTTGGTTTCGATTTTAGCTGATGTTACAGAAGGCATTTTTTTTTTTTAACTTTTGAAATCACTACTATATATTGGGTGCAATATAATAATGAATAGAGAATATAATAAATATGAAATTTGCATGGATGGAAATATATTTAAGCATATTTTATGACTGGACAATGCCGGGCAGACTGCTAGTGTGTGTATATATATATATGGCACAATCTCATTGACACACCGGTTATTGCCAGATAAAGCAAAATTAAATTTATTTTACATGCATTGAGTAGAAAATGTAATGAGGAAAATACCAGGAGATAATGAATATTTGAAAAAAAAAAAACAAAAAAAAAAAAAACGTTGGATCAGCGTATAATGTACTGAAGGATATTTAGTTAAAAAAATGAAGACAATAAAAGCAGTTTCATTCTAACATTTAAAGGCAACTTTATTGGTTATCTTTGTTAGTAAGAATATAGGAGAGAAACGGCTTAGTAGCTGAAAGCGTTTTGTGGGGAAACATAGATTGAATATTATAAAGACCTGTTGAAAGAGAGAATTCAGAGTATACATATTGAAGTTGTTAGTAGGAGCGTGTGTCCATGTATGGACGAGAGCAGTTCTGTAGCACGAGAAAGAAAGTTTGTGTGGATCGCATGTGGAAGTAAGTTCGTGCTTGAAGATAGCCATGTTGGATTTTTTGTACTCACGCTAGCCTGCGGCCGATGCCTGCTGCCAGCAAAAGCCAGGGAGAAAGAGCAAGTCTGTTGCCGGTTTCACGTTTTATACACTCAGTCATGTGACTGATAGCTGACTTCTGATTGGAAAAGCCAGGAAGAAAGTGGATTCAAAATCTCCAGCCAAAACAATTCGCTCCTGCTACTGCACTTGTTGCAATTTTCGTATGCTACAGATATTGGATTCCAATAAAATTCGAAAATTGTTAAGCAGTAAATATACTTTAAGATTAATATATACGTAGCTGCATCATGCTTCGATATGTCTTCCTTTGCAGTTCTTTTACAGTGGATCCTAGCGAATTCACAACCTCCTTAAAATAATTTAACAATACTTATATATATATATATATATTCAGTTAAAGTCTAATGTTCAAACTTGAGTTAATTTCTAAGACGAAAAATACCACCAAGATGAAGAGGAAACCATCTAAAATTTAATGATTATTCGACTTTTAAGACTTCTTTTATAAGAGTTTATCTAAAAAAAAATAAAAACATTCATAATTTCCCTTTTTTTTTCTTTTTTCAAATAGTTATTGAAAGAAAAAACTGCAAACATTTCAAAATATTCTAATTCGACTGTATTTTACATAATTATATTTTCTTTAAGAACGTTATATAAAAGTACATTCCAACCATTTCATAATATTCTAAACTATATTTTATATTTTATTTGTGCATTAAAAAATTTTTTTAAAAATTATTTTGTAATATAGAATGTTAAATTTTATTAGTAAATTTAAAACATAATTTGAGATTGTTGCTAAAAAATTTTAAGCGATTCAATTCAATGTTTCTGTAAATTATTTTATTTTTTTTAACTTATTTAAAAATATAAAATTTTGGTTTGAAAGAAAAAAAAAAATTTTTTGGATTGTCTCTTTTCCCAGTGTAACTCTTTCGAAAATGAAAAGGGGCACTTTGGATCAAAACAAAAATAAAACTTGCCTCCATCATGAAGGATTTCTCATCTGCTGACCGAGTACAGATAAGATGAAATGCAGTATCAGAACAGACACTGCACTTTCATCTTAGCCAAAACACGTGAAGGTTGTGAACATCTTAAATGAAAGTGTTTCTGTGGTTCGAACTGGATTGAAAAATGGGCACACCTAGGTTATCAGTTCGTCTGATTATCAACTTAGCTTCCGTTACGTTTGGTACAGTTTTTCATTTCTATTTTCCACTTTTCAGCATGAGACGTTTTCTTTCTAACATTATCGATTGAGATGTTGTTTTCTATGAATATTAAAGTGAACAAGAGCAAAACGTACTTGCTCTGTGCCGAACTTTGTTTATCACTCCTTTTCCCCCTCACTCGCTCTCACCCTCCCTTTTCCCGTCGTTCTCACCCTCCCTTTTCCCGTCGTTCTCACCCTCCCTTTTCCCCGTCGTTCTCACCCTCCCTTTTCCCCGTCGCTCTCACCCTCCCTTTTCCCCGTCGCTCTCACCCTCCCTTTTCCCCGTCGCTCTCACCCTCCCTTTTCCCCGTCGCTCTCACCCTCCCTTTTCCCCGTCGCTCTCACCCTCCCTTTTCCCCGTCGCTCTCACCCTCCCTTTTCCCCGTCGCTCTCACCCTCCCTTTTCCCCGTCGCTCTCACCCTCCCTTTTCCCCGTCGCTCTCACCCTCCCTTTTCCCCGTCGCTCTCATCCTCCCTTTTCCCCGTCGCTCTCATCCTCCCTTTTCCCCGTCGCTCTCATCCTCCCTTTTCCCCGTCGCTCTCATCCTCCCTTTTCCCCGTCGCTCTCATCCTCCCTTTTCCCCGTCGCTCTCATCCTCCCTTTTCCCCGTCGCTCTCATCCTCCCTTTTCCCCGTCGCTCTCATCCTCCCTTTTCCCCGTCGCTCTCATCCTCCCTTTTCCCCGTCGCTCTCATCCTCCCTTTTCCCCGTCGCTCTCATCCTCCCTTTTCCCCGTCGCTCTCATCCTCCCTTTTCCCCGTCGCTCTCATCCTCCCTTTTCCCCGTCGCTCTCATCCTCCCTTTTCCCCGTCGTTTTTTCCCTTTTCCCCGTCGTTTTTTCCCTTTTCCCCGTCGTTTTTTCCCTTTTCCCCGTCGTTTTTTCCCTTTTCCCCGTCGTTTTTTTCCCTTTCCCCGTCGTTTTTTTCCCTTTCCCCGTCGTTTTTTTCCCTTTCCCCGTCGTTTTTTTCCCTTTCCCCGTCGTTTTTTTCCCTTTCCCCGTCGTTTTTTTCCCTTTCCCCGTCGTTTTTTTCCCTTTCCCCGTCGTTTTTTTCCCTTTCCCCGTCGTTTTTTTCCCTTTCCCCCTCGTTTTTTCCCTTTCCCCCTCGTTTTTTCCCTTTCCCCCTCGTTTTTTCCCTTTCCCCCTCGTTTTTTCCCTTTCCCCCTCTTGCTCCGTCTCTCGCTCTCTCTCTCCCTTTTTCCCCCTCGCTCTCTCTCTCCCTTTTCCCCCCCTCGCTCTCTCTCTCCCTTTTTCCCCCCTCGCTCTCTCTCTCTCCCTTTTCCCCCCCTCGCTCTCTCTCTCCCTTTTCCCCCCCTCGCTCTCTCTCTCCCTTTTCCCCCCCCTCGCTCTCTCTCTCCCTTTTCCCCCCCCTCGCTCTCTCTCTCCCTTTTTCCCCCCCTCGCTCTCTCTCTCCCTTTTTCCCCCCCTCGCTCTCTCTCTCCCTTTTTCCCCCCCTCGCTCTCTCTCTCCCTTTTCCCCCCCTCGCTCTCTCTCTCCTTTTTCCCCCCCTCGCTCTCTCTCTCCCTTTTTCCCCCCCTCGCTCTCTCTCTCCCTTTTTCCCCCCCTCGCTCTCTCTCTCCCTTTTTCCCCCCCTCGCTCTCTCTCTCCCTTTTTCCCCCCCTCGCTCTCTCTCTCCCTTTTTCCCCCCCTCGCTCTCTCTCTCCCTTTTTCCCCCCCTCGCTCTCTCTCTCCCTTTTTCCCCCCCTCGCTCTCTCTCTCCCTTTTTCCCCCCCTCGCTCTCTCTCTCCCTTTTTCCCCCCCTCGCTCTCTCTCTCCCTTTTTCCCCCCCTCGCTCTCTCTCTCCCTTTTCCCCCCCGCTCTCTCTCTCTCCCTTTCCCCCCCCCCTCGCTCTCTCTCTCTCCCTTTCCCCCCCCTCGCTCTCTCTCTCTCCCTTTCCCCCCCCTCGCTCTCTCTCTCTCCCTTTCCCCCCCCTCGCTCTCTCTCTCTCCCTTTTCCCCCCCCTCGCTCTCTCTCTCTCCCTTTTCCCCCCCTCGCTCGCTCTCTCTCTCCCTTTCCCCCCCCCCTCGCTCTCTCTCTCCCTTTCCCCCCCCTCGCTCTCTCTCTCCCTTTCCCCCCCTCGCTTTCTCTCTCCCTTTTTCCCCCCCTCGCTTTCTCTCTCCCTTTTTCCCCCCCTCGCTCTCTCACTCCCTTTCCCCCCCCCCTCGCTCACCCCCCCTCGCTCTCTCACCCCCCCCTCGCTCTCTCACTCCCCCCTCGCTCTCTCACTCCCCCCCTCGCTCTCTCTCTCTCCCTTTTCCCCCCTCGCTCTCTCACTCCCTTTCCCCCCCCCCTCGCTCTCTCACCCCCCTCGCTCTCTCACCCCCCCCCGCTCTCTCACCCCCCCCCGCTCTCTCACTCCCCCCTCGCTCTCTCACTCCCCCCCTCGCTCTCTCTCTCTCTCCCTTTTCCCCCCTCGCTCTCTCTCTCCCTTTTCCCCCCTCGCTCTCTCTCTCCCTTTTTTTCCCTCCCTCCCTTTTTCCCCCCCTCGCTCTCTCACTTCCTTCCCCCCCCTCGCTCTCTCACTCCCTTCCCCCCCCATCGCTCTCTCACTCCCTTTCCCCCCCCCTCGCTCTCTCACTCCCTTTCCCCCCCTCGCTCTCTCACTCCCTTTCCCCCCTCGCTCTCTCACTCCCTCGCTCTCTCACTCCCTTTCCCCCCCTCGCTCTCTGACTCCCTTTCCCCCCCTCGCTCTCTCACTCCCTCGCTCTCTCACTCCCTTTCCCCCCCTCGCTCTCTCACTCCCTCGCTCTCTCACTCCCTTTCCCCCCCTCGCTCTCTCACTCCCTCGCTCTCTCACTCCCTTTCCCCCCTCGCTCTCTCACTCCCTCGCTCTCTCACTCCCTCGCTCTCTCACTCCCTTTCCCCCCCTCGCTCTCTCACTCCCTTTCCCCCCCTCGCTCTCTCACTCCCTTTCCCCCCCTCGCTCTCTCACTCCCTTTCCCCCCCTCGCTCTCTCACTCCCTTTTCCCCCCTCGCTCTCTCACTCCCTTTTCCCCCCTCGCTCTCTCACTCCCTTTTCCCCCCTCGCTCTCTCACTCCCTTTTCCCCCCTCGCTCTCTCACTCCCTTTTCCCCCCTCGCTCTCTCACTCCCTTTTCCCCCCTCTTTCCCCCTCTCTCTCCCTCTTTCCCCCTCTCTCTCCCTCTCTCTCCCTCTTTCCCCCTCTCTCTCCCTCTTTCCCCCTCTCTCTCCCTCTCTTCTCTCTCTCTCCCTCTCTTCTCTCTCTCCCCCTCTCTTCTCTCTCTCTCTCTTCTCTTCTCTCTCTCTCTCTCTTCTCCCTTTTTTTTTATCACACAAATGAACCTCAAACCACTATTTTTATTTTTTTTTATCTCATTTTCATATTTTCTCCTCCTTACTCCTTCCCTCCTATTTCTTCTTGGGGCACTCTCGGCCTCCATCCATTCACCTCTTCATCAAACTTCCTTACCCTTACACATAACTGCTCAAATCTAGACATTTCTTATGAATTACTGACACTCCAAGCCAACCATTCCAATGTACCACTTGACATGCTTTGGCGGCGGGCCGGAGCAAGGGAGAGGGGGTCTGTTGAGGGGTTGGTCTGGCTGCATCTCTTCTACCACCACCGTTACAACTAACCTCATCATCCTCAAAAGTTATCCTTATCTTTATGCAGATGTTGACTCGGATCTTCCTACCCCCCCCCTCCCACCCGCTCTTCATTAGCTGCCACCATTACCCAATTTTGTTTAATTATCTCTGTTAATTAGCTTTACTAGCATTTCCTTGGTGTTCTCTCCCGTGCTTGATATAAATGAATCTGTTTACATGCAAATTCATTCATCTACAAACTCTTACCCTCTTATGCCGGTAGATAGGACGATTATCAATGGCTTATGGCACTACATCCTCTTAGACTAAGGTTCTTCATTAAAGATAAGATGCAGTGTAGTACGTATCAGTATTTATGTTTTACAAGCTGGGGTGTCCCAACCCACTCCTCTTCTCCACGGGGCTGTTTCACTTCTAATTTTGCTATTTTAAACCAACTTGGACCACATTTTAAGTATACGGAGCTGACATATTGACTTTCTTACGAGTAATTTTTTAAAATATAATTAAATTTCAGTGATATATTTAGAAACGGATTTATAAGTTGGTAGGCTCTATTTACTCTCCCCCCCCCCACGAACTAAAAGACCGATATGTAATATGTGGAAAACCCAGCTTTCCTTCCCAAAAGGGTAGGGTGGGGGCATTTTAGATAAGACAAAAATTGTCGCGGTCTAGAAGGATTTCTCTTTGGCTAATCATGGATAGAACTGATAAAATGAAGCAAAAGAGTCCTCAAAGAACAACTATGTGGACACCTTCCTTGGATCTTAGCTTTAATCAGAAAGAGAAAAACGGGATTTGTTGGACATTGCTAGAGAGCTAAGGATGAAATGGGGGATATCAAAATGGGGATGTGGCTTGGTGAATAAACTGCACTGAACCTATATGAAGCAACTAGCAAAATACTCGCAATGTACATATGAAGATCTACCTGATGATGTAGAGTAAATCGATGGCAAGAGAACCAGATATGCTTTTGGGCTTAGGATGAAATCAGCAAATTTATTTTGTGAATGCCAAAACAGGTATATGACTCGGTGGGAGGACAACACAACCTGCATCAGTCAACTAGTAGAAGACTCGCAATGCATCTCTGAAGACTTATCAGGAGGATCCTTGACGCTACCACGATTAGATGATAAATATCAGTACATGAAAGGAGTTAAAATATTTACAAAATTTATTGTTCGCATGAGGAATACTAGATAAATATAATTATTTGTTTATTCCATGGAGTTTCAAAAATTGGCCTTTTTCTTCAGAGGAAAAACAATTAGAAAAAACTTTTATAGACTAGCTGTAATTTTACTGGTTAGCACAAAAATTGAAAGCTTCGAAGTTTAAAAGTAGTATTGTAAAAACGATATAGATATATACAGATTCAAAATAAGAATATTCACATCAAAATCCATGTATGAAGATGTATTTAAGCAATAACAAGATCCAATTAGTGAAGTTGGTTGAAATTTGGTAAAATCAGTAAATCCTCTGATAGCATATACATCTGCGGAAGTTGGAATATTCAGATCGTATAAATCTATAGTTCTTGATGAGGTTGTTATTGGAAAAATCTTGCAGTGTAGAAAATTATAGTTTGTAAAACTTTTAATGAATTTAATTTAAAGTGAGAAAAGGTAAGATTGGCGTTCTTATCGCAAGATAAGTATATACTTATCTCGAAAAGTTCTTTTGCTAACTGGTTTTTCTCTGAAGAAAAAAATTTTGAAACTCTATGGAATAAGGAACTATCTTTATCTTGTATCCCTTGTACAAACAATAATGGTTGTAAATCAGAATTTTCTAATATTTAAACTCCTTTTCACACACACATGAAGGGAACCAAGAAGAATTAGAAAAAAAATTTTTTAAAGGAGATTTATCGGGATAATAAAAAGCTCAACATGTTAGGTGGAGCTTATATACAGAAGGAAAAAGAAAAAAAAAACAATAATATAATGATATATATACTAATGCATATAAATTGTTTATAAATAGCTTATAGACCCTGTATTCCTAATGATGTAATCTTATTGATTGCACGATTAAATGTATATGAATTAGTATTATCACATAATTGGCTTATGTGTTTTAAATTTGAAATTTCATCGTTTTTAGCCGACAGAAGATATATCTTGCTTTTTTTTTTTTTTTTTTTTTTTTAATTATCGCCGGATGAGAAAACTTGCAGAGAAAGAGAGGCTAGATCTATAACGAGGGAAAGAAAGGGTGTAGGGAGAAAGAAAGGATGAGAATCAAATAAAAGGCTCAACAGGTCCCAACACTCTCTCCATGTCGTAAGGATGAGTCAGTCATTTGCCTGACCATTTTAGATCCTGGATGCTTACCACCAAAAATGGACAAAGAAAAAAGAGAGGTAAGCAAATTACAGATGAAAAAGGAGGGAGAAAGAAAAAGAACCTTTTCTTTTACACACTTCTCGGCAAGCAGTCATGGCGATCAGTCTATGAAACCCTGTTCCGGGTTCTGGGTAGTCAACAAAAATGAAGGCCCTAAGCTTTAGTGGGTATGGAAAAGCCATCGCTGAAAAACTAAACTGAGCAAACTTGTTGCAATGAACAAGGGATATTAACGAAATAACAACAAACATGACTTGCAAAACTTGTTTACAATGGGCAAAAGATATTAACGAAATAAACAAAAACGTGACTTGCAAAAGTCAGCATTTAAATTGATCTCTGTAAAGATCTTGTTTGGTAAGACTGCTTTCGTCGAAAGACATTTCACTGGTGAATTCAAGAAGCGAAATTTGCCAATGCGAACTGATGGTTGAATGGAAGATCGAATTTGTCAATGAAAATAGCTGTGGATTGAGCAGCGAAGGAGATAAGGGTGACAAGACAATATGTCCCAGAGTTGTGAATGTTTTTTTTGTTTGTTTGTTTTTTTGAATACCATGAAGCCAGGCTAACCAGTTCTAAAAAAAAACTAAAATAACGAAATCTGTCGAAGAAATCCCACGTAAAAAAGAACAAACTGTAAGTCCTCTCTCTCGCTCTGTCTGTCTGTCTGTTTCTTTTGTGCCTTTTTTTTTTTTTTTTTTTTTTTTTTGATATTTTCCTCTCGGCATTTTTAGACCTCACCCCATTCTCATCATTTTTTTTTTGTTTGTTTAATCTCATCTTTCTTTCTCCTTCTTCCCATAGTCTGTTTGTAATAAAATTCATTTAAACTTCAGTATTCCGTCACTTCCACTGTACTGTTCATTCGTCCATTCCATATTTTACGGGGGTTGAAAGAACCTCCCCATTTCCTCTTGTTCAGCGCAATATATCAAACCCATAGGCCCTTTTCTGTTTTTCTTTTCTTTTTTTTATGTGAGCGCCTTTACGCAATCTCAACTTGGGCTGTGATCGTAACGCTATATAATAATATATAGTATATGTATGCATTTATATTGTGTGATATTAGTAGTTTCAGAAAAGATCGATCTTAACTGAAAGGGCGTTTCGTTTTTAACAATAACTTTGGCTAAGGACATTTCAAAAATATTAATTTTCCAATTACGTTTAAAGACAAGGTGGCACGGCAAAGAGTTTTTACGTAAATCAGATTGTAAATCGGCTTTAAAACTAGAACAACTGATAGAATTATTGTAGCTCTATTTTCTCTGCTAAAATAGATCTGACCATAGTAAAGGGTTGACTGCCACAACTAGATGAAAATAATGATGAAAGCAGAGTCAATCAACGCTTGTTTCATTATGGTATACAGAGTAAATTATTACTAATTATTTTCTATTCAAAAGCAATTTATCCATGTTGTAAATTATGATTTGGAAAAATTTTAACTCCCTTCAAATACTGATACTCTAACTTGTATATTGAGCATTTTCATCTGGATATGATTATCCTATAAATACTAGTATTTATATCTCCATTTTAAAGCTGTATATTTCGAAATTTTATTTATACGTGCACGTTTATATCTACATATATGCATACACATACATATAGAAGCAATTGGACTCATGAAAAAGAATTTCAAAAACTGCCTGAGGAAATATACCCAGTGGACTAAGTGCAACAGATTCAAATAATTGCACTTAAAAGGGCAGTCCGAATCTTGAAAAGACCTCTTGGTTGGAATATATGATATAGTGGGTGAATATTTGGCATCTAATAGGGTGCCCCATTCTCAGCTTGAACAAAGATATTCTGGGTGTCGTCCTGCCAGTATTCCATTTTGTTTAAATTGCTTACGAGATGCTATTGTTTCACTATGGCATACAGAGTCAATTATTCCAACATCTTTTTGGATTGCTATTCAAAAGCAAGTAATCCATTTCTGATGCCGTTATGTTAACTGCCACGTTGAATCTTATATGAAAAAGGAAACTAGTTTCTTTTGCAAATATGCCTGAACATTGAAAACATTGCCAAAAACCATCACGCATTGATAACTTCACTTCCTTTATTGTATAAAGATAAAAGTAGTTTATACAAGCAATTTTCATGTATGTTTAAGTATCTGCTAAACACCTCATGACCCAGTGGACCAACGTTGATGCATCGTACTCCTTTATTATAGACTATATCTATGACTAATTAAGATTTGGTACTTCTATTAATTGCACTATCTTTTGATGCTCGAATTTGAGAAGAGATCTATTTTTATCAATCTGACGTATTTTCCTTTCCAAAAAATCTCCAACATCTTGTATATTCATTGTCATTGGCTCTTGCTAGTGTCCGAGTAAGTATTTGTCATTTGACGTGATGTTCATTAATGTGTGTTATAACTTTAAAGAGCTGCAGACACTTTTCATCGTGGAAGGGTAGATGAGGTTGTTCATGCAGCTTTCTTCTCATTCGGCTTGCCTCTTCATTTCCCTCTCCTCTTCTCCTTAACACATCGGTTGGAACGCATCGGTTTTTCAGTTGTAAAAATTAAACTGTTGTAAATTAGATGTCATTTTCAATTTTAGAAAATACCTTGGGTAACTAAACAAAACCAATACAAAAAACATTTTCAAAACGGATCGATTAGAGGAACGCATTGGTTTTTATATATAAAATAAAGTTTGGGACTTCCTACAACTGCACAGGACAATACCCCAGCACAACAAAAAAAACAAGTCACCTCAACAATGGTCTTGACTCTGACAGACTAATTTTATTGAATTGAAAAAGACACAAACATATGAAACTAAATTAATTTTTGTATAAGGTCTGAACTGGTCTATAGATCTTTCTAGTATGAAGTTTTTCTAGTTCAGGTCTCAACTTCTATTTATTTAGCATAACTTCACTTGTTCAGAAATCAAGAAATATGGGATTTCGTTGAATGATCTGACTATCCCACTTCTGATTCTACTGTTCATAACACCATTGATGATTCTGTCGCTGATTGCTTGCTATCATTTTGATAGTCTGTGCTTTTATGGTTGCATGCTCTTTCTATCCCAACCCATAGTTATGAACAGTGAGCCAAACGTTTGTCATTACAGATAAAACCTACAAGATATCCCACCAGCTGAGACTGTTTACTAGATTAAAATTTAGTTCTTGCCAAGAACTGTGACACCAGGGTCCGAAAGTGGAACTGAGAAGTCAGAGCCCCTCCTCTGGGGCGCTGACTTCTCCGTTCCACTTTCGGACCCTGGTGTCTTACCTGCAAAAAGTGTCTGGGCAGCCCCGTCGGCATTCCTCGGTGAGGGTGCCTCAGGTGATTTGCAATGAACTACCCCCCCCCCCCTTCTCAAAGAGAGAAGGCAAAATCAACAGAAACCAGGTCATTACAGGAATGGTCTAACCTTTGATTTTGGAGGCCCGGAATAAAATCCCTGTCGCTTGGACCATACATGAAATATTTAGAGCAAGCGTAAGGATAAGACATAACTAACTCGTGTCCTGATACTCACCAAATACAACTGGTGAGTTTTGTAACACACACCCTCCCCTGCTATGTCTTATATTCACATATTAAATTTGTTTGATACAACCTTGCACCAAAGCAGAAGTTTTTTATGTCACCTTAAACCTCTCAAAAGTTATACTAGAATTATGCGTGTAGCATAACTAGTACTTGTTAAAATTCAGTTGTAAAGTTACAATCTTGTGATGGTTGAAGGTTCAATTCTTGGTGTGGGTTATACTCTAAATACAATCGCAACTTAAGACTTCTACCTGATCAGGTCCTGGATATGATGTTAAACTATATCCGATGGTGAGGATCTAGCTTGCGGACTTTGGGGAGTGAGAAGCCACCCGTTAATTGCCATTGCTTCCAAGTCCACTCTGATCCGGAGTGGTAGTACCTGTTAGGATCCCAACTATGGGTTAAATAGAAACCGACTTGAAAAAAAAACTAAACAAATATATTCTATTAAAAAAATTTTCTTCAAAATCACTGGATTCGGCATTAAATAACCTGAAAAGGGTTGATATGCCATAAAACAAAAACAACCAATCTACACGATCATGATTGATGGAATGAGAACATGATGTTCCTGGGGACTAAAAAAATGGTTCCATTTGAAATTCCGTGCAGATTTGAGTCTGAAAACAAACTCCTGAAGAAGGTCAGAGGTTACATCGACTAAAATGTGAAAATAACACTGAAGACGAGAACGATAGTCCAAATAATCCAAATAAGTTTTTTGTAGTAGTAAAAAAAAAAAAAATATATATATATATATTGTTTCTTTTTTGTAAAGAATAAAGTGCCTCCAACTAGAACAATAGTATTATCACACAACTGTCTTCGTAGTATAAACATGAGATCTCATTCAAGCATTAAACAACTTCGGCAGAATCCTTTGCAGCTGTGAAATCTGCCCACACTCGAGTCTTCATCAGGTGACGATAAACACATTCCTCAATGTTATGGACACATTTCAAGTTATGTAGGATTGATGAAGGCCAGCTTTTCATCAAATAACTACAAACGAATTTGTGAGTGATGTCGGTGGAAACAATATCCTTTGATCCAACCTGTTGCAAATCTATATGTCATGAATGATTCTCAAGGTTCCGGTTTCAATATCTACTCCATCCTCTCACTTGAAAAAATTTTTTAATTTTTTTTCTTTAATTAATTACAAAAAAAAAAGAAAAAAAAGTTTTATTGAATACTAGTTGATAACCAGCAGAGTATTACGATTGTTGACCGTGGGAAAAGTCTGTCACGCATGTATACACACTGATGGTATTATTCCTAACTATAATTAAAGTAAAATGCTTTTTCGTATAAATAATTGAATCCATTCAAAATATTCCAGCACTAGTGGGAATTGGCTCGGTGGTAGAATTTCGTGTTTCAGAACTTTGGAATCCATCTTTTAAATTTTGCTAGGTTCAGCCATGCTGTTAAGTCATAACTGACGAAACGCGTGTTTATGGATAATGCATATATACTATTATATAAAAGGAACTACAAACTCGAAAATGGCTCTGCCGATTTTTATGAAATTTCACACAAAGGTACATTATCTATCTGACAGTGTTCTTAGATAGGTTTTGTATCAGGATGTCTTCAATAAGTATCGATAATCAAACAAAAATCCAATGAAAGAAGGAACAGCCGATTTAGACCAAAGTTAACACCTTATACATCCTAACATCACGATTTATTGCGGACTATTATCCTCATCTTTTAGTTGTTGTTTCACAACGTTTCAGCCAACTGTTCCTATGGTCTTCGTCAGGTGGTTACTGCGACGGAATAGGAACTCCGAATCTCCTAACTGCATTTTCAGCAGTTACTGTTTTCTATAGTTATTGTAAGGTCTGGCATATAAGATCAATAGTATGTTCTTTGATATGACAGGGGTGTGTTTGAAATGGTTGTTTCTTTTTAGAACACATTTAAAGCATGCTACTTGACTTTTGCATTTTAAACTTTAATTCAAGCCATTGTATATAATCTCTATATATAAAAATCTAATTCTTGGTCCGTTGGTTATTCATAAAACGATATTTCCACATTACCAATTTAATTGAAATTTTTAAGACAGTCTATCCTTAGAGTCGAGGAATGTTTTTGTTATTAAAATAAATTAAAATTGCAGATTATAAAATTAAATAAAATTAAAATATTTTTTGTAAGTCGATTCTGCAAGATCCTTTTTGGTTTTACTCTCAGTAGAACTGAACTTCCGTTTCAATTCATACACCATGATTTTATGACTCTCGAATTACAAGATTTAATTTTTTGTTTAATCTCGATAAGTAAAAAAAACATCTATTTTTGAAATTTAAATTCATTTGTTTACCTTCCTAATTTTTTCATTAAAACTTTTTTTTTGTTATATCAGGCAAAAAAAAAAAAAAAATTGCTCGCCAGCAGGTGCGTTTTTGAGTTGAAACAAATCAAAAAACCTTAACAAAACCATCTTTTATTTTAATTGAAATTCATTGAGATGAGTATTATTTATTAATTTTATTTATTGCGGACTAGTGTCCTCATCTTTTTCTTAGTTGTTTGGGCCAACTATTCCTCTGGCCTTCATCAGGTGGTAACCGCGATGGATAGGAACTCTGAATCTCCTGACTGCATTCACTGCAACTACTGCCTTCCATAGTTGTTGTTTGGGTACCCAAACCTGGCCGGAGGCTTACTTGGCCAAAATGTGGTGAGACAACTATGGAAGGCAGCAGTTGCAGTGAATGCAGTCAGAATATTCAGAGTTCCTATCCGTCGCGGTTACCACCTGACGAAGGTCAGAGGAATAATTGGCCAAAACGCCGGGAAACAACTAAGAAAAAAATTAAGATAATAGTCCGCAATAAATAAAAATTAAAACCATCTTTGTTGTAAAAATCATTTTTTAAGATAATTAGCAGTACACTTTTTTTTTTTTTTTTTTGAAACAGCTGTTTCTATATAAGAAAATATTAACTTTTTTTATTATTAAAACTATAAAGTGTTAGGTGAAAGTACAATTTTTTTTTTTTTTTTCCGAAGAAAATTTACAGTATTTGGTACTGTATTTGCATTTTGGTAACATGCTGAAATAATACTTTTTTTTTTTTTTTAAATATTTTAATTAATTTACTTTTTTATTATTTTTTTTTTTCAGCCAGTCTTACCATGGAGAGGGGAGGGTGTTTTGTAACTATTCTATACTTTCAACTAACAATTTATTAATTAAAAAGATATCGTGAAAGTTGAATTTAACTTTGAAAAAAAAAAAAAAAAAACCTGGACGGCACGTTCAACATTGTAGCCGGAGCCTATTTGGCAATAAGGTCTGATTCATATATGTCAGTCGATTAATGTTTTTCTTTTTTTCTTTTTTTACCGTAAATTGTTAGGTTAAAGTTTTTTTTTTTTTTTTTTTTTTTTTTTCTCAAGACAAATTTTTTAGCAAAATTGAAAGTACTTTTTTTTCTTTTTTTTTTTTTTACAAAAGTTGTTTTTATATAAGAAAATATGAACGTTTTTTCTTAAAGAAATTGTTAGGTGAAATACAGAAAGGTTTCTACCAAGAAAACCGTTATTTTTTTTTTTTTCAGCTATTCTTACCATAGGGAGGGGATGGTGTTTTGTAACTATTCTGTGCTTTTAACTGACAATTTTTTAAAAAGCAAAAGGTAAATTTTCACATTAGGTCTACCGCCACAATTTTTAACATGGGTAGGTTGGTGATGTTTATTCTGAAAGCCCTTAACATGGGGAGAATGGTGGTATTTATCCCAAAAGCCGTTTTTAACATGAGGAGGTTAGGGGTGTTTATTCTGAAAGCCGTTCTTAATATGGGGAGGTTGGGGGTGTTTATTCATGGCCACTAGTGAATTATAGTGTATAGTACAGGTCTTTATATCTCAAACTATTTGCCTCTGCAAATTTTAAGAGATTTTCTTATTCAGCATAGTCGAAAACCTTTAAAAGTAGTCATTTGAAAGAAAATTGTGGCGGTGGAGCTAATGTAAAAAAAAAAATACAAAAAAAAAAAATATTGTGAAATTTAAATTTAACTTGGAAAAAAACTATTTTAAAATAGTATGGTACCAAAAATAAAAAAAAATACAGAAAAATACTCCCTTCGGGTTTGTACTTGCACAAAGATTTGAAACAGTTGTCAACAAAAACAAATGTATAACAAGTAAATGTTTTCAAAGTTACTTTTCTACCTAACTGCATAATTTTAGTCTTTTTATTGGATTTGTACAGTAGTACACATAGATTCGAAAAAGTTGTCAAAAAACAAATGTATAGCAAATATTATCAAAGGCAAGAAAAGTTACTTTTCTACCAAACTGGATAATGTTTTAGTGCTTTTATTTAATGTAAAATGTTTATTTGGCTCAAAGACAGCGTTTTCCGCTATATTTGAAAATTACAAATGGCGGCAGACTCTAAGTTAAACATGTTAAGTTTGGGAAAATGAGCTAAAACTAAAAAACTATACAAAATACTGTTAAAAAAAAAACACCGAATATATGTCAACCTGTGTCATGGTCACATATATTGATTTTCTAACAGTATTTTGTACAGTTTTTTTAGTTTTAACTCATTTTCCCAAACTTAACATGTTCAACACAGTCTGCCACCATTTGTATTTTTCAAATATACCGATAAACACTGCATGTTTTCGAACCAATTAAACATTTTACATCCAGTTAGGTAGAAAAGTAACTTATCTTGATTTTGATAACATTTACTTTTTATACATTTATTTATCAGTGTATTTGAAAAAAACAAATGGTGGCAGACACTGTTGATTACGTTAAGTTTGGGAAAATGAGTTAAAACTGAGAAACTATACAAAATACTTTCAGAAATGCACCAAATATGTCAGACTGTCACAGTAGCCTATATTTGATGGGTTTCTGACACTGTTTTGTATAGATTTTTAGTTTTTAACTTATTTTCCCAAACTTAATGTATTCAACAGTCCGCAACCATTTGCCTTTTTCAAATGCATCGATAAACACTGTTTTTCGAGCCGATTAAACATTTTACATTAAATAAAAACATTTAAAAATTATCCAGTTAGGTAGAAACGTAATTTACCTTACCTTTGCTTTCATTTATTTGTTTTTGGACAACTTTTTCGACCCAAATATAAATTATAAACTCACATTTTTGAATACAAAAAGAAAAAAACCTTGATTTAGCATTTCAACATTTTAGCAACGTTCGGCTTAATCCACTGATTGTTGGTTGAGCCCAAGCCACGATTGACGGAAACTCTTGAGGATCCGGATCAAATTCTGCAAGAGTACCATTTTTTTTCATTTTCGTCTTTTGTTTTCACTACTTGGAGTGGATTGTTATACTAAGAATATAAGAAACCTGCATTTTCTTTTTATTAGATTTTTCCATTACACCAAATTGAGCCACAGCAACGTGTGGCAGGGTACAGTTAGTGATTTTATAAAATCAAATTCTCTACAGTGCAATGTAGACTACAATGTATTGTGGGCTAAGTCACTGTGGAGAGGCATGTGAAGCTTTCTCTCGGTGCACTGCGATGGTACCCCAACTAGAGCAGGCAATGGGCGATTTGATTGAAAAATGGGTGATTTCACTGATTTCGATGGCAATAAAAATATGGGAGTGTGAAACATTAGCTGATCATCATTCAATCCCGGGCAAGTTCAGGTCTCTCTGCCAGTGTGTGTGTGTGTGTGTATATATATATATATATATATATATATATACACACACACACGTTTGACATGCAACTTCCTGCCAGATCATCAACATTGAGCAACAATGAATCTGGCTACCATTTGAGACTTCCAGATGCTGTATGTGCTCTCCGCTTATCTCTGCACCGTTTCCAGTCGTCCTGGACTTCTCCTTGCGACTGGACTCGAGCAGTGTCAATTCAGGAGGTGTAGTAGGAGATTGTGCAGCCCTTGCCTCACGATTACTCGTACAGCTGCCCCTACTCTGAGTATCCTTTGTCTTTTAAGACTGAACGGAGGCATCGAATATATATATATATATATATATATATAACGTGTCAGTTACATTTTAATTGTCATTATATTTCAACCACTTGAACCCACATGTTATCTGGCAAAATGCAAATAAAATGCATTTATTCTTGATTTTTCCAAAACAACGCATTTGATTATTTTTTAAGTCTTTTCGTACATACATCTGTTTTACAATGCTGTGCCATATAACATGCTTTTTAAAAGTCTCTGTCCCTGCCACCTGACGCCAGCACTTTTTTGTTGCCATCAACTTCACACATCCATCTTCTCTGGCGCTCACTTTGCTTCTCTTCTTGACCACGTGCTGTCCTCTTTTTCTTTTGCTTTTTCTCTCCTTCTTCCCGTGACGTCAGCCGTGCACACTTGTCAATTTACATACATGCATTAATGGCTGCTGTTAATGTTTTCACTAGTCGCTTATCCTACAGTTGCTGCTGACTTTCTCGCATGCACCCATACGAGGTATGTTCCCAAGAGAGCGTGTATATATATATATATATATATATATATATATATATATATATAGTTAGTGGAAATGGTAATTACATTATTGTTTCAGCTACTTGGCCGTTTTTTTTGGCCGTCTGTAGCATCCTCAGACTTTTAAATGTCTGAGGATGCTACAGACGGCCAAAAAAAACGGCCAAGTAGCTGAAACAATAATGTAATTACCATTTCCACTAACTATATATATATATATATATATATATATATATATATATATACGCACTTACACACACAATCCCACTCTTCTATCTACACTAAAACTGCTGGCAGTATACGATTCTCCCTGCTAAGCTGCAGATAAAATAGCAACTTTTGTTCAAATAATCGTATACCAGTTAAAATAAATATCGTAATATTGTATTAAATAACCTAAAATGGGTTGATATGTGATGTAAGATAATGGCATATTGCATACTCTTCCTAACTACTTTACAAGATTTCCAGCTACGGTATAACTGGAAATGTTTTCTCAATCATGAAATCATTTCTCTCCGATAGGCTCATAAGGGTAGTGGTAGATGGACAAAAATCGGAGGCCTGCAATATAAATGCTGGAGTCCCTCAGGGGTCAATCCTGGGCCCAACTCTCTTCCTGATCTACATCAATGACCTCCCTAAACATATACTTAAATCATTCGTTGACATCTATGCTGATGACACGACCATCTACGGCAACACATCAAAGGCTGTAAATGGCAAAGTTCTCTCTGATTCTCTCTCCTCTGATCTTGAGCGCGTGGTTCAGTGGGGGAAGATGTGGCTGGTTACCTTTAATGCATCCAAAACCGAACTCCTATCCTTACATCATCAACGCTCTGATCCCCATCTGGCATCAATTGTGATGGATGGCTCTCGTCTGGGTGAGGCCCCGTGTTTTTACAAGCTTCTGGGTTTGACCTTTACTCCTGATCTGAAATGGAACACGTGCATCAAGTCTGTTGCCAAGGTCGCTGGAAAGATGGTGGGATCCTTCTACCGCTCCAGAAGATATCTCACTACTGATGCAATTCTCTATCTATATAAAAGCCAAGTACGTCCAAGGATGGAATACTGTTGCCATATCTGGGCAGGAGCTGCTAAAAACAGCCTATCCTGCCTTGACAGAGTACAAAATAGACTCGTGGCTTAGTGGGGGATGCCCTTTTCTCTACCCTGCAACCTCTCTCCCACAGAAGAGACGTTGCGAGCCTATCCTTGTTTTATCGTTATTTCCATGGCAGGTGCTCGTCTGAACTCCAATGTCTGGTCCCCCCTCGCCAATCTTTCACGAAAAACACCCGACTAGCTGAATCCACTATGAAAAATTTCCCCCACTCTATATCTGTGCCTAAATCAAAACGCGGATTCCATGAACAAAGCTTCTTTCTTAGAACTGCACGCCTGTGGAACTCTGTTCCGTCTGCCTGCTTCCCACCAGACTACAACTTGGATGTCTTCAAGTCCAATGTTAACAAATTCCTAATGAACCGCCCCCCTTAAGTAAACACTTCATCAAATCTCCACACTAACGTAATGTACTTGCAATAACCCTTATCCCTGAGTGGCTTCCGGGCCTTGATATGTGGTGATCACTGTAAAAAAAAAAACAAACAAAAAAAACTATGGAATTAAGTTAAATTTTCCTTAATATTGAATTTGTAAAGTGCTGGAATCATACAATAGTAGCATTGTTATTATTTTGAAAGCAAAACAACGATTAAAGTATCATATGGCGTATGATATTTGAGTATTGTGTTCAGAAATAATCTGTTTCACCTATTAAGTAATAGAAGTTACGAAATTAGCTCATCAGAAATTCTGATTGAATTGTTGAGGAATTCCATTTATTTTTAAAGAATTTAAACCAAGCATGACACCTGTTGTTTAGCGTTGAAAAGTCACTTGATATCTGTATATCGTTATTTGTATTTACCGAGTTCACCAGGGTTTGCATGACTACAATTTTATATAAAAAAAAATTTAAAAAATGTTGGAATATAAGCGTAGTTTTTGGATCCATCATAAATTGTTCTGTCTGCGTTGAAAATCAGTGTTTTGGTATCTAAAAAAAAAAAAAAAAAAATTAACGGTAAAGTTGAGTTCTGTCGGAATAAATTCACAGGAGTAAAGCTAAAGTACATTCATTGGAACTTTTCATTTTTGGCAACTTTCATTAATTCTGATTCCAGGTTATCACCAGAAACAACAGAAACAATACCAACAGGAAAATGTACATCCAAAGGATAACAAGGAATAGCGTGACAAATTCGTTAACGATACTTTGCTATCTTATTCTCATATTTTACCCTATATGCCGTTAGTCTTTGTTTTGCGTGCTATTGGTTTCTGCCTGTGTCGTTTGAGCCACGCGTGCGCCATTGATCTTCATGTTGTCAGACCCATGTCTCTTCTAAAATTTCAGTACCTGAATTGCAACTCTTTCCTAGTACATAGTTCTCGTCATTGTTTGGTGTGTATTCATCAAGATCCAACTGCTTTCTCGTCTCCCTTAAGAAGTGAGATTTATTTCACTTTAGACAAAAGAAACTAAGGAAAGCTTATTTATAATCTTGTTTCGGTTTCATTCATCTAATGTGTTTTTCCATATATGAAGTAGTTTAGAAGAGAAGTGCAAAAACAAAAAACCTGTAGAGGGGGAGGGGGTGCCAACACTGCTAATCCATTACCATCTTTACTTTATTTTCTTCTACATTGATTTCGTGTACAAACGAATTTCCAATACGATTCTTTAGGAATGACTGCAATAAATACCGAAGTGTCAAACCGTTGATTTGTTTAGAATTCTTTAAAAATGTCACCTTTTTAGTAATTCTTTAAGAAACGTGATGTTTTCTATGCGTAAAATTAGCTATGCGTATGTTTATACATTATATTTGTATGTACAGGAACTAACTAACCGATCACTATGAATTTTGGTTGTTTTTGTTTTACGGCATATCAACCTTTTTCAGGTTATTTAATGCCGAATCTAGTTATTTTGAGGGACGATTTTTAATGGAGTATATTTGTTTTTTAAGTCGGATTCTATTTAACCCATAGTTGGACCCTAACAGGTACTACCACTCCAGGTCAGAGTGGACCTGGGAGCAATGGCAATTAAAGAGTGGTTCCACACTCCCCAAGGCCCGCAAGGTGGGGCCTCACCATCGGATATAGTTTAAGGTTATATCCAGGACCTATGAATTTTGGAACACAGCTGCTAGGTGCAAGAGGTTTAAATATGCGCTATATTTAGTTTTATGCAAAGGGATGAAAGCCTTTCTTGAAAATTCGGATACTTCAAACTTTTGAAATTTTAACACTAGATTATAGACATTAATAGACATTGCTCCAAGTTAAGGTTCTTTGAATTATTTTAAAAGGTTTTTAATAGGCATAATATGGCCTAGCTTTTCATTTGAGAATTCAAATATTTCAGATTTTCATTAACTATAATGCATGGTCATGAGATGCCAATTAAGCAAGATTCACAAAATTTCATTTTCTTAAACACCTTAAGCTAAGGTTTTACATTTTGATTCTTAAAAAAGTGTCTATAATTTAAGATTTTGATTTGGGATTCTAGATATAAGGTTTAGCATTATTATTATATGTTGATTTTAATTGTAAAGGGATATGAAAATGATGCAAAACTATTTTTGGGAATTTATTTTACCGATCTTGGGACGGGTATTCCTCTGGGTTCTTTATAATTTTGGAACATAGCATTATTTTTTTATGGATCTTGTGGACATTCTTCTGTTGCTTTATTCATTTAATTGTATTTATTTGAAGGTGTAGATTATGAAATGTAAAATGCACTTTTACTATAAATATCTTTAGTTATAGCACATTTCAGTTTAACATTGTTCTCCTACAGCTTTATTACCTTATTTTAATTACAAAATGTTTGATTTGTAAAAATCAGTTTTCGGCTGCTTCTTTATATACACAACTAAAGCCTGACTGATACTACTGTGTCGAGTTTTGATGAATTACATCCTTTTGACGCGCATATTGACGGTGCTGTGATCATGTTAAGTAGCAGATGGACAAGCAGAATTATATAAGCTAGCTAGTTTTGCAAAGTTCGTTACTTGAAACATTAATTTCTGTAAATAAAACAGTATATGTATGTATTATGTGAGCCTGTCTGTGTGTAAATATTTAACCGATAAACTTTGAAAATACTGGTCACATAACACTGAAATTAACAGAAAATAGTAATCATATGCCAAGAATAGTTTATAACAAGTAAAATCTTTGTTTGGATGTATGAATAACACGGACAGAAGTCGGCAATTTGAAATGCCAAATGTTTGTTTCAATTTGCCAACATATTTCATTTAGTTTTGCGCATGCATAAACTAAATCATAGCTAAGAGTGGTTTGATTTTATAACTTATCCATCTACCGGGTTAGCTCAAATGGTAGTGAATGCGGCTGGAGCATTAAATGTTTTGGTTTCGATTTTAGCTGATGGCACCAATGTCATTTTATTTTTTTTTACTTTTGAAATCAGTACTTATATATATATATATATATATACATACACACATTATGAACAATAAAAAATTGGTTCTATAATAATAAATACGAAATCTGCATGAATTCAAATATATGAAGCGTATTTTACAATCGGCAAGGTAGGACGTGCACCACCCCTCCCAGTTTAAAATAATTTATTGATAATTTTCTAAATACAAGACAAAATCTACTTCGGTTATTCATTAATAAACATTAACACTTGGGTAATTTTTAAACAAATTTATCTTGTAAAATATAAATAAAAAAATAGATCAATTTGCCTTTTCACTTGTAATTTAGAAATAAATCACAACTTGTTGAAAATAAATCTCTTGACAGAAAGGAACATTTGCACAAAAATGTTAAATTATTTGTCTATTAAACAATATTACTAAACAGAACTATTCATCATATTAAAATCAAGACTGTCATTGAATTAAAGAATAAAAATAGTTAATAAAATATCCTTTTTCAAAACTAATATGCAAATTAGATAATCTTGTGAGTGACATTGGACATGCAGGAATAATTTAAAAAAATGATGCATCTTGTATAAATTTGAATTAATTTGAAATAAGGCCTTTTGACTTGGTCGTTAGTGCAAGGAATGAACCCAACTGTCACATCAATTCATTTAGTTTTACAGTATTTAGTATTTAAGGTGCTAGGCTTCTGTATAAGACAGGAATTTGTGTTGGATATTCCATTATCAGGGCGCTGAGTAAATAGCTTTATATGTGATAATTAGGCTATGACAACAGAATATTCTTTCCATTGTTTTGACTCTCGACACAGTTAATCAACCGAGAACCACATCACTCTATATAAAAGCATGATATCAACGGATACACACTTGAGTTCAAAACAATGAAAAGAATATGCTGTTGTTAATAATTATTAGAAGTGATAATTCGCAAAGTTTAAAAATATTTTACGTTTTGCATAAAAGATTAGATTTTTTTTTTTTTTTACTTGCATCGTATTGAAGACATTCATCCTAGGCGGTTTGAACAGCCTTCCTCACAAGTAGGAAATGTCATGGGAGTATGAAATTCACAAGCGCCTCCCAGTTGCATGCAGGGAAGGTGATGCTGGTTTTTTGCAGCTCTTGCAGGGAGATGTTGAAGTCCTACATACAGCGCCTAGTATTCCCAAATGATCATCCATCTGATACTGACTAGACTCAACGCTGCTTAACTTTCATTTAAGGAGAACTTTTGTGTGAACATGGTTGTGCCAGATAAATAAAACCTTGACTTATTTTCAGCACCAAATTTTGAACTTTCAGATGGAAGGTAATCGTTCTCTCGCTCTCTCTGGGTGGCGCATGCGTGTTGGTAGATGCCTGAACTCAAGTCCACAGATGATTGGCTATCAACAGCAGAATCGTGATTGACTAACTATCTTGTGTGACCTTGCTCAGGGTCATCGTGTATGTGCTGTCATAATTTGAGTTTTGGGGAAAAAGCTGGCTCAAACTGAGCGCTTTTGCGACAACATTCAATATTTGCTCTGTTTCACAGATCTATAAACTACCGAAGGAATGAGTTTTTGTTATTCTCTATGTATACTTTTGTATTTCGAATAAGGAATCTGTGAGAATTTCAAAGAATAATAATAAAAAAAAAAAAAAACGATGGGGATTATAACTCCAACTATAGATGGAATAGTTTATGGAGCATCCAAGAAAAGAAAATCAATTCTGTGAAGGAATTACTGTCTCGGTTTCACGGTTGAATGCTTTCCTTCTGCTTATTTATAGCACAGTCAGCATTATTGAAATGCATCAAACCATGAAAGGCTTGAAGAATTTGTTTCTCTCTCTCTCTCTCTCTCTCTCTCTCTCTCTCTCTCTCTCTCTCTCTCTCTCTCTCTCTCTCTTTAAATCGAAACCGGATGATTTGTATGTCTTTTAAAACACTGCTTCCAAAATAAAAAGTCAGTTTATATATAAGATCAGTAGCAAAAGTACCTCTCTTACTGTTTGTATAGATATTGGAAGTGAAAGTCTGCTGGATTCCTTTTCGTTAAGGACTTTACATTATCGCTAATGTTAGATGACTATTTCATTTACTACATTGCTCAACTCATGAAAGGGTGTGTGTATATGTGTGTGAGTGCATATATTATTACCTACAGTCACTAGTATTTCATGCTTACGCAATCTTCAGTGTAGGAAATTTCCTGTGGGCTGAAGGATTCTAACAGTTACAAAATCGCCTTTGGCTTTGTAGCCGGGTATTCAACGCAAAAATGAATGGAAGGTAATTTGAACATTAGCGAACAGACAAGAATGACAAGAGAACACCAATTCTAAATGGCAATAAATAATCGTTTCCACAACAATTAATTTTCCTGATTTTAATTTAGCTTTTTAGGACCGTATAGATCTACTTTGCTACTTACTATGTATGAGTAGAGGGGAGTCAAACATTGAGTTTTTACAACACCAGATAAATGACCTTATATATATATATATATATATATATATATATATATACACACTAGCATTTAAGCCTGGCGTTGCCCGGGTGTTTGGATGTGTCTGTTGAACAATAACAAAAAAAAAAAAAATGTAGTAGGAAGGCAGGCTCGAACCCGTACCATGAAGGAGAAAAAGAACTGGGTAAAAACCTAACGTCTATGCTGTTATGACCACTGCCAACCCGGAAGTGACATTTTTTTAAAATTAAGCCTAGACAATCTAAAGGAGAGGATAACTTTAAAAAATATCGGCGAAAAAAGTGACTCCGCCCCTGTAGAAAAGTGCCTAGTTGAAGGGGAAGATATTAATGCTTTTAGCCAATTTTTCGATATTTGTCGTATGAAAGGTCAAACTTTAAAACGATACTGATTTTGGTAAAATCCGTCGCCCCTATTGAAGGTTTTAGGCAGACATGCAAACATACATACATTTATATATTGGTAATTAAAAATTTTCCACCCAAACTGATGAAAAACGTTGCCCTATCTCTGAATACCCTTTATGTAAAATTTCAAATATTTAGACCAGAAATTGTCTAATTTGGAAGAGACCACAGAGGTCAATTTTTTAACTTTGACTCCTTTTTTCACCCCTTAATAACTTGATTTGAGCCCAAAACAATAAATGTTAAGTTAGATCCATGTCCAAGGAACCTATATCTAAAATTTCAAGTGTGTAAACCCAAAATTGTCGGAGTTTGGTAGAGTTCTCAAAGGTCAAATCGTTGAACTTTGACTCCTTAATCGCCAAATTTCTGGCCCAAAACCGATCATAACGATTTACCCAAATCTCAGCACCCTGTATATCAAATTTCGAGTCTGTAGACTAAACATTGACAGTTATTGCATAAGGAAATGTACACACGCACACAGACAGACAGACACTTTCACAGATATATAGATATATATAAATAATATACCTAGGGAATTCTATGGAATAATAGACCAAAACTCCCCCCCCCCCGGAGAATAAATTAAGCAAAATAATAAATAGAAACTCTGTAAAATTATCTTTCTCAACGTGCAGCAACTTAACTAACACTCTAATTAGCTCCAACAATAGAAAAATCAGCAAAATAAGGAATAATAGCGAATTAGCATCAAATGAAAGTATCTTAGACAGAAAATGTAATTGCAGAATACCTGGGAATTGTCCGTTGGGTGGGAAATATCTAACCTCGGAAATAGTGTATAAATGCGAGATAAAAACCGACAATACTAAGAGGATAAATCTGGGGGCCATGGGAACCGTGTTTAAGGACAGATATAGAACCCACATAGTATCCTTTAAAAAGGAACCTGAGATAGAAACTAATAGAGATGGCGTTAACGATAGCAGGAGGGTGGGTACAAGAATCAGCATTAAAAATAAAAACAGAAAGAGGAATACAACTGCATTAGGTGATTGGGTTGGAGAACTTAATAGAAATAATGAAAATTTTGAATTAAAATGGTCAGTAGGAGCAAGTATAGCCCTGGGAAATCAAAAAGGTGCAATCTATGTTTATTGGAAGCCTTTTACATAGTGAATTCCAAAGAGGAAATTTTGAATAAAAAAACTAGATGCCATACAGAGATGTCTTCACAGGAATAGGTTTCTGCTATCACGCCTTAAATGTAACTGAGGTATAATTTTTTACAACGATAAGGATCCTCGGATGCTAGGATTAAATTTTAATGTAGAGTTAAATAGCTGGGAATGATATAATCTAAATAAAGGATCCAAATCTAACATGCAAATATAGTTTCTATTATTCTAAACTGGGTAAAAAATATATAAAGTATAAAGCTCATCTAAGAATGGAATTTTTTCCATAACTGTGAGCATTTTTGTATTCAGTTGTAGCAGTATTGATGGTGAAATAAGTGATACCCTCTTTAAATCAATGAAACAACTTAACAATAAACTAGCAATTATTAAAAAATTGAATTAGAAATTTGAGGACTGGAAATTAATTTAATTGATTTTGTCATCTGACATCTTAAGTTTGTAGAATCCATGCTGGTTTATTTATTTACTTTATTCTTTGTTCTAAATGTTTTTACCCATAAATGCAGGGGTAGACATCTTCTCATCTGAGTGAAACACATTTGTAGTTATTGGGTGGTTTTGATGTCAGAATAATAATTAGAGGATATATACATTTTGTTTAGATACCCAAGAATACAACACACAAATTATAATTCTGGCTTTGAAGACATGAGCAACCTAAGTTTTGGATAGTACAATTGTTTCGCCATAAACCAGACAATATAAAATTTTATAGTATTTAAAATTTTCATAGTTACATCTCATCAGATATGTTTGAAAAAATGTGTCAAGATATGTACAAACTTTGTATATTCTTTTCAAACATATCTCATGAGATGTAACTATGAAAATTTTTAAATACTATAAAATTTATGGCGAAACAATTGTAATATCCGAAAAAAAAGAAAGAAACAAATATGAAGTTATTCCTTCGTGTTGTTTTAGGTTTTATACTCGATTACGGAAATGTTAATCATGTTTCTTAATATTTGAGTCAATTCACATGGCTCAAATTCTTATTGATATATGAACATTAACATGGTTACTTAATTTTAAATATATTTAACCTATGGAATAATCTCTTCTAATCTATCTATCTATATCTACACTCACATACAACTATAGAGTAAAATATCGTAGTAAGTAGCGAGACTGTTCATCTAAAAACAAGAATAGGTCTAAAGGTCTTTTTTTACTTGGTAATCAATAACTATTTATCAAGGCCTGTAGGTCACTTGAGGATAGGTGTTAATGAATATAAGGTGGTAGAGTAGTAATAGCTAATGGGGTAAATTAGTTCAAATTTGAATATTTATGGGGACGGCTCAACAGAAACTAGTTTACATTGGATTTGAAGGCTACCATGTTGTATTCAACCGGGAAGCAAACCAGCGAAACAGTGTTCCAAAGGTGGACAGACCTGGGAAAGAAGCTTTGTTCATGAAATATGTGTTTAAATTTAAGCATAGATAGGGTGGGATCATATATACTGGTAGTAGTTGGTAGTGTTTTTGTGAAAGTTTGACAAGGGGTGGGGGGGCATAGATCAGAGTTCAGTTGGGTACTTGGCATGAAAATAGCAATAGAGAAGTGGGTTTGATGGAACGAACCGACATATCCAGTTTTTCTGTTTTTTTATCCATGTCGTTAACCACTTAGCTAACCTCATTTACAAGTTTAAGTAATATTTCTTCGAGTATTTTTTAAATTTTTTTTACATGTTTGCATATCCTTCATTTGCATGTGACAGCGTATCTGCAACTTGAATTTTTTTTTTTTTTTTTTTTCGTATTCGTTAATTACTCGTTCTGTTTACTTTGAGAATGTTCTCCATTTTCTGTCTATTCTTCAACACACTTTTGTTTCGCTGCGGCATCACACGTGGTAGGAATGTCTGCCACAAAATTGAATGCATATTTTATGAACCAATTAACTTCGCTAATTATACATATTGACGCAAATGCAAAGATATTTAAAATTATAATTGCATACTTCATAGTACACATGTCGCTCTTAACAAAAGTTAGCCTTTTCATTCACAATTAGCGGTTTTTTTTTTGTTTTGTTTTTTTCAGAAATTCCTTACGCACACACGCGCACACATATTTTGTATATAGTAATTATAGAAACAACCGGGTTTGTGATAAAAAATTAAGATATGTATATGACAAATATACCCGGTGAACCAAGTGCAAGAGATACAAACAATTGCGATTAAAGCAGGTGAATGTCTGATACCTGGTAGAATGCTTTATCCTTAGCAGAAGCGAAGATAAGGAAATTGAAAAGAAAAAAAATGTTCTCCACAAACACTGTTTAGTTGTATCACAACTCTTCAGGTGTAGCTAGACTATTACCCACCCCAAGCTGAGGTCTAACCTACAAACATCTAGTTAATAGTTAGTGACTCTAACTACTTGGCCACAGGGCAGACGCTGTTGGAAAGTGATTTATATGAACATTAACGACTACTAGAGTGCTGTTTTTTTTTACAAATTATAATTACATTATAAAGAAAGAAGCTACTAGATTAGAACGTTTTTTGTTTTTCTAGAATATGGAGACGTCTACAGTGCTGCTGTCCAGGTTTGTAAAGAGGTATATCAAGAAATATCTTGTTACTAAAAGAAATATCTGGCCGGATAATATCATATGGAATCGACGGAATTGATTTGACTCATTTATGTTTTTCCTTTTGTAATTCAGACTAGTATCTATCCTAATTGACTGTTGAAAATATATCTAAAGCTATCTTCTGGGTCTGAGTTAAATTTTAGAAGGAAAAAAAATCCGTTTTAATTCTTTTAATTAGCTGTAATGTGTAATTACCTGAGCAAGTCGCCCATCTCTCGGCTATCTATGTATTCCTCTCACCCTCTATTGCTGTATTTTGACCCAACCCTAACATTATTAGGTAATGTCGTTAAATCTAGTATTGAGTTCCTATTTACAATACTTCCCCACGGGACAGTAAGACACTAGGGTCGTTTTTTAACGTGGGGTACGAGAGAAGAAAAAAATCAGTGCAGACATTAAAAAATGTTTTTCATGTTAAATATTATTACACGAGTCCAGTTAATATTTCGAGTTAATATTTAATTTTATTTTTAAGCATCTAAATTTGAGTAATGCTATTTAAAAATCTTGCTTAAAAATTAACTAACATGGCTGACTTTTAGCTGCTTCATTTCGAAGCGAAAGCCCTTGACGTTGTTGATTGAAAAAGGGAAATATCGTGATCCGAAACGAAATGAGAAATATCTTAGTTGTTTGTGCAACTTATTGTTTTCTGATTACACACAGTGTTTGAAGCCACACTTTGAGAAAGAACCATGAAAAAAAAAAAAAAATTATTTACAGTTTTTATTTTTGCTTCAAGTTTTCAATTTTAGTTTCGTTTCGTTTTCGGATCACATCGTTTCGCTTTTTCGATCAACAAGGTCAAGTCTTTTTTGGGTGCAAGTCTATAAATGGTCCACAAGTAATCTTTTTTAGTATAACAATCTGAAAAAAATCTTTATAATGTATGTACTTGTCACTGCGTGAAAATCTCATATTCCAAAAATCACGTAAATCGATCAAGTAGTTTTTTTTTTTTTATTTAAGAAAATCAAATATGAGATTTTATCGAAGAAAAACTTCCCACCATCTTGTTTTTGAATGATACACTGCTAGCGACACCTGTTGGGAATATAAGATCGGCAAGGGGGCAGACAATCGACTTTCCACACTATAGAAAAAAAAAAAAAAACTTGGAAAATTAAGACACAAGTTTTTGAGGATGTTGAAAACGAAAATAACGTTTAAAATTCCAGCAAACGAGTAGTTTCCAAGATATGAAGAATTTTACGTAAATTGAGCACCCACACGTTGACGCTCCTCAAACAAAAATTCGGCAAATGTGTATTTCAGCGGCGTAAATTAAAGTTTTACACTAGTGGTGGCCATAAAGTGGGTGATCATTATACGTTAAATTATTATAGAAAAGTGATCACCCACTTTCTTTAAACTAACATTTCTTCATATCTTGGAAACTACTCGTTTGCTGAAATTTTAAACGTTATTTTCGTTTTCAACATCCTCAAAAACTTATAAATGTCTTAATTTTCCAAGATTTTTTTTTTTCTATAGTGTGGAAATTTGATTGTCTGCCCCCTTGCCGATCTTATATTCCCAACATTTCCAACAGGTGTCGCTAGCAGTGTATCATTCAAAAACAAGATGGTGGAAAGTTTTTCTCCGATAAAATTTCTCATAATATTTGATTTTCTTAAATAATAAAAAAAACTACTTGATCGATTTACGTGATTTTTTGAATGAGATTTTCATATAGTGACAAGTACGTACATTTATAAAGATTTTTTTCAGATTTTTATAGTAAAAAAAGATTACTAGTGGACCATTTATAGACTTGCACCCTTTTTTGCTTCGAAATAAAGCAGCTAAAAGACGGCTATGTTGATTAGCTTTTAAGCAATGTTTGCATTTTAAAGTGATATTTCTTGAGTTTAGATGCTTAAAATAAAATTGATTTTTAACTCGAAATGACTCCCCGTTTAATAATATTTAACATAAAACACATTTTTAATGCCTCCACAATCAACTCGATACTAGATTTAGTGACATTTCCCATGTTTATACCGATTGACTCGACGATTCTAATAAAGCGTAACATTTCATTTAAACTTTATTTTCTGTACTTTTAAAATGATATGCCTTAAATTCCAGACGATTTATTTGACTGTGTTAGCCATTTACAATAAATGAAATAAATTTAAAGCGGGATAAAAAAAAAAAAAAAAAAAAGCTACCTTATCTCAAATAGCGTTGATCTTAGGCACAAGCATTTTATCCAATTCTATCATATTTAGTTGCAAATGTAATTCATATGTGATTGCATGATACTTATCCGCTCGCATATTATCTAATGGGCGTTTTATATTTCTCAACTCTGTAAAGGTTCTTAAGTTCAATGTCGTGCTTCGGTCTGTTTATGACTTGACTCTTAAATTTTATCGGATAAGGAGGGCATAAAATAAATAAGTTGTTCGATAGAGATAGAAATTAAGACTGTTTGAACTGCAATGCTATATGGCCGCCTCTTTATCACACACACACACGGGTGTGTGTATATAAAATAATTTCAGTATATTTGAAAGTCTTTTAATAAACGTTCAATATTCGTAATAGTTCAGTTTTAAATTAAAATATTCCTAGAAATGCCTCGTGTTATATGTGTGTGTGTGTGTGCATACCCGGTGTTGCCAGGTAAAACACATTGCCGGGCGAAGCGTTTAGTCGCATACTATTTAAGATACACTAAATATTGTAAATTGTTACGATTATTATGGAAGTCGACATTTTTTTTTTTTTTTTTTTCGAAGCATTTGCGTTGTGGAAACTTTCTCCACTGAAAGGTAGAGGTTAATAAGGATTTTGCAACAATGGTTTGTTGCGACATGTGACTAGGTAAAAATTGTAGAACCTTGTCGGTCTGGTAATAAGGGTAACGATTCAATTTCCTTCAACTCCAATCCCAAACTGAAATCACAACCAAAATTCAGTTCACTCCATTTTTATAATCCAGTTAGCCAATCAAATAAGTTAAACGTAACAACTACCAATATAAAGAGTCATCACCCACACAAAAGGTTTCTGCTGCCACTCTTCCTGAGAGTCGCAGGTAAGTGCTTCAAGTTTTCTCAACAGCGTCTAAGAAATTTAAACAAGGAAATAAAATCTCAGCTTAAAGGGGAAACAAATCGTAGGTTAAATGAAAACTTCCGTTTTTAAACGCAGTTAATGTTGGTTGGGATAATTAAATATAAATGAAATTAAATGCGAATAAAATAAATTTAAACAAAGCAACTTTATATAATATTTCTAAATAGAATACTTAAAACAGTTACTAATTTCCATTATAAATATGAAGCTAATTATTAAAGCAGATTTTCTTTAATGTAATATGCAAATGAGATAACCTCTAGAATGTTGATTCCTTTTGAATAAATAGTATATATAGAAATCATGCAGGAATACAATAGTTCATGTTCAGTATTAAATCAATAAGTGAATCGGTGTACTTTTTGTAACATTAACCAAACTGAACATACAGGAATACGACTTTATAATATAAATCTCACTTGTCTGTTTAAATATATGTATGTATGGTTGTACATCTGCTTAAAACTTTAGACGGAGGCGATAGATTTTCACAAGATCGGCATCGTTTTGAAACTCGACCCTTCGGGCGACAAATATAAAAAATTGGCTAAAAACATTAATTCCTTCACCCTCAACTGGGCATTTTTCTACAGGGAGGGGTCGCTTTTTTTTCGCCGATATTTTCGAAATTCATCCTCTTTTCGATTGGCTAGCCTTCCGGTTTGGCGATGGACGCAACAGCAATGACGCCACGTTTTTTTCCCCCCATATTCTTTTCTTCCTTCGAATTACGGGTTTGATCCTGCCTGTTTATTACATTTTTTTTAATTTTATTTTTTTGGCTCAACACACGCCTCCAAACACCCGAGCAACGCCAGGCACCCAAGTTAATCATAATATAGATACCAAATGGGTTTAAAGAATTCGAATAAATCTGTATATAGGGATCTATCAAGGTATATGAAGCTCAGTACTTTTGAGTGGAGCATAACATAATGATAATTCCAAGACCATATAAAATAAAATTCATTTGTCAGTTCAATAAGAGATAAAGTTATAAAAGAATCTTCATACAATGACATTTTCAATTATTTTATTTTTTGTCTTTTTATTTTATTTTTCATTTCTTACGCCAGTGTAATCACTGCTAAACGTCACAACTATATTTATCTTTAACCTAGCTATTTTCTCCGTTTTTGACGAGAAGCATTAGGCTTCGAAATGCCATGGTATAAAGAGTTTCTATAACTTATGTTTTCTTTTCTGAACTGATAAATTTATATTTTATTTTTTCTTGAATTATATATGGGGTGTGTGCATACATTTTATACATGTATATGATTTGATATATCTCCATATTAAGAATGGCTTTCTGAATGTTATTTAAGCATGGTAAGTAAACTACAGAAAACTATTTGTAAAGTCATTTTTAACATTGGGGAGGTGGGGGGGGCTTTGTTAACTCTTCTGTACTTTCACCTAACAATTTAATAAATATTAGTACAAAGCTTGGTAAACCACAAGAATAAGCAACCCAAAACAGGAAGCCTTTAACATAAGGAACCAAATCTGACCAAACTTTGAGTAGGACGTTCTTCTAGTTTATAAAAGGTTTATTGGCAAACCAAAACAAGTGTCTGCCTGGTTTGTATAAACAAACGAAAATTACTTGGGTTCACAACGATGACGGTTATGATAGCAGCGACACAGGATATAATAGATCAATACACCTATCAGTAAGATACAATATAACACAACGGAACATTCTTACTGTTAATTATCTAATTCAGTTGACGCAAGTTTGACAAGTATGATTTTATATCAACATAGGCTCCCGGGAGCGGGTCGAGTGTCTCTGACTGTCTCCCCTTCTTGTCTCCTGATTTTCATCTCTGAAAGATTTTGGCCTTTGTTAGTGGTCACTATTCGACCACTCAGACTACTTGCGTTATCCACTGGAGATAACGACAGTGTCCATTTAAATGAGTTTTTCTGGATAATCTTGGATATTAATTTTTCAACATTATTCCCCATTTACTTAGACACTTGTTTTATTTCAAACAAAATAAAACATCTCTAGGGTGGCTGGACTTCAGATATTTTCAATTTTCTCTGTCCCCCCCCTTTTAAAATCTTATCTTTTTTTACTTGGCTGAGAATCTATCATCTGCATCGTCTGTCATTTGTGTGCACCATGAAATCCTGCAGCCCAGCATATATGCGCGGCACATGTGTGTAACATCAATTGACCAAAGTTCTGAATGTTGAGGATATATCCTCAACTGGTAAATTCAATTCTGCAAACAATTTTAATACAAGGGGTGTTCCAAAAGTAATGCCTGAATGGATCAGAGAATTGCAAATTGCATTGTTATGATGACTGAATTTATGCATTCATGACCTAAAAGTTTCATCTCTGTAGCTATTGACGGTGTGAAACTCAAGCAACCCCTGTCATGGACGTGCATCAGAAACAGATGAGTCATTGGAATCCTCCATGCAAAAAAAATTGAGTTGATCAACATTCACCGGCTCCTGTTGAACGTTTATGATGCCGATGCACTTGATGTTAGCACAGTTAGAAGAGTTCGTTGATCCCAGAGTGGTGACAGATGTGAGTGACAAAGCATAGCCACCACACCATTGTTGGCAAACGTGCATGGAGAATAAATTTTAAAGCATAAAAGTCGCTCATTTTAATGGTACCACTCCTGTCTTCAAGGTTTTCAATTTTTTGTTTTATTAGTTACAAAATAGGGTGCATTATTTTTAATTCCATTTTTATTTCATTTATTTAAAACAAATAAATAAAAAATTAAAAATGTAAAGTTCTAATAGCTACTCAAAGAACTGATGACAAGCACTTTGTTGGAATGTAGTCCAACAAACGTGTAGCACTTATGCCCTCTTTATGTGACTACCCACCCCCCGTCTAACCTGACAAGCAGCAAAATTCCACACTTTCAGTGTAAAGGTCCCCCACATGCCAGGGAGCCTTTTAATCTGAGGTTCTTCCATTGAATGACTAAACTTCAGAATTCATCTCATGTTTCCTGCTTCCCTAACTATACTGACATGCTGCAGTTTAAATGTAATGTGAACAAATATCTTGTTGCTTATCTCCCTTGTTAGTGTTCTTGTTATGATTGCTAATTTACAGTGACCCTTACATCTCGGTGACAATGTGCCTTGTTTGGGGTGAATATGAATAAAAAACACCATTTTTATTATGAACTAATGTAGCAATATTGTTTTGAGAAATGTGTTGGCACTTTAGAAAATACTTTGCACAATTGAATAAAAGAATAGGAAGAAATCCAAGACTCATAAGAAACAACAAAGTAAATAATAGCATGATTGCTTCTTAAGTGACGTTAATTTTTACCTCTGCCATTTATTTATTTTTAACTGCTTGTTTCGAAAGGTTTTATTTTTTTTTGTTTTGTTTTGTTTTGTTTTTTGGGTTTTTTTTTTTTTTTTTTTGGTTTTGGCACAAGTTTTCTTAGTTGAGTCCAGAATTTCACTCTCCATGACAGAAATGAGATTAAAAAAACAAAGAAAAGAAGTGCAAAACCCCAACGGCCAGCCGTGGTTCTTTCCAGAATGTGCCACTGACATTGTGCATAGTAATTACTATTTCCACTGTTTTCAAAGGAATAGGCGTTCTGAAACTAAAACCATTTTTAGGACTACCAGCAAACACTGCAGGAGTAATAATAAAAAGTCATATGCTCAGTCCAAGTCGAATATAGCTGAGCAACAGCTTGGTTTCTACAAATTTTGGCAAATTGCAAATAGGGCCCTGAATAAATGAGTGTCCTATATCCCAACCATCATCAATGGACCTGTAATTTTGTCAGCATCTGATAAAGCCAAACTCTTTGCTAAGAACTTTGCAAATTTGAACCTTTGCGATCAGGGCTGCCCACCCCCCTCATATTTCACTCCATGACTGAAAACACACTGTGCAACATCTATACAGGTGTGTGATGTTACTAAACTTACCAAAATCTTGATTCCAGAAAACTACTGGCTCTGACATCATTCCAATCATGATACTCAAAAAGCTTCGACCAAAATTAGCTCCCATACTTACAAAACTGTTTAAACATTGCCTTAAGGAGAACTGTTTCTCAGTACCTTAGAAAACTTCAGTTTGCCCCGTATTTAAAAATTCTGGAGGTTGATGATCTACCTCTCAGTACAGACCAAAATCAGTCTCTTGTACGTTATAACTTGCTGGAATCTATTAAAGAGTAGTAGTCAACTACCTCAACAAAAACAACCTACTCGGTGACATGCAATATGGTTTCCGTCCTGCTAGACCTACACTTGATATGCTAACTGTAATATTACATAGGATTAATGAATTTCTTAATGGGAGCTTCGTTTTTAGGGCAATTGTTCTTGACATAGCAAAGGTTTTTGATAAAGGTCTACTTCACAAGATTTCCAAGTACGTGATAGCTGGAAATGTTCTCTTGATCACTAAATCATTTCTCTGATAGGTTTATAAGAGTAGCTATTGATAGGCAGAAATCAGATGCTCATAGTATCAACACTGGCATCCCTCAAGGTCCCATACTGGGTCCAACTCTCTTCCCAGTTTTCATGAATGATCTCTCAAACCACATTCTTAGATCATTTGTAGACATTTCTGCAGACAACACTACTCTATGGCAACACTTCAAAAGCAGACAATGACGAAGAGCTTTCTGATTATCTCTCTTCTGACCTTGAGCACATGGTGCAATGAAGCAAAAGATGACTGGTTAATTTTAATGCATCTAAAACCAAGCTTCTCCCTTTCCATCACTGACCTTC
>NC_136485.1:61407020-61417020 GCF_053919585.1 Euprymna scolopes | reverse complement strand
AAATTCAATTTATAACATTATATAATCAATTCTTAATACTGCAATATTTTGATGACAAAAGTATGGGAGGGCAGAATATTTGTTGGTCCTCATTCAATCCCGTACAACACCGGCTCTTCTGCTAATGTAACATAATGGCCGCTGTTTTATGCTTGTTCCAATGACTTTGTCAGAAGAATTCAAAACATGTCAACAAGAGCAAAAAGCAGATCTGCTTTACACCGAGTCTCTGTAGCTATATGTTGATAGAAACTGAACCAAGAGAACTAGTTATGCTGTCTCTGCACTGCAGGGATTAGTGGGTTGAGAGGTGGCAAACGATGGTATGATGGCAGTTGTAATAAAATAGGTCCCCACAGGGGGAATAAGTGTAGTTAGTTGACAATATTAGACGCGATTCTTACCTGCTAACTTGTTACTTATCCTGTATATAATGTGTATAAATATATTCATATATCAGCATGCAATCTGGAGATTTCTGGTCTTGAACACGTATACCTGGTGTTATCTTTCTATCGATACAATTATCGCGTGTCTGTATGCGTGTTTCTCGCCTCCACGTGACGTGTATTTTTTATTTATTTTTTTTAATAATCGATTATTGAAATAAAAAAAAATGTAAAATTTATAAATGTTATTTACCGAAATAATTTAATTATAAAATTAAATCCACTTAAATGCATTTCAGTTTATTCATAAACAAATCGGACCTTTTTTAATGAATTATTTTCGTGATGTATCTGAATTGAAAACAACCTAGACGCATGTACATTGTCGAAATAGTTGAATTCTGTTTCTGAATTTTTGAGATGAGGATGGTTATATGTGTTATTATTATTCATCGGACTACTGTTCTCGTCTTGAGTGTGATTTTCAAAACGTTTCGGTCGCTATAACCTCCGACCTTCTTGTAAGCTTTTCACAATTTCAGCGATAGACCCTGTAAAGGTGAGAACCCTGAATCAGTTTAGCATCCTGCTTTACTGTCCTGAGGCAGGTTTTGAGTTGGCCACCAACTGACCACTACTATCCTCAAGTGCTGATATACCGCTTGCTTCTTTCAATATATTAGTATAATTTGTCATTTGCAACTGTTGTAAACCTGTAGGTTGATAATAATTAATACACCTTTTTTTTTTTTTTTTTTTTTTTTAAATTATACCACTGTATGTTACAGAAGTATATGTTATGATTCTGGGGCCATAACGGACACAAATCTCTAAAATGTTCATATGTAAGTATATTTATTATCTCTGTCAGTTTATTTATTCCTGAAATGGCTAGATTAACTTACCTCATAAGTGGATTTTCTATTTTGAAACCCATGTGTGCGATCGATGCTTTACACTGTGTTGGACATTTAAAACCCCAATCTTCATCAGCATCTGAAGACGTGCCAGGTGATAATACCAACATTGCACGTAAAAGGAAAAAAATATATCTAGATTTTTCTGAAGAAGGCCTTTTTATGGATGGAAAATTTGAATTAAATTTCAACTTATCAACCTCTGAAAGCGCAAAAGACACAAACTAGTTTGGGAGGATATCTTTTTTGTTTGTCACAATCCGTTACAAGGTCTGTTTAATGTGTGAATATCCCAAGTACTGCAAAACAGGCACACTTTGGATAGGACAGGAGTCTCCAAACTATGGCCCACAGGCCAGATCTGGCTTGCCAATGTCTTAAATCTGGCCCGTTAAAATTGAAAATGTAAAAATATTCAGGAAAAATTTAAAAAAAAAAAATGGAAATGTGTAAAAATAATTTGGGTTTTCTTTTTGTTCAGAAAATGATTAAATGAGGTTTTGAAGAACCAGTTTTATTAAAAAGAAAAACTAATTAGCAAAATAGTATAAAACCTGTTCAGGTCTTTTGCCTACTTAGCTCTAAAAGTCAGAAATATGGCTCTCCATTCAAACATTTTGGAGATACCTGGGATCGGACAAAAATATGGATCTCCTCATCCAAGAATTACTTCTCTGTTTGCGGGCAGAAAGGATATTACACTCGTTTAAGACATGGTAAGGATCAGTTGATGACGACGTGATCCTGGTGAATAGAGAAAGTGAAGTAGCAACAGACAGAAAAAGTAGGAAGTCATTCACGAAACGTAACCTCAAGTATGAGACAAAATGAAAATATGATCCTGATCAAAGCAAGAAATGCTGTCAAGTGTCCGTTGAAGTGGGCTCAAAATATAAAATTTGGTTTGAAAGAAGAAAAAATAAGACCAGCCCCCTGAATATTCTCTAAGCTTATGATCCGTTGTGTTCAAAAATTTAAAAATAAAAACTACAGGGTAGTCTTGACAGAGACGAGGAGTTTATTTCACTGGCTGGTTGCTGGGGTTTAAGCTTTAGACATAATTATAGTTATTAAAACAAAATCTCTTCCTCATCCTTGAAAAATGTCGTCCTGGTGATAATCAGCTTTAGAATAAGTATGTCCTTCATTTGTGATTTCAATTCTGCCAGTCCATCCGACCGACCGCCGTGAAGCAATAGGCCTCACCGCGCACAACTTCAACAGCCTTGTTTTCTTATTGATGAGCTATGCTGAGGATCATAGTGAATTGACTTGATAGTAATGTTTAAAATCACGGTTAAGGAACACAATAAAATTCTGTATAAGCATTAAAAATAATTTTACGTTGTTGCTCTTAAATATTATTAAATGAGAAATCCTTTGCATTTAAAATGTATTTATTACTAGCAAGCTGCCCGGATGTAAAAATAAAAATACGTTTAAATATATTTTGATTTTTACAGATTTTGTATATATATATATATTGGGTACAATATAATAATCAATAGAGTATTGGATCTATGCTAATTCTCTATTGATTATTATATTGTACCCAATATATATAGTAGTGATTTCAAAAATGTAAAAAAATCAAAACAAAAAACAAACTTGGGTACCATCAGCTAGAATCAAAACCAAAACACTGCAGCCTTAGTTGTTACCATTTGAGCTATCGCAACATGGAGAAGAAATAGTTAAGTGTATCGACTTTAATGTAGAAATGTAAATTTCTGCATGCGTACAAGAGCACTTTAAGTTGACTTATGCCTGCCAAGTTTCCTTTTGTTTTTTTTTCTCTTCACTTTTGCCATCTTAGCAACTATTTTTAACGGCTAAAATCCCATACAAGAATGGTCTACAAAAAATTCAAACATTTGACTCCCCTCGTACCGCTGACCGTGCATCTCGAAGAAGATTCACTCTAATTTATAAAACTCACTATGTCTGTCTCCAATTTTTAATTTTTTATTTTATTTATTCATTTTTTGATTAGCATTAAAATGTTCATTTCATTAATAAACATTTTCTGAAGAAAATATGAATAGATGAATCAAAAAATAGTTTTTAACTATTTCTGTTCAACGCTTAACAAAACATTTGCACTATTACAAATATTTGCACTATTAATGCAACTAGTAATATACTCTATTTGGTTGAATGTTTTATTGGTATATATTCGTGTTGGGACGACGAAGCAGAATGGGGAAAATCGGAACTTTTGTGGGGTATCAGAATCGGAAAAAATTGTATATATTTTCTTATACCAAATGCAATTCCTTTACTTATCTCTTTTTTTTTTCTTTTTTTTAAACAAAATTTCCACTGCCGATAGTAATGATAAAGCAAATATTTATTGATTTTAAACTACCACTACAACCTTCATTCTTTTTTTTTCCTTTAAGGAATTTTATGTTACGTTTAATACCGGCAATGCCGGGTACATCTGCTAGTAATATATATAAATGCAGTGTGTGTGTGTGGTCTAGATAAGAGGAAAGAATTTGCATAATAGTTAAGTATATTCTTATATAAAATTGTGTGCAATAATATAGTAATTTTTTTGTTTTGTTTTACATAGGGGTCACCACTTATCAAGGCTCGGAGGCCACTCGAGGATAAGGGTTATTGAGTGCACAGTTGTCAATGGGATAATTTCATAGTAATCGTTAGTAGTGGAAATTTGGTAATTTGGATTATTTAAGGAGACAGTTCAAGAATTTGTTTACGTTGAACTTGAAGGCAACCAAATTGTAGTCAGTTGGAAAACCGAACAAGAGTTCCACAGGCGTGGAGTTCTAAGAAAGAAGCTTTGTTCATGGAATCTGTTTTGGTTTAGGCACAGATTAAGAATGGGGAAAATTATTGACCCTGGTTTCAGCTAGATGGGTGTTTTTCATGAAAGTCAGGCTAGGAGGACCATAGATTGGAGCTCAGATGAGCACTTGCCATGGAAATAACAATAAAGCAGAGAAAGGCTTGCAACATCTCTTCTGTTGGAAAGAGGTTGCAGGGAAGAGAAAATGGCATCCTCCACTAAGCTACGAAGTCTATTTTGAGAACTGTCAAGGCAGGATAAGCTGCTTCTAGCAGCTCCTGCCCAAATATGGCAACAGTACTTCATCATTCGATGTACTTGGCTCTTATATAGATAGAGAATTGCATCAGCAGTGAGATATCTATTGGAGCGGTAGAAGGATCCCATTATTTTTCTAGTGACCTTGGCGACAGATTTGATGTTTGTGTTCCATTTCAGATCAGGAGTAAGGGTCAAACCCTAAAGCTTGTCAAAACATGGAGCCTCCCAAAGACTAGAGACATTCATTTCAATTGATGCCAGATGGGGATCAGAGCGTTGATGATGTAAAGATAGAAGCTTGGTTTTAGATGCATTAAATGTAACCAACCACCTCTTTCCCCATTGTACCACTTGCTCAAGATCAGAGAAGAGAGAATTAGAGAGAACTTGGTTATTTATGGCCTTTAGTATCATCAGCATAAAATGTCTACAAATGATCTAAGAATGTGTTTTGGGAGATCATTGATATAGATCAAGAAGAGAGTTGGGCCTAGGAATGACCCCTGAGGGATTGCAGCATTAATACTAAGAGCTTCTGATTTCTGTGCATCAACCACTACTCTTATGAACCTATCAGGGAGAAATGATTTAATAATTGAGACCTAGTACATTGTTGATGTAATATATACTTGATGCAGAAGGGTAAGACGAGAAACTGTCTTGTTCGAGAATACACTAAAATTAGTTTCATTATATTATTAAGGAGAGAGGGAGATAAACTCCGGGAGTAAATTGAATAGTTAATTATATTTTTGAGGAAGTGATTGGGAAAGATACTTTGTGTTGCAATAACTTCAAAACTGAATGGAAACTTCCTGGGCCAAGTGTAGTATCTGTTGATGCTATGTTTCACCTTTTCTGTCCTCGATCAGTGAATGAGAAATCATTTATGATTGAGACATTTTTTTTCCTATTCAGAGTACCCCTTTTTGGGAGCTGAATTTTCCCCACATTAAAAACCGACCTTCTGTCTAACTCTGCCCTCGTGGGGAGGCAAGTAAATAGGAACTTTAAAACTGAATACTCAGGTAAATGACTTGCATGATTTACTTTCAGTATATTCAAACAAAAGAGGAATTAGCTGGGCGGGGGAGTGCGAGAGTGAAGGATGTGTGAGGAAGAGGCATGCGGATATCGGGAAGAGGAAGAAAATATAAAGAGACTGACCGAGATAGAGAGATGGGCGATTTAATATAAAGACATTACACCCGCTTTTTAACTTGTGCTTTTGTGTTTTGTTTTTGATCCGAGATAACACCGGGTAGACCTGCTAGCAATGATATCACATAACAATGAAATTCTTAAAATAGGTACTATTGTATTCAATAGTTGGTTCTTGTAGTTTTTATTTTAACTTCTATTTGTGGACGAAATCCTGAAAAAAAAAAAAAAAAAAAAAAAAGAAATCCCCCGAAACTGTTTAAGAAATGTTTATTGTAATAAATGTGTGTAGATATAATTTTTTTTTTTTTTTTTTTTTTTTTTTTTTGGAGGGGGGTCTCATTTTTAGAAATGAATCTATACATACAAATTATTTTTTCCTGTTAAATAATCATTTCAGATCCAAGTTTGATTGCACGTTATGTGAAGGAAGTTAGTTAACAGGATATTTTAATGTCTATATAAACACTCATATATGTATTTGTTTATACAATATTTTTTTCTTTTATATATAAAGTAAAGCGAGGAATTTTTGTTACTTTTTTTCATCGATGGTTTTCTCATTTACATGGGCGGTCACAACTTATCAAGGCCTGAAGGCCACTCTAGGATAAGCGTTAAGTATTAGATAGATGGGGGAGACTAGATTAGTCCTGGCGGAACTTAGATAGGACTAGATTATGTAGATATCTATGTTGTTTCTTGCATCCTGTTGCCAGGTGCACCTCTTGTCAAACTCATTTTTCCATACACACGGCCTGCATCTTTAATATTGATAACAGCATTCGTTCTGACTCTATGCTATTAAGATAGGAGTGCACAGATTAGAGTCGGCTCTATACAATCAATCTTTTCAGAGTCCATGACTGAATAGTGTTGTTTGCTGAGATGCCAATAGCAGTTATTTTCCCGATGTGTAGCAAGTGCATGCTGGGCTCACTAGTTCAGCCTTTCTTCCCACAATATTTCAATATTTGATTCTAACTATCCAGTCCATTACTGCAATTAATATTAGTCTGTTCTTTAAAATGAAATCCCAATCGATTTTATAGATTACATACTATATCCGGTCTTCTCTTTTCTTTGAGGCAATTCCCAATATACACTGCTAATTTTCACTGGATAGTCATTCATGTTCATTAACCAATGAAAAATAGTTGTTTGTTAGATACAAAAATTGAAAATGGCATTTATTTACATTGATATTTTGTTGCTTGATGACTACTTTATTCCTAATATAAATTTAACAAAGTTATATTTATTCAACCCTTCTGTTTTAATTTATAGAAGACTTTAATGTGTTAATACACGTGTAATGACAATAGTAAGAAATTATATGAAGTTAATTGGGGCAATAATAAGCAAGCACTTTATTACTTCGGCCTCCCCGCCATGGAGAGGGGGTGACGTCGGAGTCCTCCAACCCATAATACTGTAACTAACTGCTAATTCAATTCTGGACATTGTCGTTTTTTTTTTGTTTTTTTTTTTTTTACACAGGAATCACCACTTATCAAAACCCGGAGGCCACTCGAGGATAAGGGTTAATGGGTATACATTAGTCAATGTGGTTATAGCGTAGTAAACATAGGTAGTGGAAGTTTTGCAAGTTGGAATACTTAGGGGAACGGTTCATCAAGAACTTGTTTACATTGGACTTGAAGACAATCAGATTGTGGTTTGCTGGAAAGCAGGCCATCGGAAGAGAGTTCCATAGGCGAGCAGTTCTAAGAAAGAAGCTTTGTTTATGGAATCTATGTTTAGGTTTAGGCACAGATAAAGAGTGTGAGAAATTATTGATAGTGGTTTTTGTTAGACGAGTGTTTTTCGTGAAAGTTTAGTGGGGAGGCGGGGACCATAGATTGAAGCTCAGACGAGCATCTGCCATGAATATAATGATAAAGCAGAGACAGGCTCGCAACGTCTCGTCTGTTGGAAAGAGGTTGCCGGGAAGAGAAAAGGGCATCTTCCACTAAGCTACGAAGTCTATTTCCTTAGTATGACACCCCCTTCCTCTCTAATAAAAAAAACTGCGTCCAACTGTTCATTAATCATTATTTATTGTATGATTATATGTTCAAGTTTATTTTTCCTTTTCCTTTCTTTAATCCCAGATTGAGAAACTATAATGAAAGCAAATCCATTTCCTTTTCCGATTCCATTAATTAGCTGCTTCTAATCTCTTGTATTTGGTTAACCCTTTTATTAACATTGTAGAGAATGACATTCATCTTGGAAAGTAATCAGGTTTCTTATTCAAAGATATTCTTGCATTTTTTTTTTTTTTTTTTGTGTAGCTTTACATCATCTAGCCTTATCCAAGGTTGCAATTATCAACCACTAGCAGGCCACCCGGCATTGCCCGGTCGTAAAACATGCTTAAATATAATATTTTGATTTATGCAGATTTTGTATTTAATTAAAGAGCTAATTCTCTATTATTATACTGTACCCAATATATATAGTAGTGATTTCAAAAGTTAAAATAAAAATGACTTGGGTGCCATCAGCAAGAATCGAAACCAAAACGTATAGCTGTTAAGTGGTATTTGCTACCATCTGAGCTAAGAAGAGATAAATATCAAAACTTGATAAATTAATGTAATGTAAGGTAGAAGTGTATGTTTGCGTATGTGTAGAGGAGCACTTAAAATCGACATGCCTGCTAAGTTCCTTTTTTATTTATTTTTTTTAATTTTATTTTTTTATTTTTTTTTAAATTTTGATCCCTTAACAGCTATTTGTACTGGGTAAAAACCAAATCTAATTTGTTCTGCAGGTTTAAATCGTCTATTTATCAAATTTCAAGTCTGTAGACTAAAAATTGACAGTTTGGTAGAAACCATTCTACACACACACACACACACACACACACACACGATCACTTATATATAGATTTGTATATAAAACAGACCACTCAGTTTGCTTCTTAGATAAAACTATTAGGTATTAGGATGACCCAACGTTGCTCTGGATTGAATGAGAATCGCTGCTATATATATTTCCCCCTGTAGTCATAATACCATAATATTTTTTTTCTGCTCTTTCCCATTTCACCTCCAAATATAATTGGAAAAAGCTGAAATGTTGGAAAACTATCTGAATTGATGTCTTACACACATGACTTGAATTTCATTAAAATTGAATATATGTATTCAAGGCTTTAAGGGGTTCTGCCCTCATGAGTCCCTTAGAGCTAGGAGCACATAGGTGTTAAGCACATAGAGTAATAGATTTGTGGCTATTTTCATTGTTTTCATGGGAGAATCTTATACATATCGTATTAATTTTGTCATATATTTTAAGTTTTAAAGGAGGTTTGGACCCCATGGCTCACTTAGGCTGAGAGGGACACTTAAAGATTTAAAAGGTTTCTAGTTTCATCGTCTTTCCTAAAAAATTTTTAGAGGTAATTTAAATTCATAAAGATAGGATATATTTTAAATTTTATGGGATCATACCCTCGTAACACTCTTAAGAGGGCATTTAGAGATTCAGGAACATTTCCATTGTATTTCCCAATCTTCTTTGCATAAGAATACACTTTTAGATTTATAAGTTTTGTTTCCATAGAGAACATGCATTCTGAAAGCATTCAACTATTTAAGATTAATTTCTTTACTATGCATTAGTCCAAATATAATTTGGGACATAATTGACAGAAAGCCTAAAGTTTAATTTTTTTCTCTATTATTTTGGCTTATTTCCTGCGTTGAAAACACTATTTTGCAGATCTTCTGAAAATATTTTGAAAAATTAAAAATAGTTTTTCTTGATTAAATTTGTTCTTTTTCATTTTTTTTTTTTTTTTTTTTTTTTTTTTTTTTTTTAGTAAAAATTGGTTTCAAATTCTTAGATTAGAATGACTACGAAGGGCGTGCAATAAGTAATGCCCCTGACCCACTTCCCATAGCAGTAGAGCACAGTTATTAGTCTTTCTCTACATAGGAACCACCCAGAGTTATGCATTTCTCCCATCGTTTTGCAGCTCTGGAGACCGTTTTTGTAGAACACCCCAGGTTGGTCCTCCAACCGCGATGTAACTTCAGAAATCAAGGTTGCATCATCTGAGAAACGCTTTCCTTTCGAAAACAACTTCATGGCTGGAAAGAGGTGAAAGTCGGAGGGTGCAAGGTCTGGAGAGTAGGGAGGATGGAGGAGGATTTCATAACCACATGCCCGTGCTTATGATCTGGCGAGTTGTGGACTGGAGTGTTGTCCTGTCGGAGGAGGGTACCTTTGCTGATCTTGCCCCGCCTCTTGATTTTGATAGTTTCCCTTAATTTCCTCAAAAGTGAAGCATAATAGGCTCCTGTAATTGTGGTACCCTTTGCCAAGAAATCTGTCATCATTACTCTGTCCTGGTCCCAGAAGACTGTGAGCATGACCTTGCTAACGGAGGGCTGCACCCTTGCCTTCTTTGAAGTTGGTGAGTCCAAGTGCTTCCACTGCATTGA
>NC_136485.1:61169520-61399520 GCF_053919585.1 Euprymna scolopes | reverse complement strand
TATGCTTTAATGACACAAAGTACACGCGAAAAATCTACTGGGGAATGCCAATAGGGTTACTCAGGCATTGTTTTATAGGCCAGAGTACTCTTCCTCTAGGACGCTGGCTTTGCAAATCTTATCTTTCTGCTGTAAGAGACGGGCATCTGCGCTTAGTTTCTTTGCAATTAAAATTTATTTATTTATTTTTTTTTTAATTTAAATCATATTTTTAACTTTATATGATGATTGATAATTTCATTATTCACTTAACTGTTCTCATCTTGGACGTTGGTCCTGGCTATGACCTTAAACTATCACCGATCGTGAGGCCCCAGCTTGTGGATTTTGTGAAGTGTGGAGCCACTCTTTAATTGCCATTGCTCCCAGGTCCACTCTGACTCGGAATGGTAGTACCTATTAGGGCTCTAACTATGGGTTAAACAGAAAATGACTTGAAAGAAACAAATATCTGGTGCTAATGCAGAGAGTGATCCACACTATTTTTTAAATCGTATTTCCACATTTAATTAAAGTTTTTTTTTTTTTTTATTATTCAATTGTAAGGTTAAAGTACAAAATAGGTATAAAACACCCTCCCCCATGTTAAGAATGGCTTTTAAATAACGTTATTATTTCAGCATGGATCACTCTCTGCATAAGTATCATATAGTCTATTAAAAATCTTTTCTTCAAAATCACTGGATTTGACATGAAATAACCTGAAAAGGGTTGATATGCCATAAAACAAAAACAACCAACCATCTCATAACGTTTCAGCTGATATAACGTACTACCTTCTTCAGGCGCATTTTTTTTATCTTGGGAATCTTTTTGACCTCAGAAATGTATACAGGAATCTATACAGTTTTTTTGTTTTTTTTAAATAAAAAAAATAAAAGACTTAAAAAAAACCCCAATAATTTAAGACACTTAGTATAACTTATTTAAATTTATGATCTTTCTGTTTCCTATGTATGATGGTGTGCTACCATACTAGCCTGTCTAAAGATACTGGTTTCCTGATCAAAAAGGCACCCAACATTGATATTCTTTTTTTTTTCCCCCTTTGCAAAACTTATCTTCTGCAGAAACAAAACAAAACATTTTCCTGATATATATCTGAAAAAGGTCAGAGGTTACATCAGAAAGAATAGTGTGAATAATCCAAATTTTTTAGAAATCAATAATAAATCAGTTAACATGGTGTCTTATGAACAGGCATATTTTTTATATTGAGTAGAAAATGAACCTTGGGTTTACTTTCAGCAGCTTTGTGACCTGCTTCCCTTTTTTTTTTTTCTTTCTTTAGTCTTCACATTCTGTGAGAAATGTTTCTGACAAAGGAGTTAGAACTGTTTTCTGGGTCGAAGCCTGTCCATCTAATGTTTCATTTTGAAATAATATATACGTTCTTTTTAAAGTTCTTATATAAAGTGACTTCATGTCTTCTTTGGAGCAATTGCGATTGAAAAATAAAATCTTTGATTAAGTGTGTCACTTATTATCATGCACTGTGCCATTGTTGGCTTATGGACTATAGGTCAGCAATCCCAGTTCTAGCTGATATTGCATTATTCATAAATTTCATGAACATAGTTCTATTCTAGAAAATAACCTAAACTGCAAGGCAGTGGAGTGTCAGTTACTTTCTAGGCAGCTGATCGCTTGCCCATAGCCAGAACACCGATTAGCAAAAGTTTTTACCACAGGCAGAACTCCCATCTCTGGTCCCCCCTCGCCAATCTTTCACGAAAAACACCCGTCTAGCTGAATCCACTGTGAAAAATTTCCCCCACTCTATATCTGTGCCTAAATCAAAACGCAGATTCCATGAACAAAGCTTCTTTCTTAGAACTGCACGCCTGTGGAACTCTGTTCCGTCTGCCTGCTTCCCTCCGGACTACAACTTGGTTGTCTTCAAGTCCAATGTTAACAAATTCCTAATGAACCGCCCCCTCCTCACTAACGTAATGTACTTGCAATAACCCTTATCCCTGAGTGGCTTCCGGGCCTTGATAAGTGGTGATCACTGTGTAAAAAAAAAAAAGGTGGGGATTGGGTACACTTAACCCTGATCGTGGGGGATAAAGTGGGTACTCTATCTTGCCCAAGGATCTCCTACAGGCTAGTGGAGGGAAGAAGGCACCTTACTTCTGCTGAAATAATTTTCAACCCACTATTACTAATTTAATACATAAATAAAAATAAAACCTATCTAACAGAAACGATAGCTGTAATGGGCAGACCCCGGGCGCGATCTTTTGCTAAGACGTTCATATAGAAAAACCGTTTTAAACATGCCAGGTCTCGTTGATGTTTATGACGGTGATGAAGAACACATAAATTAATACATAAATAAAAACTATACATGTCCGACAGAAACGATACGTGTAATGGTCCCGATCTCCTATTAAAGTTCTCTTTCTTACTAAGATTGTTTAGCTCTACTGCATTTTACAAACTCTTGTGCACTCGCACACACCTACATGCTTTTCGTTTCTGTACAAGATCCAATGATTATTGACTACTAAGAGAATTGCGAAAGTGCTTCTCTCTGCTAGTTCCATCTGAAGGTCAAATGGTAAACAGAGCCTGTTATTGATCAATCGGAAGTGCGTACCAAGAACGGAATTATCTCCGAACATGTAAATTTAGAACGAAATAAAGATAAGTTGTTAAATGCGTCTGAGAGCAATCCATTGATTGGAAGCATTGGTGAGACATCAAAATTGATTGAAGAGTCTGCATAGAAACCTGATGGGTGCGAAGCAGTATGAAGTATTTGTAATTCTTCCAACTTATGGCTGCATATGGTGAGGAAAATGAAAGCTTATGTTCAGTTTTTCATATCTTCTAACTGGTTCTACCAGATCAGGCGATGTGAAGATACCAGCTTCCTGTCCTAAAATGCACCAAGTATTGATGTTGTTGCTTTTTTTTTTCTATCCCTCTGCAAAACAAAACCAATTTTCCTCTACAAAACCAACCAACGAAATACCATGAATAAATATTTGAAGATATAAAGAACTTTAAGAAAATGGCGTGATTCGGTATTCAATTACCCAAAAGTGTTGATATGCCATACAATAAAAGCCGTGTGAAAATCATAAATCATTCTTTGTGAAACGACCTGGGTTCGAACTTGATACACGCAGGTTGTTAGTCAGCGTCATTAAACACTGAGCCTCCGTCACCTCCCATCTCAGACTGATTAACCTGTTCATGAATGTGTAAGATTTTGTTGTAGTCCATCTTTAAAGTGATCAAACAAGTCGCAAATATTTGGAAGGTTTTGACTCTGCATATAGCAAAAAAAAAAAAACAAAAAAAAAAAAAACTCCAAATAATATTAGGTGAGAGAAAAAAAAAGCCTTCCTCATCTAAGGTTTAACTTTAAGTTTGTCTTTAGACTGCTGAATGCCCTTAAATATTCGTGCAAAACAAAAGCTTTTTTTCAGCTGGTAATGTTCTCGGCACACACAAAAACGACAATCCTTTTTCTTTTCCTGTTTCTAGGTTCGTAGAAAATCCGTCTTCTCACTGATATGCGAATTTACCGTACGTTCAAAACGTATTAGGTTGGTGCAAAAATGTTTTTATGACTTGAAGTTGAATGTCAAAAAAACTTATTCTTGCACCAACCTAATTTCTTCTCCCATTGAAAGAAATACCGGCTTTTTATATTCGACTCAAATTCAACCGCATCTTAATTTGCATATGTCACCCTTTCGTTTCCTATCGGTCGGATTTCGAGTTTTAGTGTCGGTGACTTTTTACAATCTTCACACGCCACCATTAGACACTTGTTTCTGTGACCTTTGTCACACTTAATTCTAAACACATTTTACTTATATTAAAGAAAAAAAAAACATGAGTTGCAACTGCGCATGTTCACACATACATTGAAGAATTTGAATGTTTACTAGACAGTAGATACGATCTTTGAGTGTTTGCAATCTTTCTATGCTGAGGTTTGTCAGAACAATCTAGCATGAGGATACTTCCTCTAACAAGCAAAATCTGACCAAATATTCAAAATAACATAATATTCAAAGTCTAAATAATATCCCATGGTATGGCTAACCCAGACAAGCTTATATCAGAAATTGTGTACCTTCTCCAAGTGATGTCACTAGAAGCAATGGCACGAAGCTGAAAGCTTTACCAGGCTGGATGAATTCTTGTCCTGGAATCCAGTGAGTCTAAGCAACCATTAAAAGAATGAAATATAACATGGTTAATTGGTCAGTTGGAGAAATGAAAATTAATATTCTTTATTAACTCAAGATTTGAGAAGCAAAGGAGCATTTAAGAATACATATTTTTTTCATGATATTCATTCACTTCTACAAAAGGTACAAACTTTTTTTTTTTTTTTTTTTTTTTTTTTTTTTGCAACTGTTGGAGTAAATCTAATCTCTTCACAATTTTGAAGTATATTAATATTTTATCTCTGTCAGCATTTCATCTCTGTCCTATCCAACCTGCACATTTTGGTAATGACTGCCTCTGACACATCGTACATTGTCAGCAAGCTGATAGTTCTCAATACAAGTATATAAAGTAAATTTTCCTCTTATCTCACAAATAGTCATATTTTGAGTTACTGTTTGTTTTGCTTGAGAATAAATCCCATTTGCAGGTAAACTTGTTTGCCAGAAAACGTGACAATCAGTTCCTTATGTTTGTAAAATTAATATTAAATGTTTTCATTGTACGCTTCCGTGGATTTCTTAATTGGAAGAATCTGTTAAATGTATGAAATTATTTGTGCAAATTATGCATCAACTCTTGTGTAAACCTATTTACTTTTACACATAACAAAGCTAGAATAATGTTGTTCCTATAATCATTCCGGTAATTATATGAGCAACCGGACTCATGAAAAGGTTTCAAAAACTATCTGCCAAATATACCTGATGAACGAATTGCAAAAGAAATACAAACAACTGGACTTTTTAGCCTGTTAAAAACCAGGGATGAAGAAAGTTATAACCCGTTGGCTCAGAATGAGTGCTTATGCCACATTGATGGTTGCATTCTGGTTAAATTTGTGCTTATTTTTGCATTAAATATTAATCTATGTATTAATACGATAGCGTGTGTGTTATTTTCTGTCACGCTTACATCCGGGTTAATTGTTATGTATTTCTATTTCTTGTCATAAATAATTTTATCAAGAATTCTTCATAAGTTTTGGTTTCGATTATGGCTGGAGGAAATTATATATATATATATATATATATATATATACACATATTTGTTTTCATAAGTTTTTATTTGTTTCGATTTAAGCTAATGCACCCAATTCCTATCGATATATTTTTTATTTTTGAAATCGAAACTTTATAATATATAAAAATCGACAGAACATTAACTCTATAATATAAAATTTGCAAGAATTCAAATATCATATTCAAGTGTACTTTATGACCGGGCTTTGCCGGGCATCCCTGCTAGCTTAGATAAATACTTTTGCAGTTTTGACAAAAAAGCTATAATATCAGAGCATCTCTATTTACACTGAACATCTACAGAATGCCAACATCAATATATTACTTATGAGTCCCCCGTGGAATTTCCACAGGTCCGCTAGTCCCTATTAATCTCTTACTGTGCATTAGATACCATAATACTTAGTTCGCTGCACCTTATAACAAAGGTCCATACAAAATTTCAGCCAGATAAGCTCAGTAGTTTCAAAGTAAAATGGAAAGACACAGAGGAATATATATACTTCAGAATAGTGTAAGATCTACTAGTATGAAAATTCGGTGATTATTGGTCTTAGAGAATACTATTGGCGGTAATATATTATAAAGACAATCCCAGCTAAATAAAAGATTTCTCAATATACCAGATAGAGCAAATACATCATATATATGACCTTGTCTATATGTGCAGAACGATCTTCACAAAACTATCATTGTTTAGTCTCCAGACTTGAAACTTGATATTTGGGGTATTTGAATCTGTGGAACAAATTCGATTTTTTTTTTCTGAAAACAAATAACTGCTAAGGGGGGCCAAATTGAAAAATTGGATCTGGGCAGGTTTAAGTTGATTTAATTTGTTGGAATTATCTCTTGTCAAAGACAAGAGCTACTTGAGGATAAGCATTCATGAGATTTAAATGATTACCAGCTAAAAAATGAAGAACACTAAGTACTAATATTCAATGGTGGTTGATTGCTTATGGAGCTGTCTGTGATAAGAATTTGACATTGCATTTGAAGATCGCCCAAGTTGTAACCAACAGGATAGCAGTCTTCCGGTAATGTGTTCCACAGACAAGAAGCCTGTATAAAGAAGATGCCCTTAAAAATTATATCTGATACTTGGAACATGGAGGGAGAAAGTAAATACATTTTTGTTGCAGTAGAAGTTGAGTTCTGGCAGTGAATATCTTGCAGGAAGAAACCAGACTGGATATTATGCGAGAACTTTTCATGGAACTAATTAGAGAAACTAGCAACGTTTCTTATATGAAAAGGTGAGTGTAGGAAAGAGAACCGATCATTTTTCTCCTACTAGATTTCAAAGGTTTGTGCCACCTCCCCAGATGTGGCAGATTTATTCTATCTTTGGACATATCTGATTTAGATATTGGTAGAAGCACTGATACAAAATACCAAAAAGTATAAAACGAGGAATAAGAACAATTTCAAATTCCTGGAATATTACGACAAAATAAAAAAAGTCCAGATATTATAGCATCCAGAACGTTTGTGAATATAATCAACTATGTAAAACCATATGTTGCTATTTATATATAAGGCAAAAGCGGCGCACACATTTTTATATGTCCAGCAAAGGCTTTTTTGGCATGGGGGGGGGGTCTCCAGAGGGTGGTTGATATTTCTTAGACCATTTTATATAACCCCTAGATCATAATATCTACGATTTGCAAAGGGACGTTGTGTCTAAATTTATTTTGATCGACTTTTATAAAACGGATATTGTCTCTATCTTTTTTTTTATCATGTTAAACAAAAGTCCTACCGTGACGTCGTCTCCAGTGTTTGTTTTTTTCTTAAAGCAAAACTTGTTGGAACGCAACCTCCTGGCCTTCAGGCTTAGTAGTATCTGTCCTGTAATTAATCCTTGGTCAATGTAGGGGAAAACCTTCATACTGAGACAATTTTTTTTTTTTTACACAGTGATCACCACTTATCAAGGCCCGGAAGCCACTCAGGGATAAGGGTTGATATTTCTTAGACCATTTTATATAATCCCTAGATCATAATATCTACGATTTGCAAAGGGACGTTGTGTCTAGATTTATTTTGATCGACTTACAGACGTTAAATAAATGTATAATAAAAAGAAATAGTTCAGACTACTGCGACAAGGCAGTATATTTATGGATTTGGCATCACATGTCTGAGACCGGACTGTTCCATTTAACCTTGTCCGTAATTGCTATTTATTTAGATACTGTCAGAGTGCCCCTTTTTGGGGAGCTGGTTTTTCCCCCCACATTAAACTAATTTGCTTTCGGGGAGGTTTCAAAACAATGCCATTGTTGTAAGTCCTCTTTTGTTTTTCATTGACTACGTTAAATTGGAACGGTTTAAACTTCCGGTCGAGTCATGGAGTAGCAGTAAGACGTCAATTTCTTTCACTTTTTTTTTCTGCCTTCGAGCCTACTTGCCTACTACCACCTTTTTTTGCTTAACACACACCTCCAAACACCAGGGCAACGCCGGACACTCAGGTTAGTAATAAATAAGAATGAATAAGTTTTGTATGCAAGATGAAAATGTATATTCAAATAAACATTTTCTGATAATCTAGTATCGGTCTTTGGTCATAAGACTGTATTTTGTGTAATATTTCTTAAGGTAAAAGAAAGAAAAAAACTCTTTATAATTAGCATTCTGTATTTTTATATTTTATTTTACTTTGTTCATCTTGATGCCACGATTAGTATTTAATGTGCTGCTCTTATAAGTGTCTGAGAGTAAACTCCTTCTATGGCCGCACACTACAATTTTTGTCCTTTTCAATTATGTGTGGTCTGTCGTGGGTGGGTGGAAGGCTTAGTGGCGAAGGTTTATACGCCCGTATGTAAACATTATATTTACCCTTCTATCTTAGGTTTTATGCAAGTGGATATTAAAGTTATAATCTGACCTTTCAGCAGGTCCCTGTCCTCTCAAGGAGCAGCAGCTTTTTGGATATTTCTTTGAAAAAATTCTAAGCTGTTAATTAAAAAAGCATAAGATTCATATAAACAAACTGTTTAGACGCAAATAATTGTGTCGAATTCTTTGCTTTTTGGAATATAAATCTAAGTCAAGGATATCAGTTCAGACGTTAAATAAATGTATAACAAAAAGAAATAGTTCAGACTACTGCGACAAGGCAGTATATTTATGGATTTGGCATCACATGTCTGAGACCGGACTGTTCCATTTAACCTTGTCCGTAACATCTTATGTAATTCATTCTTCTGATCACGTACTTGCGTGATTAACAAATGCCAGTATTCTATTTTTTAATCTTTTAAGAGCTTAACTTTTAAAATATTCCAGTTGGTGTTTATTTATATATATATATATATATATATATATATGTGTGTGTGTGTTATAATGGAATAATTCCAGGAGGAAATCCGGGTATGAGAGCTCAATGTGGTAAACAGAGCAATAACATAAAAATATAACACGGAAATTACATAATTGTATCAAAAATGTAATTGTCTAGTTTAGATGCTTGAAAATACCACAAGGTTGAAATGAATTATTGCATCGACAATTATGTAATTTCCGTGTTATATTTATATATTTATATATATGCCTTGATAGAGTTCAAAATAGATTTCGTAGCCTCGTAGGAGATGTCCTTTTCTCTTCCTTGCAACCTTTATCTCACAGAAGAGATGTTGCGAGTTTGTCTCTGATGTATCGTTATTTTCATGGAAAGTGTTCGAATGAGCTTCAATCTATGGTCCCCCCTCGCCAAACTGTCACAAGAAACACTCGTCTAGCTGTAAACACTATCAATAATTCCCCCCACTCTTTATCTGTGCCTAAACCTAAACGCAGATTCCATGAACAAAGCTTCTTTCTTAGAACTGCACGCCTGTGGAATTGTCTTCCGTTTTCCTGCTTTCCGGCTGACTACAATATGGTTGTGTTCAAGTCTAACGTAAATAAGTTCTTGATGAGCCGTTCCATATAAGTTATCAACTTTACCAAATTTTCATTACTAATGATTACTATAATGTCCAATTTCTACTGTACACTTTTTAACCCTTATCCTTGAGTGGCCTCTTGGCCTTGATAATGTGGTGATGCCTGTGTAAAAATATATATATATATATATATATATACACACACACACACAGTATCTTTTGATAGTAAAAGGCATATTTTTAATGTATATCTATACTCCTTTAAATTTGTTTTGTGTGTATTGATATTCATATTAAACATCCTCTTTTCTATTTATTTAAAAAATAAAATACGGCTATTTTGTATATGGGTTGTGGAATTGCATTCATCTGCAAAAGATCTAACTAATTTGCATATTCTTATAAGCATTCATGTTAATTAATTCTCTATTAGTTTTTTTTTTTACGGTTTCTGATAAGACGATCATCTTTAGTTAACTATTACATGTAATTATATTCATGTAGATATTCTACATGATTTATACTTGCGTAATATTTGCATAAAAAGGTTATAGCAAACACAAATCTCTTTCTATATATATTTGTTTAAAAAACTTTGCCTACTAAACTCCTGTGTGTTTTTGGTCTAGACATGACACTTAATATAGAAGGTATTCAAACCCATGTGAAAATTTATATTTTGGTTTTAGCCGGGGAAAATCGCTACGAAAGTGAAAATTTAAAAAAATAAAATAAATGGAATTTACCAGGTGAAGGTCGAAGGATGGCATTACGAATATGCATGTGTAACGTAATAGCTAATGATTCATGTTTTAATTTTTAGCCGTGCAGCAAAACATGTCTTCATAGCTCAGGCATTAACGTCGAAGGAAAAAGTAAATTGTAAGCTAAACGTTTTGGTTTTGATTCTCAGTGGCGCACAAATCATTTTTTTTTTTTTACTTTTTAAATCATTACTATATATTGAGTCCAATATAATAATAAATACGAAATCTGCATTATAAAAAATATATTTAAGCGTATTTTAGGACCGACCAATGTATATATTATATATTATTTAACAAAGTATATATTTTTTTTAAATTGCCAGATTTATTTAAGGTCAATAAAAATGAATTGCACTTTCAGAGCTTATATATATACTTGTGGTATTGAAATTGTTCACAAATTGTGTGTGTGTGTATGTGTGCATATATATATATATATATTAGAACCCACCGATACGGCATTAATTCGTTCTGGGGTTGGGGTCATAAGGTGAAATTGTCGTATGGCAGGACCTAAGCAAAATTTTATACAGTGCATATTAAAAAATTAGTAACAAAATACAGTACATTGTATAATACACACGTATATAATCAAATAACACCGTAAGGCGGGGTAAATACATTACAGTGGTATTCCACATTGTTAGCTAAAAAAAAAAAAACGTAGCCACCATATCCTGAGATTCTACTTTATATATAAAATTTTTAAAAAAAGATATTTTTAGCCAGCGAACTGTAAATTAAAATAAATCACAGAAAAATATCGTCATTATATAAATGTGGTTTAAATTAATTTAAATCAGATTTAATTTTATGATTGAAATACACACATCTCCTCCCCCGTCTCATGCATATATGCCATAATCTAGGGGTCCAATTTTCACAAACTCTACACATTAAATTGGGCTGAATTTTCGCGATAACACGTTGAATATTGTCTTCCAAATGGTCTATTGTGTTTGGTCTATCAGCGTACACATGCAGCTTTACATATCCCCAAAGAAAATAATCCAATGGGATTAAATCACACAAATGATCTAGACGGTTGACAGGTCCACTTTGTGAAATTATTTTTTCAACAAATGTTTCTTTTTATAAATTCATGTGTGGCATGTTGTTCCATCCTGCTGAAACCACACAATGAATTGACAAACTAAACTGAACTAAAAATAACTGATAGTTGCCAAATCTGCAATTAAGGAAAATGTTGAAAAATAATAGCAAGAACAAAGCTGTAAAATAGAAGTTTACAATTAGTTTTTATTCAGCAGAATATTCCAAAACTGGTGGGTTAGGCAATCCTATATATATATATTTGGCCAATGTTATTATTCAAGCACATCTGATTGAACACAAGAGTTATTCTTTTTTTTTTCTGATTCTTTTGGATATCTTTTCAATTCGCCGAGCAGTCTTTTTATTAAATTTTATTTTAGAATCTTCTTGAGAATACTGTAAAAACTACAATGGATCAATTTTATTTTACAAGTTTTAAAATGTTGTATAATATGGCGCCCAAAAGTTGTTGTTCAGCCATATTATTAAGCGCTTTCTGATCAATGTTTTTTTCTTTTATTTCTTCTTTGTGATGTTATGCTTTGTCTGCGTTACTCCAAAATTACACTAGAGAGATTACTCAAGTTCCAAAATATGACAATCGTTCTTAGTATTTGAAGTGATTTCCTTCTGATAGTTTCTCTTGCTGTTGTCTGATTTCGGGTTACAAAATAAATAAATACGAACAAAAGTTTTGTAAGTTGTCCCAAAATCATGTTCCTACGAGGAAATATGAGAATTTTTGTATATTTTATTTCAGTTCATATATAGTTCAGCGGGCTTTTAAATAATCCTGTTTCCAAAAAAAAATAAATAAATAAAAAAATAACGAAATAGATCGATTATTTGATTTAAAAAAAATTTTCTTTTTAAGTGTAGTTTTCATTGGATACGTCAAAATATGTAAAATATAACCTGCGGTTCTATTCCCCCCCCCCCCCCGTTAACTTTTTAGGGATTGTTTTGAAAATGCACTGGTGTTAAGGAGAGGTAAAAAAATGAAAAAGAAAGATTTCCTTTTTTTTTATTAAATTTTATTTTAGAATCTTCTTGAGAATACTGTAAAAACTACAATGGATCAATTTTATTTTACAAGTTTTTTACTGTTATGGCGGGTCAAAAATTCCACCTTTATTAGTGTCATACCTATCGTTTTACAGATCCAATGCCCTCACAGTCCATTGATGGAGTCAGATGGAGCATGTCATCTGATTTTAACAAATTTAACAATATTTTATTTAAATTCTTCTTTTTGACCTTGAATTTGTTTGCCAATTTTCTAACGGATTATTTTTTTCCCTCACTTTTCCTTAAGTTTCAATTGTCCCATTGTTTGTCCATTCAATATTAGATATCATGTAATTTTATTCAGAATTTTTAAACCATTCTACAAGAGGAAATCAAAGGAATGTACAAAACAAAATTTGATTATGTTTATTTTTTTGTAGTTACATTTTATTTACAAAAAAAAAAACACAAAATAATAAAAAACTTATTTTAGCAAAAGTTCCTAAACAAATTATCTTTTGATTCCAACATTTCTAGTTCTTAGATTAGAACTGATGATGTCTCTATTTTGCTACAGTTTTATATACACTCCACGTGTGTGCATTTTATCTTGCCTGTCATCTTCAAGGATGTGAGTTTTCCACTTTTTAGCAAAATTCCACCCTTTTTGAATTAGAAAAATGAGAAATTTTTCTTTTTTTTTTTTTTTGTCGGAGAATGCTAGATTCACTGGAACTCTCTCCATTTGGATCAATTTTATTTTATCTTTCTCTTTTCATAGCATCTTTTGTCCTACCTTGCCTTACCCCACTGCCCCCCCCCCAATCTCTTGAAAATGCCATATTTTAAACGCTTTATTGGTATTGAACGTAGAAGACTTTTGTTTCCTCGATAAGTGTGTTTCTGTCTTTTAAAACATATCCGGCGATATTTTCAGTATGAAAATAGGTATTGTAGTTTAAGACCCTTCGTTAAATCACCTGCCTACACACACACACACGCACACTGAGATTCTAATTCTTAAGGCGATTATAAGTGAACACTCTCAGCCCTTAAAGTGATCATTCATTTAAGATTCTTTTGCCATCGACCACTCACATCTCTGAATCTGGTTTTTAATTAGTAGAAATCTTCATTCAAGATAGATATACTCTGAATGATACAACATCTAATTTATTAACCCCATGTACTATGTTTCCAGGAATTTACAATGCCCAGTTCTTTTTCTGGGTGTCCATAAAGAAGTGCCTCCTATTGTAGCAGCTATATATTTTCATGTTCCTGGTTGACTGACTACCTTAATTCGCTTTCTCACTCTTCCCTCCCTCCACAATGTTTGACAAATCACAGCTTTGTATCTTTCAGCTTTTCTATATCAACTAATATTCAAAGAATTAATCTTAACACTGTATGCATTCTCTAAGAGCAAAAGCTTAGCTCTGACTAGCTAGTTTCTATAAAACAGGTTAGTCGTAACGGTTGGGTTCTTACTGCGAATGTTTCTACTCTGCTAGATTCCTTCTGAAAATGCTGCGTAGTTTGCATATCCAGTTAGAAGGCACATTTTTACACTTGGACGGAGGGGGGGGGGGTTCTACCTATGCTTATATCTAGGATATCTCTATTATATAAAAATGCCCCCTGTTTGCTGGGAATTGTGCATATGTCACCCTTATTTGTACTGTCGAGACATCCATCATCTTGCAATCGATCATGCAAGTTAACTTTTCCAGATAGAATACGAGATACATTCATCTCCAAGGAAGATCTTTTGGGTGCTATGACAGAAAGGGAATACTGGAAGGGTGTAGTGAGTTCTACCTCGGCTGCAGGAGGAGGATGATGATTATATAAAAGGAACTCTGTGTGTGTGTATGCACTCCGAAACGGCTGAGCTGATTTTTGAAATTTCGCGCAAATGTACATTATGTGCCTGGCAGTGTTCTTAAATAGGTTTTGTATCGGAATGTCTTTTATAAGTATCGATAATTAAAAAAAAAAACTGAAAGAACGGGTGATTTTTGACTGAAGTTAACACCTTATATAGCCTAACATCACAAGTGCATTTGAGAAGTTTTACACCAAATACCTAAAACGGTCATTTTTTTTTTTTTTTTTAAATTTATAATTTTATTATATACTATTAAGCTTATCTATTAAAATTAACACATATCCAAATCCTCTACATATTAATTGACCAACAGTGTGTGCAAAAACATAACCCATTCCCCAAAATTATATTTAAAAATAAATACTTTTGTAGAAATACTGACGTGTAAACACCCTTTTTATTTGTTTACTTTTTTGTTCAATATATTTTGTTTTCACTAAAATAGAGTTGTCTTTCTTATGGGACCACAATACTATTATCTTTTACAGAGTTACTTCCCCCTCTCCACAAAATGGTATTTGTGAATTTTTAAATAAAAATTCTTCTACAATTCAAGCTGATTTTATTCATACAGTTTCATCCAGCTAGGAATTTTTATCCTTGCCCCCCCCCAAAAAAAAACATTAGACCACTATTGTAATGATCCGGTTTCTGTTGATTTTATAGTTAGCTGTGTAGTTCTAGGAGGTTCACCCTCTCAATCCTTGCTTCTCTCTTTGAGTTCGGATCTTTAATCATGGCTGGATGAGAGAGTTGATATAACATCTTATCAACTAGAAATTTAACCTCACTCTATTCTATTAGAATAAGTTTCCTCATACACAGTGTGTTCTTGCCGGACAATCACTCTGAGTGAGAACATAAAAATAGATTGTAACTAACAGTTTACCATGCATTGTAAAATTCGCACACACATATTTTAATTTATGCAGATTTTCTATTTATTATAGTATAGAATCAATTCTCTCGATTATAGTGTACTCAATATATAGTAGTAATTTCAAATGTTAAAAACAAAACAACAAAGAATGACTTGGATGCCATCTAGAATTGAAATCAAAACATTTAGCTTTCCAGCGTGATTCGCTACCCTCTGAGCTAAGTTCTCATTACAAACCAAAGTGAAATGGGCGGTCTAGCATTTCAGACGAGGTTGGGAGGGTCTTACTAACTACATTTTTATCCCCCCCCCCCACGTCAGTCACCCTCGACATAAATGTAATTTTTCATTAATATATTTTTTTTGTATTTTTTGGTATAAATAAAAAAAAAAATGTTTTAAAATAGGGTTTAAGTAGGACCCCCTCCCCACCGACACAAATGCATAATTAAAAAAGGGTAATTAGGATAAAAGATGCTGAGAGAGAAATCCTTTTCACTTTCAAACAGACGAGGTGGACCAACCAACCTCACTCCCATCCTTCTTTTTGAGTTAGCCTTGTGCCTAAATTTTTTGTTCATTTTCCCTGTTTGTATTCCTTTTTTTTTTCGAGTGAATAAAAAAAATTTAATATCTCAAAGTGTAGTATCTGTTCCGATGCTGCTCTTAAGATAATTTGTCTCGGTCAATCGAGGGGAAACTCTCTATACCAAGACAATTATTATTGTTGGTCCCAACCAGAGTGCCCCTTTTGCTCTCCTTTTGGGGAGCTGGTGATCCCACTACATTAAAAACGACCTTGTGCCACATTTTCCTTTCGTGGGGAAGAAGCACGTAGATACCAGTAAATAGAAAAGAGGTTTTTAATATGAATATCAATACACGCAAATATATATATATCATTTTTTTTTCTTCTCTCTCCTGTTTTTCTTCCCTGATCTTTCTTATTTATATTTATGTCTCGGAAGTAGAGTGAAAAGCATATCTTATTTTTCTTTTTATTAATATTATTGGAATCTTTTCCTTGTACACATTTTTGTGAATTATTCCATGGATTTCTGCCTTTGGATTATTATGGATCATCTTCTTCCAATTACGGGATTTCCTTGGATTTTACTTGTGCAAATGGAAATTCTTTCAACTTTCTTGAAGTTTTACATTTGGATTTTACCGTCACTGGATTATTTATCTTCCACCAGACTATCCATTCATGTGTAATCACCTTTTTTTTTTTTTTTTCACCATATTCCCTCTGCTTCACTTTTTTTGTTTTCAAGTAAGATCTTTGACTTACTTGTTGTTTCATCAAATACTTTTGCCTGCAAAATCCGATCCCGGATTTTGCTAATTCCTATCCTCTGATGAGAAGGAAAGTATTTCTTCGAAACTCCGCGGATTAAGGACTATCCACTTATCTATTGTTTCCTTTTCAGATTAAATGTTTTTAACTCATTTCAAAGTGTTTTTTAACATGTTTTATTAACTGCTTGCTCGTATATATATATATATATATTAGTAGAAATGGTAATTAATAAAAACTGAAGAAAGCGCTCAATACTGTTGTAGAGCAAATATGCGTTATATATACACACATAGAAGTATAGATATAGATGACTGCTACGGAGGAAACCTCTTCTATATAAGCAACAAAAGATATTGGACACGCGTAGTTGAATCTTTCACTTGGCATCTGGATCTACCTCCACTACTTTCTTTCTCTGCTACCCCCCTTTTTTTGTGAAACCACCTGGGATTTTACAATTTCTTAACTATCATCTTGCAACAGAGATATTGAAGAGTCCGTGGTAAGAGACACTGTCTTGTGCCAGACATTAGGGAATGGCTGTTTAGAACATTGCCACAGCTAATATTGAGTTGGGAATATCAGATTTGATATTCACATTTTGCAAAGATATTTGAGATGTAAGTCTGCATATCATGCGAGTATCTTATTTACATATCTCTTCATATTCTTTCACTATGTAGATCTAACTTAGTTTGGTAGTGCCAGCTTTACGGCATATCGGACCTTTTTAATTATTTTAGGCCAAAATGCAGTATTAATGTTAAACCATTAATTGAACACTTTCAAGACAGATGAAACACTCTTTAGTTTAAATCCATCACCTGGATATGTTTTGATAAAAGCATTGGTTCCCATCATTACAGTGTTTTTGTTACTTAGGAGTCACCACTTATCAAGGCCCGAAGGCCACTCGAGGATAAGGGTTACTGAATGGTAAAAATTGGGTAGGCTTTGATTTATGGGAACGGCTTAACAAGAACTTGTTTACATTGAATTTGAAGGCTACCATGTTGTATTCAACCAGGAAGCAGACCAGCGGAACAGTGTTTTGTAGACGAGCAGTTCTAGGAAAGAAGCCGTGTTCAGGAAGAGTATCTTGTCTATAAAAATCTTAGCCCAATTTAGGAAATGATTTCGAAAGAAAATTGGCCTATTAGGCTATGCAGTTTAATGTTGGAAAATGTGACTTTTTTTGAAGACTTGGCCAAAGACAAATCAGTTAGGAAGTAAATTTCTAAACACTGTTAATATGGCAGCGTGTAAAGCTGATGTTAAATCGAATATAATTATGGATTATCACATTTTGTGCTTAAACTTTTATTAATGCGTTTTATGTAGAACAAATTAAGGCACGGAAATGTCTCTGCTGATTCTCTATTTGTTATATTCATGCATATCATTCGAACAACCTGAGGTCAAGAATTACAAGTAACTGATTTTAATTTTTACGGAATGGTATGCTGCCCTTTTTCGCTTAAAAACTTTTGTAATTTTTTCTGTTTTCTTTTTTGGGCTGACGGGTCGAGATTTAGGGAATTAACTTATTTATATATTAATTTTTATTTATTTATTTTTTTTTTAACAGTAAATGTTTACCGAAATGAATACTTACTATAAAAACATTTACGATAAAAAAAAAAAAAAAAAAAAAAAAACGAAAACAACTAAGCAAAAACGGTTTGACTTAAGTGGGTTTTATGTTCGACTCCTATTTTTATTTTATTTTATTTTTTTTTGATATTCCCCCAAGTTTGAAAAAAAGAACTCTTTTTTTTTTACACTTAAAAAAAAAAAACGCAGCAGAATCTGTCGTGATTTAATTTGTACATAAATAATTAAACGGTTTATTTTTATTTATTTTATTTTTTTTGTATTCTGGATTTCTTGTTTCTTGAACTGATATTCTTCAAACTAAACGGAATTTTATCTAAGCGTTTCAGTTCTACAATATCTGTTCTATTGTTGCGGGCAGAAAAAAAAATGACTTTAAAATACATTAATAACTTAACCGAGGTTCTTTGCACCTTTTGGGTGTGTCTCCTCTCATGTTCCCTTCTTCATATTTCAGGTGTGACCGGAATATGATTCTTAAACAGTATCATATTTTTGTTCTTTCTTTTGTCGGTGTCTCTGTTCTCTCCATTTTGGTCATTGACAACATTGTTGACTGCTTTAACATTTCCGGCTACATTTGGGGGTCACGAAAGTATGTACCGCGTACCACAACCGGTTCATCAAACCACTAAGAAAGATAGGTACTTATGCACTTATGTTACTGTGCTGAAATTATAGCGTTATTTAGAAAGCCATTCGTAACATGGAGAGAGTGGGGAGATGTTTTGTAACTATTCTGTATTTTCACCTAACAATTTAATAATAAAAAAAATATCGTAAAACTTCAATTAACTTGAAAATACTATTTAAAAAATATAGTACGGTAACATTGCATAAGCATCAAAAGATATAGAATGCTATTATCCGTATTGTTATTACTACATACATATGAAAATATGTCGATTGTGCAGTATAGGTAACAGGAAAAAAAATTGTAAAATCAAATACATAAACAAATAACTGTTACAAACGCAAGAAAATGTATTTTTCTAATTATCTGTATAATTTTCATATTTTCTGATTTGAAAATTTGTTATTGTCACTTTTAAGCCAAGCTAACATTTCGAACACTGGCGTAAATTTTGATGGGGCTTAGTTGCGAATTTCAGGCTTAAGAAATAGTATTAAAAAAATGGGGAGGGGGGTTTAGACCGGAAACCCAAGTCCGAGAATGGTTTTCAACCATATTAGGATAAACTCTGATCTTTTAAGCCTGAAATTCGTGACCCACTAAAATTTATGGCAATGTTGGAAAGCACGCATACTCGGCGAAGTAAAAGCAGCAATAACAAATGATTATCTTCCAATTAGTAAACACGTGTAAATTATACAGGTAAGTAAAGTAATTTTCTTGCGTTTGGTAAAGTTATTTGTCTATTGTTTTTTTTTTATTCATTACTTTTTTTCTTAACTGTACTGCAGAGTGGAGGAAAATATTAATTGCCCTCTCGACTAAGTGCAATCCTGTATCTATCTATATCTAATTAGCTACCCATTTCTCTGTTAGAACAAGATCTGACTTGAACTAACATTTTTTAAATATATACTAGCAGGGCAGGCTGCCTGGCATTGCTCGGTCATAAGATATGTTTACATATGATATTTTAATTCATGCAGATTATGTATTTATTATTATAGACAATTTTCTATCAATTATTATATTGAACCTAATATATAGTAGATCAAAACTAAAACAAAAGTATATATGACTTGGGTGCCATCAGCTATAATCGAAACCAAAACATAACTCTCCACCTTCATTCTTTAGCCTCTGAGCCACGCCCCCTACACACACACATAGAAGTTACCTGTCATCCATTTTTTTTTTTTTTTTTTTTTTTTTTTTAAATATGGAATCGTCAAAGACAAGATTCAAGCAAGCCCGGACGGTCCACTTTTATAGTTATACAGATATCTGATAAATTTTTATTTTAATTGAAACCTACAATAAAACCATATGCATCACTGATGACCAATCTCCGAGCATTTACACTGATGCTACCATATTAGGTTGTCTAAAAACATCAGGTTTCTTAACCTGAAATGCACCAAACATTGATGTTATTTTTTTCCCCCTTTCCTTTGCAAAATTCAATCGTTCTATAAACCCAAAACGATGTTCCACCACAAAGCCAACCAAAAACCATGAATAAATATTTTGAAATATAAACTTTATGCATAAAACTTTCATCAAAATGACTTGATTCAGCATCAATAACCTGAAAATAGTTGATATGCCGTAAAGCAAAACTACCAAACCAAACCAAATTAAACCAAACCATACAATATGATATAAATGCGGAGTGCCTCTGGGATTTGTCCTTGAACCTCTATTATTCCTAATATTCAGAAATGACCTCCCTGACAAAATTGTCTGTGAGATGGGTATATATGCTGATGATACCACGCTCTTTAAGAGACATGACAGGAAAACAAATGAACACATATCTAAAGAAATGACAGAAACACTAGAGAATGACCTTCAATCTGTAGTGGAATGGGGACAAAAATGGATGGTCACATTCAATGTTGCCAAGTCTAAACTTGTTTCCTTCAATAACTACAAGAAACCTTCTCTACCACTAATAGCAATGGCCAAAAACTCTTTATCTGAAAGTATATATTTTAAACTCCTTGGCCTAATGTTCACAGGAAATATGAGTTGAAACAATTACATTGAGAGCATTGCCAGGACCGCTGCAAAAAAAGGTAGGTTCTCTCTACCGTGCTAGAAAGCTGCTGACCCCTGAAAGTATCCTGTACCTCTATAAGGCCACCATTCGCCCATGTATGGAGTATTGTTGTCATATTTGGGCCGGTGCATCTGCTACTAGTCTCTCATTCCTAGATAAGGTTCAAAAGAGAGTAGCTAACCTAATAGGTCCTGAATTATCATCCAAGCTTCAGCCTCTGTCCCATCGACACAATGTAGCATCCCTCTGCCTGTTCTACAAGTACTTTAACGGTGTATGTTCAGACGAGCTGCAAGTACTCGTACCTCTTTTATGTAAATACCCCCGACAAACCTGACAAGCAGTACAATCCCACCCCTTTACAGTAGAGATCCCTAGATGTAAGAGAGCCTTTTACTCCAGTAGTTTCTTCCCCAGAACCGCAAGACTTTGGAACTCCCTGCCGGGTTCCTGCTTCTCCAACTGTACTGACATGCAGAAGTTCAAGTGTAACATGAACCGACATCTTGCTGCCCAATTCCCCACTTAGTACCCCTGTAGCCTGTGTCCCTAATAGTAGCCCCCTACATCAAAGTGGTAATGTGCCTTGTTTGGGGTGAAAATATAATTTAAAAAAAAAACAAAAAAAAACGAGCATCTACAAGACGTTACGTTTTTCTTTTCATTGGCTATTTCTACTTTCATTTTATTTGGTTAACCTTTTGATTTTATTGTTGCACGTTTACAGCGGCATTCTTTCTGCTGCACATAACTGCATTCTTTCTACTGCTGTTGTGGTATACAGAATTGCCGTGATGCCAAACCTTTGATCTGTTCTATTTCTTCATCAAACACTTTGCCTCCTCCTCCTCCTCCTCCTCCTCCTTCATTGCATCTTTTTACCTTCTGCCGGTGGGAATTTACCTCCAAGTTTAGAATGTCAATACTCGTGCGAAATAAGCCTATAAATAAATGAGTAACGAAACGTGCATTTAGATCGACTCTTGATATGAGAGCGGAGTGAGGTGAACATATGGTGCAACACAGTTTTAGGATTGTATGTATATAAAGACTAAAAAACTAAAAAACAAAATGTATCAGTACGAGGTGACGGCTACTATCATGCGACATAATGAAGCATGTAAATATTTCCACGGCCTATCTAAAAAAAAAAAAAAAAAAAAAAAAAAAAGTTGAATATCGAATTTAGAAAGTTCTGGGGAAATATACCAGAAAGAACAGTTGGTAATAAGTTATACACCATCCACTATGTCTTACGCAATTCCTACAGCTATACACCTAGAAAACAATGCTATTGATATGGGACAAGCTTAGAAGTTAATGTCCCCAATAATGCTAGGTTAAACATAGCTGAGAAGGAAAAGCTAATAAAATACAAAGGTTTTATTTACAACATGAAAAGAAATTAGAATCTTAGGAAGATTTCTGTCGTTCCAGTAATTATAGGAACAACCAGACTCTTGAAAAGTAATTTCAAAAACCATCTGGCAAATATACACGATGAATCAAGTACAAGAAGGATACAAACAATTGCACTTAAAGGGACGGCCAGAATCTTAAAAATATCTCTCGGTTTGAATGTCTAAAATAGTGGGTGAATACCTGGCGTCTGGTAGGATGCCCCATACCTTACTAAAACAAAATGAGAAAATCGAAAAGTAAATACCGCTCTTTTTTTTTTTTTTTTTTTTATTTTATTTTTTTTTTAAACATCCTGTGGAATCAGCTAAGTAAGCCGAGTTCAAATCCCATGGCATACAGCACATCTACTTAAATTTTTATACCATTAAGGGATAAAAACTATAAACTCTCAAGTTAGAAGTAAAAATAACAATTTGTGTTGGGTAAACAATTTCCTTTCAAGTTTATTAACTTGATATCTAAGACTACCATAAAAAGGATTCTGTTGCCGCCATGTTCGAAACTGTTAAATGAGTGTCCTTTTGGTGTATAAGACTAGACAATAATAGTATTTTTAATTACATAACTTTTATTTCGGATGAACCGGAAAGAGACGAAAGACGGACAATAGTAAACTTTACAAAACTTTAGGAGACACATTTCATAGCAATTTCCTTGTAAGCAGGTGAGTTGGATTCAAAATCGAACTGGTTGTGTAGTAGGGAAAATATTGCTTAGATGTGCTTTCAAAAGCTACTCATACACCAAACCATTCTATTGATCGATGGGCACATTACTCAGTGCTTGCTTGTCTGTTTACATAAAAAAAAAATAGTGCTTCAAAACATATCTGCTACACATCCCATTCCTCCCTGTTTATAATAAGCATTGTATGTTTATACATACTAGTGGGGCCTGTGGAAATTCCACAGCCGCATCTTTCATATGTAATATATTACTGCTGGGTATTCTGTAGACGTTCAGCATGAATGGAGACTCTGCGATATTATTGTAGCCCTTATATTAAAAGTGTAAAAGTGTTTATCTAAGTAATCTGGTTAATGTAGTGTCAGAATATATCTGGTTATTACGGTTTATCTCCAATATCCTTATAGGATTCTGTGACATAATTCCATTGTATGGACGCCCGGTGCGAACGGAAACCCCACAATATCATACCATCTTTGGACAGAACAGATACTACCCTTAGATCCTAGCCAGAAGACCAAGAAGGTATATTTTAGTTTCACATATGGGCCAAAAGCGACATCATTTTTTATTTATTTATTTTTTTCTTATTTAAAATTTTCTTTTAAATTGGGTCTTCGGTGATTGGGAGATCCTATTTATTTAAAAGGGGGGGGTAGATGATAACGTACTATGAACATTAAATTAGCATATCTATATAGTAATAATTTAATGTTTGTAGTATGTTGTCACCTATCCTCCTTTTTAATAAGATCTCCTGATGGAATAATTCGTAATCTAGAAACTGTGATAAACATACGTTAAAGTTACTACGATATTAATATATGAATAATCTAGATGGGCACTAAAACTTGTGAAATAATAATAAGATAAGAACATTCATAATAAATTCAGCTAAAAAAAAAAAAAACCTCAATATTTCTTCTGAGTAGACACACAATCTGCATTAGTATAAGATTCATCTTTGTTTTATTATTTCATTTTGTTTATAACTTTCCAGCAATGTAACATGTTACATTGTTAATTTGTTAGCATGTTTTTATCTATTTCTCTAACTGGCATTCAAATGAGCTGACCATACCAGTCTAAACTTAGACCAAGCTTCCGGGTTTTATATTAGTTTTCTTAATTTATTATTAATACTCTCTTCTTTGGCGTATGGAGATGCCAGAATCTCTTCCTGTTTTCTTTTGTTTCTGGTATCGATGATCTCCTCTACCTTCATATACAACATATTCATTTTCTTTTTTGTTTTTTTTTGTTTTTTTCGCCAATGCTTAAAAGATTTCATGGTGCATTGAGTATCAGGTATTCGTTCATAAGAATGGTCCACGGTTCATTTGAAGACTTCTATTTTATTTGTGTACTTATTAGTTTATTTATTTATTTATTTTTTGGCTCCATTTTGGTTGATTCTATTCTTCATTGTTTGATATATCTCCATCCATATTTCTAGACTCATCCAATTTTTTTCTCTTTATGTATATTACTAACCCCCCCACCCCCCCACCCCCCCCAAAAGAAAGTTGGCGAAAGTGCAGCTTTTAAACTAATTCCTCTGGAGATCTGTTAATGTAAGCCTGCAAAGGTTTGGTGATGGCAGAGGCCAACTTCTTGATTTTAAGCCCTAAAATTTTTAATTTTTTTATTTTTAAAATTTTAATTTTCTTATCAGTTTGTTCAAGCTGGGGATGGGACATCGTACCAGATGCCAAACATTAACATGCTAACTCGTACATTCCAACCGAGAGAGCTTTTTAAGATTCTGACCGTCCATTCAAGTACGATTGTTTGAATCTCTCGTGCACTTGGTTCACTTGCAAAATAGTTTTTGAAATTCTTTTTCATGGGCCTAGTTGCTCCTATAATTACTATAAGATTCCAGTTTCTTTTCATGTCATACATAAGACATTGATATTTTGTTATCCTTTCCCTCTCGGTTCTGTTTAATCCAGCATTATTGGGGAACGCTAAGTTTTAAGTTTGCTTTCTCCTTTTTGCCCCATGTTTAATGGCTTCGTTTCCAAAGTATGTAGCTGTAGGAATCGCATAGTCATAATGGATGGTGCATGACTTCTTTCCAACTGTTCCTTCTGGTATATGCTCTCAGGACTTGCTGCTGCATGCGGCTTGAGTAGATGTTAAGATTTCACAAAAATGAGAGGTGTTTAAATTTCCATGAAAAGTTTCACACCCTTATTTATCCCTTTGCATAAATCAATCTAACTGCATTTAGCCCAGATGACTTATCATTATGTCTAGCAGCAGTGTTTCAAAATACATAATGATTAGTTAATTAGTTGTGAAATGAACCTTGCACCTACAAATACACACACACATACATACATACACATGATTTAATAAATGTTCCAGATTTGCTTTAAAAAAAAAAAATCTTTATTCATACAGTTATTTCTGTCCATTTTAAAATACAAATTATTTCTTGATAATAAATTCAAGAGGGTTTTATTTCCCCATCAAATTAAACAGAAAAAAAAACAAAAATAAACGTTAACTTCAAATTTGTTCTTTTAATTTCGCTTTTGTCTGTTTCAAAGCAAACCAATTAAAAAAAAAAACAAAAAAAAACAGGTATCTCGTTAAGATTTTTGTTCCTTTAGAGGCGCTGGTTGAGTTTGAATAAAATAAAATACGTAATGGATACGTTTGAAGCCAAAACAACGCATTATTACAAAATAAACACATTTTGTTTGAAATCTATATTGAAATTCATAAATATATTTCGAAGATATATTTCATCATCAGTATGACTTTCCTTCTATTTTTTTATTTTTTTTTATTTGCCATGTTGTTGATTTCATAATGTTGTTCTTTATATACCATATAAGCTCCTCTTTCTTGGGTAGAGCACTGTAGTTAAATGATTTCATCCATTACTTAGCATAGAGTGAATCTTTGTAAATAAACATATGTAGCACTATAAAAAGTGGCAGTCAATTTTTATATAAAATTATTATAGATATCTATTATCCCATATTATCCCATATCTCAGTGATGAGCTCCGCAAACTATCAACTAGATGGTTGTTGATTAGATTCCTAACTTGGGATAGGTGCTAGTCTAACCGCACTGAAGAGCTGTGATACAGCAAACAGTCTGCCTGTGAATGTCTATATATGTATAATTTGTTCTGTCTTTTTCGGTTTCAGTTCATTAGTCTGTGTATATTTTAGGTTTGCGGCTGAATTTTCCATCAGCGTAAGGTTGCAAAGAAATAGCTCTCGTATTATTTTGGTGGTTTATTTCCTTGCCAAAATCTCGGCCCTTCTCATTTTTCAACAGCCGACATTCATTATCGTCTGCTACAAGTAAACTGGCAGCTATGAATTTTGGAATGAGCGCTATTGGTGACATCTAGCATTCTCTTCATTGTTAACTACCCACTTGTCATATAATTTGCAGAGGAAAAACAACTGGTATTTGACTCCTTTGTGTTTCATACACCTTAATTTGTTGATTTGATGAACGTTGTTAGAGAAGCAATCACTCGGTCGACAAAGGTTAGCGCGTGCCGTGAAAAGTTTCGGTGATAATAGGAATTGTATTTCCGCTTAATCATTTTTGTCTGTACAATTGGGTGGATCTGTCTATTAGATATTTCAGAGGAAAAGGCTCTGGTCAGGATTTGCACTTTTAATAACTATTAGTTACAGGATATACAGCCTAATCATGTTGACGTACCGGTTCTTGTTAGGTCACTGAAGTTAAGTGATATTGAGCCTGGTAAATACTAGGTGGGTAACCATTTGGGAATACCAGCTGCTGTATACAGGTGTACCGATCTTTATATGGCAATCAAGCCATTAGAAAAATAAAATAACATTACAAAATCGCAGCATCACTTCTGATAGGTTCACCCTCCCAGGTTTTGCCTCCTTCCTTTGGGATGAGGTTAGTTTATTTAAACATTTTTTTCCTTTTTTTTCTTCTGACAATCCATCCTTCTCATTAACCCTGATCCTCTACTGTCTTTTAGTCTTGATAAGTCATGACTCGTTAGAATATAAATATATCAGTTATTTTTATTTATTTATTTTTACTATCTCCTTGTACTAGTCAATTTGCGATTGTGAAAAAAAAAAAATTACTTATTGCTTAAGGCACCCCTTACCGGGGAATGCTGATGTAATTGCTCAGGCATTTTTCTTGTAGGCCAAGTGCTCTACCTCTGGCGCTGACTTTTCAAATCTCACTTTCTGACCCTTGTGTCACATCATCCTGCTGTGAGAGGGAGATACCACTTCAGGATATGAGAATTTGTCAATGTCTCACCTATGTCTACTCGTATAGAATAACTTGTGATAGTTTTTAGTAAAAGGTGGATGGGTTAATTTTTTTTTTTTTTTTTTTTTTTTTTTTAAACCTATTATGGTGCTTTTTTTTTTTTTTTTTTTTTTAAATTATTTTGGTGCTTTAATGACTACATTTTAGAATTAAGAATTGCATTCTTTTGACTTATTTTAATATCAATTAGTTTGGGTCATAGTACATTGATTAGCTATGATAAAAGTGTAGCTTCTTTTCATAAAAACCTAAAAAGTATTGAATTTTTGATAAGACAGAAATTGTCAATGGTATTCGAATTTAAATTGCAGCAACCTTACTATCAAATTGCAAACATATTGGCATTTTAACTCTTTTTTGTCTAAAAACTTCAGAAAAATACTTATCTTGAGCCTTGTTAAATGTTTTTTTAAATTGTATGTTAAAGGAAAAAATTTATATATAATATAAATAATATCAATCTTAGTTCATTAAAAAAAAATATTTAACAACGATCGTTTCTGCCCATTTTATAAGTATACAAACATTTATGGAATACAAAAGTTACCATCCACAGAAGGCTTTATCATTGTATAAGAATCACAGTTCTTGGAAAAAAAAAAGATGCATCCAATATTCAGTTAATTTAATTTTATTTTCCCCTTTACCAATTCAATCTAAAGGGAAACGTTCTTATGATTTTGTTATGTTTCATTTTAGCGTTCATATTACATTATGTTAATCTTATTTGTTTTCTTTGCATTGAAATGTTCATATTTGATTTGTAAAAAAAAAAAAAAAAAAAAAGATATATTGTAATATGAATATTAAAACGAAAAAATAAGTCTTAGAAACGTTTTTTTTTTTTTTTTTTTTTTTTACAAGGGTGTCACCACTTATCAAGGCCCAGAGGCCACTCGAGGATAAGGGTTAATAGGTATACATTAGTCATTGTGATTTTAGCATAGTAAACAGTGGGAATTTTGAAACTTGGATTACTTAGGGGGACGATTCAATTAGAACTTGTTCACATTGGACTTTTTCTTTTTTTTTTTTTTTTTTCATAGGTATCAACTCATTATCAAGGCCAAGAGGCCACTCAAGGACAAGGGTTAAAGAGTGTACAGTAGAAATTGGACAATATAATAATCATTAGTAATGAAAATTTGTTAAATTTGATAACTTATATGGAACGGCTCATCAAGAACTTATTTACGTTAGACTTGAAGACAACCATCGTGTGGGTGTGTGTGTGTGTGTGTGTGTGTGCATGCATATGTGTGCGTGCATGCGTGTGCGTGTCACACATAAGAACATCTTAAGACATGTACCCTTTTCTTGGTCTTGGTTGATGCCCCCCCTTGCGAGGATTCGTACCTGCTCCCCAAAACCACGACTTGATTTTATTGTTTGGAGAAGTCTTTATTTGGATTCATTCGTCGACAGAGCCACATCGCATCGATGAATTGATTCAGATCTCTTTTCTCCTTTTTCGTTTTCTTATTTTTAATCAAGATTTTAGTTTTACTCAAAAACTCTCTGCGAACTGACTAGAAAACGCATGATTTGAGAACCCTAGCCAGTTACTGTGGTGGACATTGAAGTCACCAAATACATGTATTTGTGCGCTAGTATCGAAGGAGAGAGCTATATCTATGCTGTCTGAGACTTTGTTTATTAGGGTACAGTCTTGGTTTGAGGGAGAGCGGTAGAGAAAATACAAGTAGCTAATATTTTAGTTTTACTCAAAAACTCTCTGCGATTTCATGTCGAACTGACTAGAAAACGCATGCACATCCCTATTTTATATAGTTGCGGATGAGGGTGTGTGTGAGTGATCTCCAACCGGATGCACCTGCAAGCCAACACATTATGTCGGTTGAATCTGCGGAACGCACGCTGCCTTTGACAAATGGCAGCTGCACAAGCAGAAGTAAACCATTGGGGAGAGTGGGGCTTGCTATAGTATTTCTGTGCGGGAACATGTGCTTCAATAGCAGTTTTGAACCATTCAGTTGTCTCATTTGCACACTGTTCCGCTGGAAGAGTAAAGATATTTTGCCATGGGGCATCTCTGATGAGCTCCCTGATTGCTTCCCAATCAGCCTTTTTGTAATACCTCGTTGTTTTGAGTAGTGTGTCTTCAGTTTTAGAGCGAGAATTTAGGCTGATTTCTACCATTATCACAGCGTGATCAGCATTCCCGAGTGGACTGTGGGCATTTGTTGTAGTCATTGGGAACCGTTGTCAGAAAGAAATCTAGAAGTGAGGCATGTTGATCGTGCTGGTCTGGGAAATGTGTCGGAAATGTAACCAATTGAGATAGGGAATGAGATATAGAGAAGCTATGTGTTGTGCTACCAGCTACGTCTGTGTGATTTGAGAACCCTAGCCAGTTACTGTGGTGGACATTGAAGTCACCAAATACATGTATTTGTGCGCTAGTATCGAAGGAGAGAGCTATATCTATGCTGTCTGAGACTTTGTTTATTAAGGTACAGTCTTGGTTTGAGGGAGAGCGGTAGAGAAAATACAAGTAGCTAATATTTTAGTTTTACTCAAGAACTCTCTGTGATTTCATGTCGAACTGACTAGAAAACGCATGTACATCCCTATTTTATATAGTTGCGGATGAGGGTGTGTGTGAGTGATCTCCAACCGGATGCACCTGCAAGCCAACGCATCCACAACACGTCAGAGTTGTGTCGTTGGGTTTGATGAGTCTTCACCTTTCAAACCCCATCGCATTCAATACCATTCCGTACTAATTATGCTATTCATGTCATGGTGTGCCGTGACTGCCTCAGGGAGCGACACCGCTCCCCGTTGGGGAGATTGCAACCCCCTAAACACTGAGTAAGGCCAGATAATTATGCTGATATTATCTGTTAAACATTATAACCTAGCTGAAGTGATGAATTTATTGTTTTTGTAAAGCAGACATATAATTTTATTGTTTGTGAAAAAAATGACAAGAGATATCATTTAAAAAGTTGGAACGAAATATGATTTCGTTCTTGGCCTTTCAATTGGATTAATAAAAGTAAAATCAAATTAAATTTATTAACTGAATATTGGATGCATCTTGTTTTTTCAGCAGGGCTGTAGTCCGTTATACACAGGTAAAGCCTTTTGTGAATGGTAAATTTTGTATATCATAAATTTGTATATTTATGGGCAGAAACGACCATTTCAAAATAAAAATTCACACAATTAAGAAACAATTGATTCACACTTATTTTAATGGTCTTTATTTTAGCATTTTTCTTTTTCCACTTCTGACAAGCCTGTCTTTTAGCTTTGATAAGTCATGATTCATTAGTTTAAAAAAAAAAAAAAAAAGAACCAAATAAAAAAAAAACAACTTGATAAATTTATATTCTTCTTTTATCTATTTGTAGTGGCCAGTTTGCAGTTGTGAAAAAGTGCAAACACAAGGAAACGGGCAAAGAATATGCGGCAAAATATATTCGAAAACGCCGGGCTGGAGGCCGCAGAGGAGCCACCATTGAAGATATTCAGAAGGAGGTGGAAATTCTTTGTGAACTTGACCACCCAAACATTGTTCGACTCTACGAATGCTTTGAAGCAAAAACAGAAGTAATTCTCATACTTGAACTGTAAGTACAGCATCACATTTACAATTCCGTTTTGCATTGGGAATTATTTCTAATGGAGTTAAAACAATTTTTAAACGTACCTGCACCCATTTATGAACAAGAAAATATGCAATACCCTTTGTTCCTCTTTGTGATGATGCCATTGTTTTTCACTTTTAATTATCTATGATGTGAAGGTTAGTTTGTGTGTATGTTTGTATGTCTTACTGAAATTTGAAAAAGACTAAACTCTGATAATATTTTTATAATCTATGTAACCTTGGAAAATAATATCTAGATATATTTAGAAAAGATTTATTTTATTTTTTTTATTTTTTAGGGGGGGGGTGCAAATGACAATTCATATCATTTAATGTTATCAAGAAGTAAGCAATATTTTTAATGTTATCATTTAAGTTATTTTTTTTTTATTCATTTATCTTTTTTTTCAGTTATTTTCCTTACACTAATTGCTATTGTGTGTGCATATCTAAGGAGGAATGGACTTGGCAAAAAGAGAAGGGGGAACATGTGAGAGAGGGAGACAGAAGTTATGTCACATTTTTAACCCTGCTAGTCTTAATCTAAATAGTCAAACTGACTGTCCCTCTGTATACCCATCCTGTCATTCTCAGCAATGTTTTTCTTAGTTTTCGTTTAAAATGTTTATTACTTTGTACATTTGAAAATGATAAACTAGTATTGCGATGATTAATCAGAAACAATTGAGCCTAATTTCTGATACCAAAAACGATTCTTTAGATTGTCTTTTTGTTTATTTAAAACTGAATTTCCATTGCTGACACTAATGATAAAGTGATTTTTTTTTTTTTACATAGGCATCACCACATTATCAAGGCCAAGAGGCCACTCAAGGATAAGGGTTAAAGAGTGTACAGTAGAAATTGGACAATATGGTAATCATTAGTAATGAAAATTTGGTAAATTTGATAACTTATATGGAACGGCTCATCAAGAACTTATTTACGTTAGACTTGAACACAACCATATTGTAGTCAGCCGGAAAGCAGGAAAACGGAAGACAATTCCACAGGCGTGCAGTTCTAAGAAAGAAGCTTTGTTCATGGAATCTACGTTTAGGTTTAGGCACAGATAAAGAGTGGGGGGAATTATTGATAGTGTTTACAGCTAGACGAGTGTTTCTTGTGAAAGTTTGGCGGGGGATGGGGACCATAGATTGAAGCTCAGTCGAACACTTTCCATGAAAATAACGATACATCAGAGACAAACTCAAAACATCTCTTCTGTGAGATAGAGGTTGCAAGGAAGAGAAAAGGACATCTCCTACGAGGCTACGAAGTCTATTTTGAACTCTATCAAGGCAATAATAAATAATAAATATTTATTGATCTACCAGTGAAACTAAAATTCATAGACCATAACAGCGAATAGAAAAATAACATGAATACATAACTAGGAAAAAATAACGAGTGCGAAATATAGATGAAAATCTCGTGATGAATTAATCAAAATCTTGGATGCAACAGGTAAAGAGAGAACGTTAAGAAGTTTGTCAAATTAAAAAGAAAAGTATATCTATATCTAAAAGATAGATGAGTATTCTGTGTTAAATCACACCCCTCCCTCCCAAAAAGATGCAATAAATTCTATTTTTTTTTTCTTTTTTTTAAGTTGGTGCAGAATCATAATCAGAATTGAGAATTTAGAACAGAATCGGTAATTGTATTGGAATCTTATTAGTAATAATCAACCTTAAAGATTATGATTAAGGATGATCATATTCATTATTTTTTTTCTCTCTCTAATTTCAGCTTCACTGTTTTTATCTTATATGTATAGTAAGTTATGAAAAAATATATATGACAGTTAAGCTACACAGAATATTCCGCATTTTTGTGAAATATTCTGTGTAGCTTAATTGCCATATGTACCTATGTATTGCACACTGTTGAAGTAAAGCAAATACTAAAAATTTATGCATAAAATTATATCTTCGTATATTATTTTATGTGATTAAATGAAGTAATCATGCATAAAATGGTTTTAGTCGGTTTTGTTATTGAAAGAACTCTATGCCTACTAGGCACTATCTTTGAGTGTCTAAGGTTTATCTGTACAGGAGTTTGTTGGGAAAACTTGGATACTTTTCACTTCAAGTAAACCCTGACTAAATCCAAAATCGTGTAGTATTTACAACCCAAATAAGATCTACTCAGTATGGCTAATTAACACTAGCTTTTATGAGAAATGGTGCACCTTCTCCAAGTGATGTTACCTTAAGTAACTAGGTGAAGCTGGATACTCCACCAGAATAGATGAATTCTTGTCCTGGAATCCAGTAAGACCAACAGACCACAAGGAAGGTATATTATAACATAACATAGATGATCAATTGAGAAGAGGAAAATTATGTTGTAAATTTCTTTACCTTTCAAACACCGAGTTAGATATTAGAATATTCCATTACAGTTCACCTTTACTATGTATCGCATATAAAGATCAAGTATTAGCCCCAAGAAGTTTCTGAAAAGAAAACTTCAACCAAAGTAAAATAAAAAAAAAAACAAGATATATTTTATTTATTGTTTACCAGCAGGCTGCCCAGCGTTGCCCGGCCATAAAATACACATAAATATTATATTTTAATTAATGCAGAATCCTTATTGATTTTAAACATCAATACCGTAGGTGTTAAGTGTAACCTTAAATTCCTTTAAAAAAAAAAAAAAAAAAATGTAAAGAAACTGAGACACGTGCATGCGACTATTTATGTCTTTTCTAAACAGTTTCCTTCCTGTCGGGAGTGGGGGGGGGGAGAATACTCGAGTTGAGATCGAAACCAAATCTAAAGACAGTGAGTCAAGTACGATAACCATTACACCAGATTGACACACTCTTTTAAAGAGCGTTTTCAAACAAATTTATACTTAACATAAGGAAACTGTCATATTTCATGACTGCACATGCACAGTTGTGAAACGGTTGAAAACTGATAAAAATCCGGTGGCCTCTCATGTACCAATTTCTCAATTTTGACTCCCTTAGCAGCCCTTTTTCCAGATGAAAATGGATTAAGTTTTCCACATATCTGAATACTCTATATACCAAATTTCAAGTATGTAGATAAAAAATTCGTTTAGTATATAAGTTGAGAAGTATCCATACACACACACACACATTCTCACTTTTATAGATATATAGATTATCATCATTTTACATCTGTTTTTCATAAGAACTGTACTTATTAAGGATGAATAATGTTGATGTTATGGAATCGGTACTGATGAAGAGCTATATTAGCAAAATTAAAATAATCCTTTTTGCCCTTGAAACAATCGTAGGCCAAAAGATTTTACCAGTGTTTAATTCATCAAACTGATATAAATAACCGTATTTCTTTTTTTAATTTTAATTTCTTCTCTCTCTCTTATCTATATATTTCGTTAATAATGTTACATTTTTTCCATTTTATTAATGAAGTATAGTAAAAAATAAATAAATAAATATGTACCAATTTTATATCATGATACAATTTATTTCTTAGCAATAAACATCATCAGTTTCTTTTATACTTTTGTGAAATTTAGTTTTTGGTTTAATTAATCAGAAAATGAAAATATAGACTGATTTAACAGTGTTAATATAAATCTAGTAATAGAAATTGTGAAAAAAAAAAATCTTATGTCAAATTTGTTAGTTTAAGAGTTGCTTGGTTCCAGAGAGTTTTGGAGAAAAACAAACAGGGTACTGACTAGATGTAAGTCTTTTATTACAACCATCATTAATGAACCAGACATGATTTCCTCAGCATTTAACCAAGCCAAACTCTTTTTTTTAAACGATTTTGCCTCAAATTCCATTTTTGGGATCCAGAATTTTTACTTCCGGAATTTCCTCTTATTATTAAAAATACTTTCAGTGATATACATATATCTATTTCTGATATTGCCAAACTTATTAAAAAAAAAAAAAAAAAAAAAGAAAAATTGATGCCATTTGAAAGTATTCTAGTCCTGGTGCTTAAGAATCTGCTATTGGAATTTGTTCCTATCTTTACGAAGTTATCTAGTCATTGCTTATAGATGTTCTTATGTCGTTGGAGACATTTGTTGGTTTGCTGCTAATCAGTTTTTTGCATCTCTGTTCACTCCTCAGTCTCCTGTGTCCCATGAGTAAGTTGAGTGAAAAAAAAAATTGCTTTTATTGAACCGATTAACAGTCTAATTCGTGACAAGTAATATTGATTTCATTCCTCAGAATTAACTAAAGTATGTTCTAGAATGGAGTACAGTTGCCACATGTGGACCAGAACTGCTCGGACCTCCATAACCTGTCTTGACAGAGTTCAAAACCTGGCGGGTAATGCTCTTTTCTCTTCCCTGCAACCTCTTTCCCATAGAAGAGATGTTGCTAGCCTGTCTCTGCTCTATTGTTATTTTTATGGCAACTGCTCGTCTGAGCTTCAATATATGTTCCCCATCTCCTTGTCAAACTTTCACAAAAAACACTCAACTAGTGTTAGGTAATAGCCGGGAAATACTGGGTAGAAAACACTTATTGTCTATTGGTCTATCTATCTGTTTGGTTAGGGATAATTAAGCAATGATTTGAATCGTGATAAAGCAACAGGTGCAAGAGCCAAGGGGTTTGGTTAGCAGTTGGTCAGTCAGGCTGGGTTACTGGAAGTAAGCCAAGCAGGAGCCAGATCTGACGTGTCAAGGGTTCTGTTTTTAAGTTGATGAGTTGGGTGCTAGAATCCAAGGAAGCAAGATGGGTTAAACAGATCTCCTCATAAGGGAGCGACGGTCTCCAAAAAGAAATGCAACGAGTCTGAGATGGCCGAGTTCACTCCTTGCTGTGGAAGACGAAATGCCTGGGAGTGAAATAAACCAATATATAAAGACATACATCGTTTTGCTGTCCTGCGTGCGTGCTTGTTATAGCAGAACCCAGCTGCTTTAAGGTGTTGGCAAATTCCCAAGGCAGCGGCCAAAAGACAGAAGGCCACACACCCACAAATGCTAGACTAGTCACGGGCCATTAGATAAGACACATCGTGTGTGTGTGTGTGTGTGTGTGTGTGTGTGTGTGTGTGTGTGTGTGTGTATATATATAAAGTGAACGTTTGTGTGTCTGTGTACATTTCCCTATGCAATAACTTTGCCAATTTTTAGTCTACAGACTCGAAAGTTGATATACAGGGTACTGAGATTTGGGAAAATTGATGTGATCGGGTTTCAGCCAGAAATTTCGCTGTTAAGGAGTCAAAGGTCAAAGTTTAACGATTTGACCTTTAAGAACTCTACCAAACTCCTCCAACAATGTTGGGTCTAAACACTTGACATTTTAGATATTGGTTCTTTGGACATGGATCTAACTTAATAACTTGATTTGAGCCCAAAACAATAAATATTAAGTGGTCATAATAAGGGTCAAAGTTAAAAAAAATTACCGTTTTTTTTTTTTTTGCTCAGCATACACCTCCAAACGCCGGGCACTCATTGCTAGTATAAAGTTAATTACATGGCCCTAGCTAAAACCACTATCAACACTTTCCCCGACTCTCTATTGGTCCCTAAATCTAAATGTGGATTCCATGAACTAAGCTTCTTTCCTAGAACTACCCGCCTGTGGAACTACCCACTGGCCTGCTTTCTAGTTGACTACAATATTATCTTCAAGTCCAATGTAAACAAGTTCTTGCTGAGCCGTCTCCTTAAATAATCAAATTGTACCAAATTCCCACAACTAATGATTACTACACTGCTGTCACGATGACTATGTACATGCATTAACCCTTATCTCTGAATGGCCTTTGGGCTTTGATAACTGGTAACCCCTCTTGTAAAAAACAAACAAAAAAAAAACATGGAATACAGACAGAATTTCAGAGGGCCAGCAAGCAACGTTAAAGTTAACCCAATAGAAGAATGCATCCAACGACAGTATATTAGTCTGATTAATAAAAATGATCAATCTTCAATCCTCATCTAAAAGAATTCTGAAACTTAGTTATCAAATTATTAAAACAAATTCTAAAATTATAACTCAATGATATAATTAAATTTAACTTTCAAAATACCATTTATAAAAAATAATTTACAAAAAAAAATGCCTTGCAATGCTGTGTAGATAGAGCTAGCTAGTTATAATATAACTTTTGTGAAAATCATTCCAGACAAGGCACGAAGCCACTCGTAACGAACTAAAAAAAAAAAAAAAAAAAGTACTGCTTCGAAGTCAAAAATCTAGCCGAGGATAAGTGTTATATGAATGGATTCGAACTCAGAAAACGACAAATTTTTTCACTTTGTCGGAAACATCACTCATGAAATGTAAGGATTAGGGGGCAAAATATTGGAAGCAAGAGTTACGAGACTGCTGAAAATAAACCCAAGGTCCACTTTAACTTGCTTGAAAGAAAAGAATCCCGGTCAACGTTGGGTATGAGCAGCTATCTAGTTATAATATGAATTAACTTGCTTATAAATATTAAACTTAAAAGTCATATATGCTTGAGAGAAATTTTTACATGTTTAATAACAGAAATATTAACTTACTGGCATTTCATCCTGGCGTTGCCCGGATGTTTGGAGGTCTGTTGAGCAAAAAAAGCGGTCAATTTTTTAAAATTTTGACCCCTATTATGACCCCATAATACTTTTGGGCTCAAATCAAGTTATTAAGTTAAATCCATGTCCAAGGAACTTATATCTAAAATTTCAAGTGTTTAGACCCGAAATTGGTGGAGGAGTTTGGTAGAGTTCTCAAAGGTTAAATCGTTAAACTTTGACCCCTTAACAGCCAAATTTCTGGCCGAAAACGGATTCCAAAGATTTCCCCAAATCTCAGTACCCTGTATATCAAATTTCGAATCTGTAGACTGAAAAATTGACAGTTATTGCATGGGAAAATGTACACAGACACACACACACACACACACGTTCACTTTTATATAATAGATTACTGCTAGTTTTCATTTTTTAAAATGAAGTTATTTTAGGAAATTTCTTTTTGCAGAACTGAATTCATAGTCGAGATATAATTTTTTTTTCTTTCCTCTCACAGAATGGATTGTTTAATCACTTGTACAAAGTCTTTGTATAGCATTTCTATAAATACCTCTGAGACTACGGTGGTCTTATGTCAGGAAATAGAATTCCAATATTTTTGATAGCATTAACCAATAGTTTGATCTCAATTCAAATTCTTTCAAGATTACTGAAGCTTAATTCTATAATGTATATTGATTACTAGATTTGCGGTGCAGGTGAATCTTGGGATTGTATTTTTCAATTGTCTTTTTGATGGAATAATTTGAAATTGGTTGAATTCACTCTTCTTTTTATTTATTTATTTTTATTTTAAGAAAAGTAGCTTTAGCATTTTATATCTAAAAAAAAAATAGCATTAGCTTGGTCAGTTATGCATAGAAATTTATATCCAACTAGTCTACCTGTTTGCCCTTAAAGGATAAGATGAAAAATGTTTCAAATAAAGTGATTTGGAGATTATATTTTCTTTTATTGTCTTGAGAAAACATTAAGTGATGAATGAAAAAAAAAAACCAGGAAGCCCCCAGAGCACTACTGGAAGCATTAATTAAAATTAAGAAGGCCCTACTAAAAGCAAGTTTCCACCTATCCCCTCATTGAAGAGAAAATATTTTTTAAGTAAGGCCTGAAAAGAAATTGCCAGAATTAACAGAAGTGCTACTAAAAGCAGTAAATATGGTTCTAAATATGATTATAATTATATATTGTATATTTATATTTAAATCAGTTTTTTTTTTTTGTATTTTTTTTTAACTCAACGGGATTAAACTACATTTATTTGTAAGGAAAACATTAAAATAAGTTAAAACAAAAAAATATTGTTGACCTTATGTATGCTTTGAATAGCATCAGCGGCTTTTAATATTGGACTCGAGACAGGGTCGCCATGACAAATTATTTTGAAACAGGAAGTTAGAAACCGGATGGACGGTTTAAACGCCCAAGCAAGCAAGCAAGCTGATCTGAGTTTTATAATTATATAGATAGATTACTACTAAAACAAAAGAACAAAAAAGCAGCAGCAGATTGTCTTCAACTGATGACCCAGGATTTCAGTCTCTACCATCAGCATTTATAGTTTTATTTAACTCGGTGAGGGAAGCATATCTACACTCATATCATCACTTCTGTATCTTTATAATGAATTTGTTTCATTCTTACTTCAGTAGAAGTTCTGATTTCTAACAATTAATCTCTATCAGATACAGAGATATTCAAATATTCTATTGACGTTCTCCTTTACATCTCGGTAATCTAGCCAAGGATAAGTGTTATATGAATGGATTCAGTTAGTTAGTCCGTGAGAACATAATTTTCTTCTCCCTAATCTACCATTTAAATATGCTATAGTGTATATTTCTTGTGGTCTCTTAGTCTTATTGGATTTCATGACTAGAATTCACCTAGTCTGGTGGAGTATCCAGCTTCATACTGTTACTTGAGATAACATCACTTGGAGAAGGTGCACCAATCCTCGTACAAGCCAATGTGGGTTAACCATACTGAGATCTTATTTGGGCCGTGAATTTTTTAAATATTTAGTCAGGGTTTACTCGTAGGGAAAAGTATCCTAATGCAAGGTTGTCCCGACTAACTCTTAAATACTCGAGGACAGCTCTTTCCTACTGTGTGTGTGTTTTTTTTTTTTTTTTTTTTCAACCTTTAAAACATTATGGAGAAAAAATTTAATGCCAACTTCAGTGGAAAACTATTTTGTTGTTAATTAATTAAACTCTTGCCCAAACTGTATTAGTTGTTTTCCAAGACTTTACACTAGTCTTAATATTATTCTAGGGATCATCAGTTATTTACCATAACTCTTTTGGGAATTCTATAACAAAAGTGTATTTGCAGGGTTGATCAAACATTACCTTCATTAAAAACATGAATAAAAACGTTTTGGATATTGGATCTAGTTTTTTTTTTTTGTATCCAGATTAATATATATATATATATATATATATATATATATACACTAGCATGGGTGCCCGGCGTTGCCCGGGTGTTTTGAGGTGTATGCTGAGCAAAACAACAACAAAAAAAAAAACGGTCAATTTGTTTAACTTTGACCCCTTAAAATTTGTTTAGGGCTCAAATAAAGTTAGTTAGATCCCTGTCCAAGGAATCTATATCTAAAATTTCCTGTGTTTAGACCCAAAATTGTAGGAGTTTGGTAGAGTTCTCAAAGGTCAAATCGTTGAATTTTGACCCCTTAATCGCCAAATTTCTGTCCGAAAACCAATCACATCGATTTTCCCAAATCTCAGTACCCTGTATATCAAATTTCGAATCTGTAGGCTTAAAAGTGACAGTTATTGGGTAGAGAAATGTACACACACACACACTTTCACTTAGATTTATATATATATATATATATATATATATATATATATATATATAATATATATATATATTTCTTTCGCCTGTTACTGATCAGTGATCATCAAGCATGAGTTAGATATATTAGGATTGAAACCTTAACATGTAACCCTGACCGAAGATGTTATTTAATTTTTAACACCTTGTTTGTGTAGGTCTTCATATTTATCTGTTTAGGATTATTTTGTAGAATTTTCATATAGATTAAAGTACTTTAATTTGACAACCTTTGGATATGACTGCTAAAATTGTTGAGTTATTGATGTATAAAACCACATGTAAATCATTGTCATGATACGAGAAGAAATGTGAGCCGTTGAATCATCCAATGAGCTTGGATTAAATTGTCTAAATCAAGAAAAACCGAGTTTGTAAAGGCAGTTAAATAAATAAGTAAAAAAAAAAAAGAAGTTTTTTGTGCTTTATATATAGAGTGGAACCCTGGAATATGGTGGCACTCGGATACGGTTTTTTCAGGTTACGATGTGGAATACAATGTTTTTTTCCGGTTTCTGCTTACGGTATTTGCCCAACATTATGGTGTTATTTATAATTGTTATTTGAATATATACCTGTGTATTATATACTGTACTGTATTTTGTTACTAATTTTTATGCCGTATCCCGGGTTTCTACTGCATGCATGTGTGTGTGTTTCTCTCTCATTTTTATATATATATATATATAAACAACAAAGATGAGTATAGTCCAAATAACACAAATTTACCTCTTCTATTTATTGGCTGTCTTTAATGGAATCGGTATTGATATTTAAATCTGATTTTTTTTATTTTTTTTATAACTTTATCTTTATATCTGTTATTCCAAAGCGCCTTAAGCTTGTAACTAACAATTGAGAGGATTTTTTTTTAATCTGCAGAGGCATAAAAATACTTGGTATAACATTTGTGTGTGATGCTACCACACTTGGCAAGTTGAACCCATAGATTTTGTTAAATTATCCATCTAGGAGACAAAAACTCTGATATAAAACCTGCTCTCTCAGTTATCTTGGCTCGGCTTGTCACCGAAACCAGGTTTCGTAGGAGACCAAGCTGTACAAGCACACAGCATAGCCATTTCCATGTACAGATATCCGTACAAGTTTGGTGAGATCCTATGGTAGTAGCCAACTAAATAAATGTCGAACAGAAGTTGTATATAGCTATATACAAATGGAAACCAATAGGTAATGTCGTATATGCAATTTGACTTGTAAAACTAAATCTGGCTTGCTGAACCATCTGCGTTCCCATAGACATTGCAATCTTGTAGGAATGACCTACTTCTATAAAGAAGTGGCAATCATTTCATCACGCATTTTTATGTTTTGTTTGTTCTTAGAATTGGTTTTGCATCTATCAAACTATCCTCAACCAAACGAGAACTTGAGAATTCAAGAGTTAAAGACTTGTCCTCTTCATAAAATTCTGAGTACTTATTGCAACAATTTACATTGCCCTGTAAATTAATTAGGTTCAATTTCTTGAGCAGTAATTTAGCTTCAAGATGTTTGCATGTTTTCGTATCAGCAATTTATAATTGGGCTCCCAGTGGACCTCCAGGAATTTGTTTCACCCCTTTTAAATGTCTTATTTAGCACTTGCAGTTTTTATTAACCACTTTAAGGAGAACTCTGTTTTAATATTATACTAGCGTGGGTGCCCGGCGTTGCCCGGGTGTTTGTAGGTGTGTGAACAAAGAAAAAAGTGCTCTAACCCATGGCGCGGAGGTGTAAAAAAAAAAAAAAAAAGTGGTAGTAGAAAAGGGGGGGGTAGAAATCAAAACAGCCGGCAGCCCATGTGGAGAGAGAGAGGTGTACAAAATAAAAAAGAAAAAAATGGTCGTAGCAGGTGGGGGGTGGGGGAGCAAGATGGAGAGAGGTGTTTAAAAAAAACAAAAAAAAGTGGTAGTAGGCAGACAGGTTCGAACCCGTGATGCAAAGGCTGAAAAGAAAGTGTAAGAAAATCTGACGCATTACCAATGCTCCATCGTCTGACCGGAAGGTTGCAACATTGAACTTAAGAAAAGTCAATCAAACTGATACGATGACTTGAAAAGAAAATGTTTACACAAAAATAATACGACTCCTCCCTGTAGAAAACCGGCCAGTTGAGGGTGAAGGAATTAGTGTTTTGGGCCAATTTGTCGATATTTGTTGCCCGAAGGGTTGAGGTCTAAAATGATACCAGTTTGGTCAGGTACTATCACCTCTGTCAAGTTTTTTGTGAGACATATAAACACACACACTTTGCCTTTTGTATATATAGATAAGAGTTAAAAATATAGGTATTAACTAAGACTACTCTTAAAAATGTTTGCAAATATTTATATATATATATATATATATATATATATATATATATATATATATATATATATATATAAAATTAAACTAGTAGAGCCACCTGGCGTTGCTTGGGACCATAGAAAAGTTAAATAGAAGTAAAATAATGTAACATCTTTATATTACGATTTCTATCTCCCCCCCCCCCCTCTCTCTGCAGCCGCCTCTGTATCTTTCTCTCTTTTCCTTCTTTTTACCGTCATTCTTTGTAGCGGATAGACTCGCACTGAAGCAACTTAAAATATAATGGTGGAACAGGCTATGTAGTTTCACTTATATATATATATATATATATATATATATATATATATATATATATATATATGTATATATATATATAAATTTTTATATAATACTAGCGGGGAGGGTGGTTTGCCCAGTCGTAAAATATGCTTAAATATGATATTTTAATTTGTCCGGATTCCGTATATATTATACAGTCGTGATTTCAAAGATAAAAAAGTATTTGGGTGCCTTTCTTTCATATACACACTAAACGGTGCTCCAAGCAAACTTCTTTATTGTAGAGTCTGCTTTTGCACCAGATGAAGGATACAACTTTAGGATTTCTATGGGTCCAGTTTTGATAAGTTGTTTTACTCATTTGAGCTTTAACGTTTCTCTTTTGTATAAGTGTTTATTTTATTACTTAAGGTGCAGTCTAACTGACACTAATATTAGTAACATCAGTTTATTTCTCTTTTTATAACTGCTTCTTCTCGCTGAACCTACAGTTTCTGTTTTATTAGTCCATTCTATCGTATATGGGGTAATCTCAGATTTTATGAGTTATTCACCAGCATAGTATATCATTTAATTGTATTTTTGCTGAATCCATGGTGTATCGAAATAAGATACGCCCGTCGAAAGACAACATTCTTTTAGGAGAGTAGGAAATGAACTGTAGGTTTATTTTTAATAGCTTCGTAAATTTTTCTTCCCATATTTTGGCTTTAAATCCTCGCAGCAATGTTTCTTCTGGGCAAATAATTGATATTTTCTGGGTCTGAATCTATTCGTCTAACCTTCATTGTTCGCTTGTTTTTGACCTTGAAATAATTTTTTAAAGGTCCTTACATTCAATGGTTTAATGCTTTGTCTGGGGCAATTTCTGTTTAAAAAAAAAAAAAAGAAAGCATTCAACGAATGTATTGTCAACTCAAATTGCTTCCAGTGATGTTCGGCCTTAAGGTTGTGACCATTCTCTCGAATTGTTTTAACACTACGCAAAAACTTTTCCTCAACCTTTTATATTCAAAACTATAAGCAAAACATTGGCAATGTTTCTCACTAGTTGTTTTCTCCATAGCAATTTTATCAATGGCCAATTTACTGCCTGGCAATTGTCCAAATTAGAATATTCCGTGCACAATCCCAAACCTGTAAATCACACCACTATTTCATTTTAGCTACACAATCTTTCATCTGCTGTATGTTTTGTCATACATTCTATGGATGTCCGGTGTGAACACGGACCCTATGATATCTTTTAGTTTAAACAAAAGTGATACAATAAGGGCTCCGGTTAAAGTACAAGATGTCCAAAAAGTCACTGAAGGGTTTTGAACTTAAATATATTAATTTTTGATATCTTTCTGTAATTTTTACACAATCTAAGATATCGGAAAGTTTTTTTTTTTTTTTTTTTTGAAAACATGCAAAATCCAAACAATCTTTATTTATGAAAAATGTCTTTTAAATGTTGCCCATTTTCAGCTTCGCATATTTGTGCTCTTCATGACAGATTGCAGAATCTCTGGATTGCGATTTAACTCCCTTATTTCGTGGCTGATGTTTTCTTTCAATTCTTGCAGGGGTTGGGGTTTGTTAACAGACTTTTACTTTAAGATATCTTCACAAGAAAAAGTTGGGGCTAGTCAAGTCTGAGAAATGTGGTGGCCATTTGACAGATGATATGCGACATTGAAAATGGGAAACATTTAAGACATTATTTTTCATAAATAAAGATTGTTTGAATTTTGCATCTTTTGTTTTAAATTCCCAATGTCTTAGTTCAAAGTGTGTTCAAATTATAGAAAGATATCATCAAAGAATCTATTCAAGTTCAAAACACTTCAGTGACATTTTGGACATCCTGTAGTTTTATAATATATCTTGTATGGGTCTATCGCCTACTCTCGTAGGAGTTTGTAACATATTTCCATTCTATGGACATCCGGTATGATCACAAATCCCATATTATTTTACTATCTTTGGACAGGACAGATTCTGCACTTTAATCTTAGCCTGAAAGGGAGGAAAATATATTTTAGTTTGAGTTCCATGTTTGACACCACAGTGACATCATGAGATTAAATTCAGAGAGTAGAAAGTAGACCATGAGTTTTACTTTCGGCAGTCTCGTAACTCTTGCTTCCCTTACTCAATGAGTGATGTTTCTAACAAAGGGGGAAGAATTGCTGTTTTCTGTGTTCGGAACTAATCCATCTTGCACTTATCGTTAGCTAGTTTTTGACCTTGAAGTAGTATGTATATATTTTCCAACCCGTTACATCAAGTGGTTTCATGCCTTGTCTGGAGCAATTTCCACAAAATATTCTTGGTTGTAGTCAAGATGGTGTGCTCATTTTGACTTCCGATTTTTGTTGTGAATTTGGCTGGATAATTAGATATGGTCAAGCGAACAAGAATTCTTTCATGTTATCTGAGAGGAAAATAATCATTATTCAGAAGGGGCCATATCTTGCTTGTCACCGTCGTTTAATCTGTAGGGCAGAAACTGGAAGTCAAAAGAGGGCAGACAATCTTGACTATAACGAATTAAAAAAAAAAAAAAAAATTTCCGGTATATCTTTAATCAAACAATCTTATCTTTCAAAAAAAGAGGTGGAGGGTTATAATGTAGGTACGAATATATAAAATTGCCGTGTATTACTGTATTATCAAATACTGATATTTAATTTTAATCTTCTGTCGATTATATATAGGCATTTTCTGTTATTTTCATTTTGGTGCCCTTCCAATATGGCTCTGAATTAGTCACAATAAAAACAGAACAATGGTGTAAGACAAGATGTTTATTAATAAAAGACAAACAAAAGAGTTACAGACTGAAAAGAGTGTTTTGCTTTCCACTGAGTAAGCAAGATTAACTCTGGAACTAGAGCCAGTCCTTGGGATCGTTAAGAGTTCTGATATATATGGACGGTGGTTGAGTCCATTAAGAGGGTGGCTCTCTCACAACAAATATGTGATCTAATTAATGGTTTCTAATGCAATATTTGATCTTATACTAACCCATTAATCCTGAACAATACTAATCCTTACTCTAGGGTTAATGGGTAGATAACATATCGGAATGTAAATAGGTCAGCATATCACTTATTGAATAAGAAACTATTCACTAGATCTGGAAGAGCAGCCATAGTTTAATATATTTCTTTAATACATTTTTTTAAATATATATTGATGTATTGTCGGGTAGATGTAGAAATTTCACAGTTGCTGTATTCGTATATCTGCACAATTTACTGTTAATGATATTTCGTTTTTGTAAGGTTTAATACTATTAAGCAAATATTGTCTCTTAATAGAAATAATTGTCATTGTCGGTTGAAAGTTCTTTAAATAAATAAAACAAAACGTGGGTCTTCGTTTATTTATTTAAAATTGTAACAATTTATGTATTTTTAAAACCATAAATTGCCTCTTTTTACTCCAACAACTCGATAGATCACATATTAAAACATTATTTTCTTTGGCTGCATTTATCAGTGAATGACGGTCTTAACACTACCACCTAAGTTGTGTTTTTATCTGACATCCTATGATATAAAAAAGAAAAAACAAACATTGTGTTTGTAATGTCATTCCTTGGCTGTTTAACCCCCTCCCTGGCACACTGCCTAAAGCTACTTGTAACAGTACCTGCGAGATAAAAGCTCTTGATATTTTATTCCCAACATAAAAATGCCATGCTCACAGTGACATTTTCTTTTTCAAAGGATAACATCAACATAGTTTCCAGTATGGCCATATTCGACCTTAAAAAAATTTGCAGGTAGAAATAACCTGTGATTGAGTGTTGAACAGACTAAATATACAACACGTAACTATAACCAAAGGCAGGAATGAATAACTTTTCTGCTTAAATGAAAATAATTGCAAAAAGTCAACATGTAACATGTTTCTATCAAATCTTATTACTTACAGGCCAAATTATCAGATTAAGAAAAAAAAAAAAATATTAACATAATTACTGCTAACTGATTTGCAAGTCGCTTTCATTAAAGTAAAATCTCTAGAAAAAAAAAAAACGATGCCTCACTAGTTTTATTTCTTGTAATATCTGAGTTTTCCATATTTGTCCACGAAAAAGTTTTTCTTAATTCAAAATCTGATTCGCACTAATATTCCACAGATTATTCTCTTGAAAGACAGCTTCATTATAATTGTTTGCTTATGTGATGAGAAGATGTGAGAGTTATACTTCTTTGCAGCAGCCTTTGCAATGTCCTCAATGTATTTGTTCCAGTTCATATTGCCCATGAATGTTAAGCCGAGGAGTTTGAAGGAAGAATTCTTAGGTAGTTTTATTTGTCATGGATATCGGTGGTTAGAGAGGTGTCTTGTAATTGTTAAAGGAGAGCAGCTTAGTATTCCATCCATCCATAACCTAGAGCTTCTGGAGGAGCATAGGCCATCTACAACTTTGTAGATGCTCTTGTAGCGAGGAGTTCTTTTTCCGGGATGAGGATACTAGCCCCACACTGAACCTTCCCAGAAAGTACATATAGCACCTAGCCTTCCCAAATGGTCATGCATCTGGTACGAGCCCAGCTCAATGTTACTTAACTTTGGTGATTTGGCGAGAACTGGTGCGTCAACGTGATTGTGCCATACCAGGTTGGTCTTACTAGCATTAAATGTTAACATCCATTTGTGTTAATTCTTTTATATGCTGTGCAGTTTCAGATTAGGGAAACGGGTGTCGTGACTCTGATTTTGGTTGTATATTTATTGATATGAAATGCTCTGTCATGCCAAATTTAGTCACGATCTGATGAGAAGGGTTTCATGTTACGGAATTGTTTTGATTGGTTAGTTGGTTGTTTTGTTTTATGGCGTATCAACCCTTTTCAGGTTATTTAATGCCGAATCCAGTGATTTGCATGAAAAGATTTAGTCGAATGTTTTTTTTATAGTCAGTTTCTATTTAACCCATAGTTGGGACCCTAACAGGTACTACCACTCCGGGTCAGAGTGGACCTGGGAGCAATGGCAATTAAAGGGTTGCTCCACACTCTCCAAAGCCCACAAGCTGGGGCCTCACCATCGGATATAGTTTAAGGTCATATCCAGGACCAATTGTTTTGATGTAACACAGTGCGTGTAAGTGCGTGTAAATTATCAGCAGCAGCAAAGGATGGCCAGCATGTGAAGAGAGTAACAGAAAAACTGCATATGCAAATTAGAAAGTGTGCGCGAGAAGAGGAAGGAAGAAAAATAAAAAAAAATGCAACATGTGCTCGGAGAGAAAGAAAGTCAGCACTGGAAAGAATGTGAAGTGATGGTGAGAAATGGCTGGCTGCGGCTGGTGGGAAGGAGGAGAACCGCTTACCAAGCTAAAATGTACACATGGCACCGAAACTTAAGTGATGCCGAAAATAACAGTAATATATGCTTTTGTTATTTATTTGTTGCCTTCATTTGTTTGTAACGGCAACGTTAACATTGAGATGAGGGTTTGATAATGTGTGTATTTGTATTATTTGGTCTACTGTTCGCATTTTCTCTGTTATTCTTGCAATGTTTCACCCAATGTGACCTCAGACATTCTTCAAGTGTGTCTTGTTGAATTTGGGAATTTGGTTTACAGAATTTTAAACTGGACTGTGTATTTAATCCACAGGGGGTAGATTGTTCTTATTGTATCAACAGGTAGAAATCTCAAATAATTTTTTTTATATATTCTTAGTATTACATGCTCAGACAATTGAAACTTCAATCTTCAAATGACTGTCAATTAGAGTTGATCATTTGCTTAGCATGTTATCCATTGCACGACAGGTGAACAATATTTGGTATGAAACAGAAATTGGGTTGTTGACCATTTTATAAGGTTATGTGGAACCATGGTTGGGACCACAGAAGGAAAACATGGATTAGGCATAAGAAAGATATATTAATCGGAAAGGTTACAAGGATAGGATAAAGGGTAAGTGGAGCTTACTATCTGGTGGTGTCCAATATGGATAGTTGTACATGCTGCGCACTATTAGTACTCCTACTGATTCTACGATATTACGATACTGCTTCGCTAGATTGTCACTTCATATCGTAATATAGTACAGTAAAAGTCCATGATGTAGGTAAGTTTTGATCTCACAACATAAGATATGCTGCTCCACTTTGGTGCGGTAATGACTGAAATGTTCTCATTAATGAGGTCTATCTGAATAGCAATGCCCAATCTGGTAAAAATTTGATGAGCAGGTTGTCGTTGTACTAAAAAAAAAAAAAATTGTAACGTAAGCCCTATCCCTCCCAAATATACTCCACATTCTACTAAAATACATGCATATATTATGCGGGTTTTTATGGTAATCTGAAAATTTAAAAAATAAATAAAATATTTAGAAATTTAAACATCGGAATCGGTAATTGTAATGGAATTGTGAATTTAGAACAGAATTTGTAATTGTATTGGAATCGTGGTTGGGGGTGATATTGGAATCATCCTATCACTACAAAATAGTATTTACATTTCTCATCACTCATGAGAAATTTCTAGCACTTTGTTTTTCGTGAAAGTTTGAAGTACAAATGGTGCCAACAAATGTTTTCATTTCTGCTAACATTTGAAGGATTTACTCCAAACAAGAATCTTGCATCATTCCAATTAGTATCAAATCGAATCTTGGGAGAAACACCTTCTGCACTTGTATAACATCGGAAGTTCTAACGTATGTAAATAATGAATCGGACAAGATTTGCTAAATGATTTCCCAAGGATTTGCTAATTTATCTCTTGGTGTGGAGTTTCAGCTATGTTTCTTTCCATCTTTTCAATCGCTTAATTTTCTTTTAAAAGGGATTGTTATCATCGCAACGTACGTAAACACTTTCTCCATTTCTATGCTTATGTAAGTCAATTATTATTCTCTATATTCGCACACATCCGGGTTCAGGAAGAAAAAAATAATGTCAACCTAAAACTTAGCCTTTTACTCCAGTGGTTTCTGACGTAGGCTATATACCCCACAAATCACTTGAGCATGATTTAAAAAAAAAAAAAAAAAAAAAAAAAAAAAAAAAAAAAAGTTTAGATCATAATTTTGGATTTTTAATTATGGGAATTTTCTAATATTTCTATATTCTAACATTTTTTTTTTTTTTTTGTAGGCCAGTGTGCTTTCTCTATGATGCTGACTTTTCAAATCTCACTTTCCCCGTCTTTGTGTAATATCATCTTGCCATGGTAGAGAGATAAAAAGAACCTCTCCTTATTCGATAGGTTCATTTCTACATAGTCCCCTTTAATTTTTACCTTTCGGATAGATATATATCAAATTTGTCTGCTATTTATGCAAAATTTAGTGGAAAATTTATTAAACATTATCTAGGTCTGTATTCAGCGGACAGAATGACACAGTTCTCTTCCTTGTGAATACTATTATGCTCTACCAAGTTTAAATAGAAGCCAGTGTGTGTACTTACAATCTACTTACGATTTGGAATTATCTACTGAAGATTAGATTTGGAGGTAATTGGCATAGATTAACTGATTATCTGACATACAATTACATCAAGAAACTTATCTCTTCAATATTACAGATCTTAAATAAAGTTTCTCGCTCTTCGCTTCTGCATTCCCTCTTGCTCCCCTTCTCGTTACTTCTCCCTACTATCTATCTTTCTAGTCCCCCCCCCGTGTCATGACCCTAGTTAGTCTCTGTCATGACTCTAGGTTACTATGCAATCACCTATAAAATCTATTAGTTTCCAGTGATGCATTGTGGGTAAAATTCTCCATTCCTCTTGTACTACTTCGCAGTCAGTATTAACTATGATGCATGCAGTAAATTTTGCCAATAAAATTTAAGTTGAAGAGATGAATTACCTTAGTTGTTACGGTTTCTTAAATAAAAAAGTAAAGATAACAATAAATTGAGACTGCGAAGGGAAATTACATTTAGAAGTGAATGATACATTTAAGTCTTGTAAACATGAAATTGTGAACGGTGTTATACACATAACTTTCATCCTGGTTAATCAATAAAAGCAAACACCATTAATAAATATTTAAAGATATTGAAAACTTGGGGGGGGGGGGGCGGACACGCACACATTTTTAGGGGCGTACCGATTAATCGGTATGTAATCAGCTGATTTACCGATTAATCAGCCGATTAGTTACCGTTCTTTTACCTATTAAATCTAAATGATTTTATCACTGCCAAGTGACTCATCAGATAGCTTTGACACATTAACATAACTGCTAAATTAACTTCAAATTTAATCAAGTATTCGGCCACTGTTGTGGCTTTTTGTCTTTATTAACTAAAATTACATAATACAAAGTTCAATTTCCAATTCTTAATTGAATTAAACAATTAGATAAGAAAAAAGAAATTACAAACCAACTACAAAGTACAAATTGCAATTCTTTAAGTGAATAACTAAACTGAAATTCTGCACCTGATGCTGCTCTACTTCCTCTTCTATTCTTCTTGCCTGCCTCCTCTGCTCTCATAGTCTCCTCATTATATAAAACTGAATACTTTTAAGTTTTAATGTAGAAACATTAGTTTCTCTGTTCTCAGTACACAGCCTGTTCCTCATAGATTGATACACATTACCACCTGTACTAAAGAGCCTCTCCCTCCACAGATTTTGAAGCCAGTTTACTCAGCAGTGTTAAGGGTGCTCCTAACTTCTTCCAGCACTGAAATCGATCAACATCTTGCAAGTAGTTGTAAAGCTACATAATGATCAAGTTCTTTTGTGCATTCAACCATAAGGAATTTACTGGTTTTGAGTTTAGATTGTGATTCTTGTATTTATGTTTTAGTTGCAGTCTCCAGGTTTAACTCAACTTCTACCTACTCTGAGTTTTGATTTGTTACTGTCGGCTTATTTGAAATTAATTCATCAAACAGGTTTGAAAGAGATACAATTTTACTTTTACTTTGATCTTAACCCTCAACAGAGTTGGAGAAGTGTATCCTGTTGACTCTGCTTCATTATCGTCAGTAGAAAGTAGATGTAGAATCCAATTCTTAGTGTTTTCCATGTCATTCTTTTGAAATTTAAATTTGACTCTTGAATCTAGGAAAGTAGACACAAGTTTTTATCATTTAGATAGGATGAAAATCTTGTTTCCATTAATTGTGCAATAGTGGTAAGGTTTCCAATAAAATCAAAAATATCAGAATTTGATTAGACAGCTTCTGAAAAAAATAACCTCAAAGCTAAAATTCTAGGCATTAACATCTATATGGTTGAAGTTCTGTAACTTGCTTCTTTGGTGATTTCTTCAAATGAACTCATTAACTGGACAATTTTTTTGAACAAGTCCCCATTGGTAAGTTGTTAAGGTTGGAATCTTATAGCATCCAACATTCTCGTATAAAAAAAAAATGAACGAATCTCTTAAAAAAAAATTCTGATTTGTACGAATCATTTTGCTTCACATATATATCACGAAAAAACTCTTTTCTCATTAATGTTTACCAATTAAAAAAATATTCTGTTATTCTGATAAACAGCCAAGTTCGTTTGCTTATTTTAAAACTGGTAAAGGACTTTTTCTGGGCATTCAAAATAAAGCAGAACGGTCCGCACAAACTGGAAATAAATCATTTGTAAACAATCATAGCGTTAACTTGAACAATACAGAAATAAAATCAAGATGTTAAAACAATAAAAAAAAAACAATAGTACTTACGCAGAGAACTTTTTGGAAACCCATTTCTTAATACGTGGATGAGAGGGTGTTTTTCTAACTAGTTTTCACTTTCACCTAACAATTTAACAAACAATACAAAACAAGTGATTTGTGCCCCAAGCATTGAAGGACAACTGAAGTTTTTTTTTCTCTGTATGTGTTTGACTAGGGAAGGAGTGTAGGGAACCACCCCAAATGGATGAATGTGATCAGTGCAAAGCGAAGAATTCTACAGAATTGCAATAAAGAATTATCGTTGATAACATGCAGCTCTCTCTTTTATTAAAATTAAATTGATGTTGAACATGTACGTTTACTTAATTACATCGCCATCATAAACAAAATGAAAAAACACTACATAGAATTATTACATTTTCTTGAGGATACTATTTAAGAAGTACATGGTGTAAAGAGATGACATTTGGTTATAGCATTCTACAATATGCATTGATTAAGCATGTACTATTCCAGATTTGAATCTTTTAATAGTTTTGCGATATGTGATTTTAGAATTAGTATATGTTTATGACATTTGATACTTTATTTCCGTTACCAAAATTGAACATCTCAGTAATTTTATTGAAATTTTAATGAATTAAGTTGCAGCTGGAATTGTTTTTTTTAACAAAAATAGGCATGATAATCATCATGTATAGAATTCTATTGAATGTTCATATTTACTGTCATTTAATTCAGTTTTATTTGATGATACTTTAAAAATTGTCTATTAGTACAATTTTGCTATTATAAATAAGGCAATGTTCACTTTTCACACATCAAAAATGAAGGCCGCAATTGAATTAGAAATTATTGTACTTTTACTTCCTATTGTCTTCTCGTACTAGAAGTGATGAAAGCATCTTTTGTGGTATTTTTACTGAAGAGCAACTGAAGTTTTTTTTTTTTTTTGTATGTGTTTGACTAGGGAAGGAGTTAAGGGAACCACCTCAAATAGACGAATGTGATCAGTTCTAAGTGAAGAATTCAACAGAACCGCAAAGAAATACCACTTGTATAAAGGACTATCGTTGAAACATGCAGCTCTCTTTTATTAAAATTAGATTGATACTGAACATGTACGTTTACTTAATTAAAGTGACAAACATTACATTTTCTTGAGTACAGGAGTACATTTAAGAAGTACATGATATAATGGCTGACATTTGGATATAGCATTCTACAATATGTATTGGTTAGGTATGCAATATTCAGATCTGTATCTTTAATAGTTTTGTGACATGTGATTTTGACATTAGTATATGTTTATGATATTTGGTACTTTATTTACGACACAAAAAATTGAACAGATTAGCATTTGTATTGGCATAACGAAGTAAGTTGCAGCTGGAATTGTTTTAAAAAAAATAGGCATGATAATTATGTATAGAATTATATTGATTGTTCATATTTACTGTCATTTAATTCAGTTTTATTTGATGATACTTAAAAAATTGTTCATCATTGCTATTATAAATAATGCAATGTTTACTTTTCACACCTCAAAAAATGAAGGCCGCAATTGAATTAGAAATTATTGTACTTTTACTTCCTATTGTCTTCTTATGCTAGAAGTGATGAAAGCATCTTTTGTGGCATTTTTACTTGTTACTTTTTTGTCAGTTGGTTTCAAAGTTGTAATTTATACATGTTCGTGCTTCTTCATCCTCAGCAGAGTAGTGCATCCTGCTAATTTTGCTTCATCATCAGTGGAAAGTAGATGTAGAATCCAATCTTTTGAAATTTGACTCTTTGATCTAGTTAAATAGACACAAGGTTTTATCATTTAGATATAGGATGAAAATCTTGTTTCCATTGAAAACCTGAATTGTTCAACAATGGTAAGGATTCCACTAAAGTTAGAAATACTAGAATTAAATTGGACAGCTTTTGACAGAAATGACCTCAGAACTAAATTTGTAGATATCATTGATATGTGACTTGCTTCCAAATGGACTCAGAACTGGATGTATTTTTTTTTTTTTTAACAAGTCCCCCATTGGTAAGTTGTTAAGATAGGAATATTATCAGCAGCACATATTAAGGGCTTTTCGTTGTTTTTAATTTTCAGCATATGTTGAATTCCACCATGAGGTCACAGGAGTTTGTCCAAATTAAGCTGATCCTGTATTTCAGTTAATTTGCTAATAGAAAGCGATTGAAGGGAGACTGTATTTCTGTTAGATGATGTAATGATTGTCTTTACAGCCTGAGTTACAATGTATGATAGTTATTCTAAATCACATTTCATGACACCAGCAACCATAATTACTCCTGAATTATTAAAGATTTTATACTCATCCAGAACATTGTGCAATTCTTCACTTATTTTTCTGCTTGTGTACCAGGGAATGGAACAACTTTAAGTACAGCTCTGCGCTTTTCAAAGTCATTTTAAAACCAATAACCTGTCAAACTCAGAAAGTAGCTGTCCAAATGTCTGCAGTTCATGAAATGTTGCTAATTTCAGCAAGAAACAGTTGAATTTTCGTTTTACTTTTGTAAATATATTGAAAATTATGTTACAGTGAAATACGTTTTTGATGAAATGCTGTAATCTGAACAGTTTCGCAAATCCAATGTGAAATGTTACAGAATATGATTTAATATCAACAGCAATGATTTCTCTTATCTCTTATGACCTGTGATCATTAATATCCCAAATTTTCTTTTTGGCCATTATTGATTCTATAGTAGCTTGGTATTTCAATGAAGGTTCGTAGTTGCTGCCACTTGTTTCTGGAATGTCTACTCCTGGTTTCTGGAATGCCTACCTCTGAATATTCATTGTGCTTCCTTTTCTCATTTGCTTCTTTCAAATGAACCTTTCTAAGATGGTTTAACATATTAGTAGTTGTAAAAGTTTTTGTTGATTTGCCACTCTTGATGTGATGGTTTCACATAACTTGCAGGCAGCTGTCTTATTCTTAGTATTGACATCAAAATACTTCTAGCAGATTCTGTTTGTCAGAATGGTTGAAGTTTATCAATATTTAGTTAATTTTTTACGTATTTAGATTACTTATGTCTGATATCTAATTAGTAATTTATCTCAATAAAATATATATTATCCAAAGCAGAAAAATAAAAATGTTTATTTACTGGTAGCTAAAGTCCAAAAATGAGGAACAAGAATATGACTGATGAAGAAGGCTTCATTTTCAGTTTGCACATTGTCGCAATTTACTGTACAATTCCTCAACTTGGAAACTGAAAGATGAAGTAATAATTTTTCTTATTAAAACAACCAAACACCGTGAATAACTGTAAATATGAAGAACTTTAAGCATGAACACTTTTACCAAATGTACTGAACTTTGAATTAAATACAGTGAAAAGGGTTGATATGCCGTAAAACAAAATAGCCAAATGTTTATCTACCAAGTTGATCTTAAATATTGTATAATCAATCCATTATATTATCATTTTCAGTCCCCCACCCCTAATTTCTGGCTCCCATCTTATCTCGCAATTACTTATAACGTCACCAACTAACTTCGGAACCCCCCCCCCCCCCATCCGATTTTCTTTTATATCATAAGTTGCTTAAAACGTGATTAGTTAAAGTTCAGAATAAAATCACGCTTTCTCTTAACGGTTAATTTAAAAAAAAAAAAAATCTTCTGAACGCTATTAAAAGTTAAATTCTTCACTAGTTTGGAGACGGAAGCGTTGTTGTGATAAGTGATTTTCTCTACTAATTCGCACTTTTTATTCTTAGATTCAAATATTAATAACTACATTTTATTTCAGTATTTAATTTATGTATTTCTGTTGTATTAAATGCTAGCTTTTTTTTTCTTTTTTTTCTCGTCCATAAATGTTTATTTATCTACCGAGTTGATTGCAAAAATAGATTACCTAATTGTACTCATTTTTAGTTCGTGAGAGGGGAATCTATCAACATACTTTCCCTTAAGCACGTCTGTTAGACTCTTATTAAGTACAATACTTAATAGTTTTTTTGGTTTTTTTTAATGGAGAGTAGAAGACGCATTGTGGATGCGTTATCAGCAGCTCCTGTTACTCTCGCTTCTTCTTATTTGTCCCTCAGTCCTCATTTTTTAAATGAGTGATTTTTCTGACAAAGGGAGAAGAAAAAGCTGTTTTCTAGGTTGGCAGTATTTTTGCGCGAACAGTTGGCAGAGTTGGTGGAAATTTTCTGTTTCTATGTCTATCCTTGTAGCCATGTCACTAGTAAGGGTGCTGGAGGTAAACGTTTTGTCTGGGCTGACGTTATCCGCCTGATAGTCAGGGACCCGAACCTTGGATTAACCACTAAGGAGGCTGTCCTATCAGCAGGTGCAAAGTACTGGGGCTGCTGTATTGCCATTTGGTGAATGGAATCTGGACCATGCAGTAGCTTCTGGTGGGGCCTCTCGATGCCATACTAGTGGGTAATTGTTACGGCTTTACCTTATCATGTGGTACAAAAAAAAAAAAATTCTTCGTTTCTTTTTCTTTCTTAGTTTCCCCTCTCTGTCCTGCTCTAAGTAAATCTGTCGACCTAGTCCACAAATTCCAAAATTTCATCATGACAAGTTTCAAGAAAAAATACACGATTAAACCCGGTTCTCCAACTTCCAACATAGACCCCTACTACCATGTCTCCTTCTCCAACATCAGGGGTCTACGTTCTCACCTTCCAGAGGTTGAAACCCAATTACAGGAGACTAAACCAGACCTTTTATTTTTAAATGAAACTGGTATTGGACAGGCTATTTCCCTAGATGAGTTTGCAATTATAGGATACTCTAACTTAACTTCTAAATCTGACCCCCAAGATCGCCATGGGCATGGAATATGTGCCTATATTAAAGATAGCTTTTCATGTGGGAGGGACATCTCCAGGGAAGATCCTAACTTACCCTATATGTGCTTCCGGGTTGCTTTAGCTCACACTACTGCATTTATATTTACTCTCTATCGCCCCCACAACAGCGGAGTTACTATCTTTCAAAGCATATCTGAGAAAATTGACCAAGTCCTTTCTACTTATCCTTCAGCTAACATTCACGTATGTGGAGACTTCAATGTTCACAACGTCGAATGGTTGAACCACTCAAACAAGACCGATGATGAGGGGAGGTTCTGTCATGATTTCTCCATTGCCTATGACCTCACTCAGATTGTTCAGGAACCTACCCGTGTGCCCGATAATGACGGCCAGTATGCGAGCCTACTAGACCTTTTTCTCACAACTTGTCCTGAACTATGTTCAGTTTCTGTTCTGTCGCCTCTTGGATCTTCCGACCACTCTGTTGTATCAATTAAGATAAAAATGAAATGTAATAAGTCCCCAGACGTACCTCTTCATCGTACAGTATATCGATACACTAAGGCTGACTGGGATAGCTTCCGTACATTTATATCTGATCTACCTCTGCATTCCATGTTTAAAAAGGATGTGTCCTCTATAGTATTAGACCTAACTGAATGGTTAATTGTAGGTATTGACCATTTCATACCCTCTAAAAAGTTTCAGCAAAAACCTAACAGCCAGCCATGGTTCTCTCCAGAATGTGCTGCTGCCATTGCGCACAGAAATCACTTTTTCCACTGCTTCAAACGTAATAGATGTATGGAAACTAAAGCCGTTTTCAGGACTGCCAGCAACCATTGTAAGAAAGTAATAAGGAACACAAGAGAGTTGTATGCTCAATCTGTTAAGTCCAAAGTAGCTGAGCAGTGGCTTGGTTCCCACCAGTTTTGGCAAATAGCAAACAGAATCCTGAACAGAAGCGTGTGCTCCATCCCAACTATTATCAATGGACCTGAGGTAATCTCGTCAGCATCAGACAAAGCCAAACTCTTTGTCAAGAACTTTGCAGCTAATTCTACCCTTTGCGACCAAGACCGCCAACCCCCAATATTTCCTCCTGTATCAGAAAACACGCTATGTGATATACGTATATCTGTACGTGATGTTGCGAAGCTAATCAAAAACCTTGATTCCAGTAAAGCAACTGGCCCTGATGGTATTCCAATTATAGTACTCAAAAAACTTCAACCTGAACTAGCGCCCATACTTACAAAACTGTTTAAACGTTGTCTTAAGGAGAATAGTTTCCCATCTCCCTGGAAAATCTCATCAGTATGCCCTGTATTTAAGAATTCAGGTGATCGCTCATCCCCCTCTCAGTACAGGCCAATAAGTCTCCTGTGCGTCATGAGTAAGTTGCTAGAATCTGTGTTAAATACAGAAGTAATCAAACATCTCAACAAAAATAACCTTCTTAGTGACACTCCATATGGTTTCCGTTCTGCTAGATCTACAGCAGATGTCCTTACAGTTATATCGCATAGGATTAGCAAATCTCTCGACGGTGGCAATCTTTCTAGGGCAATTGCTCTTGACATATCTTTGATAGGGTATGGCATAAAGGTTTACTTCATAAGATCGCTAGCTATGGTATAGCTGGAAAAGTCTTCTCAATTATTAAATCATTTCTTTCTGATAGGTTCATAAGAGTAGTAGTTGAGGGGCAAAAATCAGAAGCTCACAGTATTAATGCCGGTGTCCCTCAGGGATCCATCCTGGGCCCAACTCTTTTCCTGATCTACATTAATGATCTTCCAAATCATATCCTTACATCATTTGTAGACATTTATGCTGACGACACTACCATTTATGGTACCACATCTAAGACAGTAAACGACCAAGTTCTCTCCAATTCTCTCTCCTCTGATCTTGAGCACGTAGTACAATGGGGAAAGGAGTGGCTGGTTACTTTTAATGCATCTAAAACCAAGCTTCTCTCTTTACATCATCAACATTCTAATCCACATTTGTCATCAATTGAAATGAATGGCTCTCGTCTTCAGGAGGCCTCAAGTTTTGACAAGCTTCTGGGCTTGACCATTACTCCTGATCTTAAATGGAACACGTATATCAAATCTGTTGCCAAGGCCGCTGGAAAAATGGTGGGATCTTTCTATCGATCCAGTAGATATCTCACTGCTGATGCTATTCTCTATCTATATAAGAGCCAGGTATGTCCAAGGATGGAATACTGTTGCCACATCTGGGCAGGAGCTGCTAGAAAGGACTTGTCCTGCCTTGATAGAGTTCAAAATAGACTTTGTAGCCTCGTAGGAGATGTCCTTTTCTCCTTGCAACCTCTATCTCACAGAAGAGATGTTGCGAGTTTGTCTCTGATGTATCGTTATTTTCATGGAAAGTGTTCGACTGAGCTTCAATCTATGGTCCCCCCTCGCCAAACTTTCACAAGAAACACTCGTCTAGCTGTAAACACTATCAATAATTCCCCCCACTCTTTATCTGTGCCTAAACCTAAACGTAGATTCCATGAACAAAGCTTCTTTCTTAGAACTGCACGCCTGTGGAATTGTCTTCCGTTTTCCTGCTTTCCGGCTGACTACAATATGGTTGTGTTCAAGTCTAAAGTAAATAAGTTCTTGATGAGCCGTTCCATATAAGTTATTAAATTTACCAAATTTTCATTACTAATGATTACTATATTGACCAATTTCTACTGTACGCTCTTTAACCCTTATCCTTGAGTGGCCTCTGGGCCTTGATAATGTGGTGATGCCTTTGTAAAAAAAAAAAACAAATTTGAGGAATGAATTAAAGCAATTTGCATACACAAACTGTTGTTCAGCATTATTAGCTGCAACAGCAGAAATAACTTTAATCTTGCAGCAACTTTGTTTTTTGCTTATTCTATACTAATTGCACTTATCCGGCATTGCCCGGTAGTGTTTTTATTTAGAATTTGGTTTTATTGTTTTAACTATGCTCCAAACAAAGGTTAAAATCGAATATATTTACATTTTTGTTTTTCTAGATGACAGTCATATGAAAATAATTCTGTCCCAGACAAAGTATTTTCAGGGAGCAATCAAATCGAATAACATTTTATTCTTCTAAGCAACATGCTGCAACAAGCCACAAGAAAAACTTATTAATCAGAATCAAATATTCATTTGTAGAAAAGAATAATGTTGGTAACAAAGAAATGAAAGACTAACTTTACTTTATATATTAAATGCGTTTCTAATTCAGATTACTTTTATGAAAGGGTCTGCCAATATCTCCCCCACCTTCCTCCACCTTCAACGTAAAGAACATTTTATCAGTTGAGGTGAAGAAAGAGCTTGACAGGTTTATCTGATAATCTGACCTTCTATATACAAAGCCTTAAGGGATTCAGAGGGAAGTTATGTGTAGATTGAATGAAAATAAAGCCTGTTCTTTTCCCCTCCTTTCTCGAACTGAAAAGAACTACCGCGTGACTGTTATTTGGAAAATCTTCAAATCAGTTCACCTTTTCATAATCACGTGACAATTTCTTTTTTCTGACGAAAATGCAACCCTTTAAAAATAAATAAATAAATAAATAAAATAGCATTTTACCTGCAATTTTCTTACTCCTCAACATTTAAAGATAAACTAAACTATGATAATATTCGTCTATGGCTTGCGGAGATGACTGTGATCATACACTGAAATGTTTAATCGGAATAGTCAGAACCTTTTAGGGTATCGGAATTTACAAAGTCAAACTTAATGTTCTCTTCCCTCAAACTTTACAACGTTAAATGTGTCTAACTAAAGAAAATCTATAAATATAAAAGCGAAAATGTATGTATGTGTGTGTGTTCGCTTTTTCTGTGTGTCTACAAAAGACTTCTTTCAGAGAAGCGGTCGCTCGCTTCATAACTTCTTAAAACTTTTTATATCACATATAAATCGTAATATCTCAGAGTTAACAACGAAGCTCGCCTGTCATCGCCACAATTTGCTCGATTTCGGGAAGATAAATATTCAATATTTGTCGCTCGCCGCATGTAGGTTAGTCTTTTTCCTATAACATCTAGAAAATGTCTAAAATTTAAAGTTTAAAGAAGAAATTGGAATTCAATGAATCTTACTTTATTGATGTCTTCTAACTAGGGCCATGACAACAGAATATTCTTATCATTATCTTGACTCTCTAGTATATATCCAACACAGTTAATCAATCGAGAACCACATCACTGTATAAATAAGCATATAAGCTATCAACGGATATATACTCGAGAGTCAAAACAATGAAAAGAATATTCTGGTGTCCTAGTCCTACTTATGACTACAGATCAAATTTATTACAAATCCGCCATATTTGAATTATGTCCTCCAAAAAACTCTTTAAATACTTCGGAAAAAATAAAATTATTTGGATATTAATTGGCACATAAAATTAACATTTATTATTAAATTTATTTATCTATTAAGATTTAAGAAAACGCAAAGGTATATGAATATTCACAAAGGGCCCATTTCCTACTTTAACCTCTTTGTATGAAACAAAATATATCCCACATTACCCATCCTAATGCTTAGCAGCTGTATTTTGAAATTCATAATGGTCAGTTAATTCGTGTAGAGGTGAATCCTGTGATATAATTATATAAACATAAGCACATAGCTAGCTTTAGATAGACTAGCAGACTGCTTGGCATTGCTCGGCCATAAAATATGCTTAAATATGATATTTTCAATTCATGCTGATTTCGTATTTATTATTATAGTCAATAGTCTATTGATTATTATATTGTACCCAATATATAGTTGTAGGCATGTGTAAAATAAATAGCCGTTTTTCAAAATGTATAAACATTTTAACCTCTCCCTTTACTTAAAAATTCACCTAAAATCAGAAAATTTACAAATTTTAATGAAATTTTCAGTATTTATCAAGTAACTAGCCTGGGTGCCCGGCCTTGCCCGGGTCTTTGGGGGTCTGTGTTGAGCAAACAAAAATAGTGGTAGTAGGCAGGCAGACTCTAACTCGTGCCGCGAAAAAGAAAGTGAAAGAAAATCTGACGTCTTAGTCGATGTCTTCATGACGCGACCGGAAGTCAAAAGCGTTGAAATTAACTGAAGTCAATCCAACGGTGACAATGACTTGCTAAAATATGGGCGAAAAAAAAAATCGACCCCCCCGCCCCTTGTATAAAATGGCCGAGTTTAGGAATTAATGAAGGAATTAATGTTTTTGGCCAATTTTTCAATGTTTGTCATCTGAAACGTCAAGCTTCAAAATGATACTGATCTTGTCAGGATCTGCCGCCTCTGTCAAAAGTTTGCGAGACATACAAACATACATACATTTAAACAGAGAGGTGAGATTTATATTATAGATGATCACCGAATATAAAGAATCCATTACTTTTATTTGAATCTTACTAGGAATATATTTTGTTTGAACAAAAAACACCTTTACTAATATTATGGTTTTCAATAGTAAAAAAAAAAAAAAAAATCAATTTGTTTGCATTTTTTATGAAAATAAAGCATTGTAAACTGGAGCAATAAAAACAGAAAAATTATTATTTTTTTTTTTCAAGAACATTACGAAAAAAAGCCCCTACAGTCCGTATTTATGAATTCGAAATATTAATTTCTCGAACTACCGACATTATCATTAAATTAAGCATTGTTTATTTAATATTTTTGCACAGAAAAATTATAATTGCAAAAAAATATTTTCTCCAATTTTTTTTTTTTTTTTTTTATAAACTTTTCGTAACTTTTATATTTAAGATTCTAATGTTTTCCTTGCTTGAATGAGCATGTAACTTTCAATGTAACATAATTTTTATATAATCTTGGGGGGGGGATTAAATTAAAAGCAGGAACATAGAAAAATAATTAAAAAATGGTAAAAATTATACAAACGTTCACGATAGGAATGTACGGATGCACAACTGGAGGAAAAAAGAAAAACAACACTCCGTACCTCCCAACTACTTGACGTCATTTTCAGACAACTTTTTGACTTTGACATTTTGGGCTTCCTTAGAATCCATTCTTGGAGGAATTCATTTGTTTTGGTTTGTGCAAAGCCAGAATATCTCACTTTTGCAGGTTAATTAAGCTATTTTTTGTACACACACAGTGTTTTTCTTATTTAATTCAATATTTTAGGACTTCAATGGATTTTTACAATGAATTTATTTAACTTCAAAATTTAGGTGAACTTGTCAGTTCCCGAATATCGCCATGAAAACATTTTTCATTATAACTTTTTTTTTTTCACGTGTACAAAATTTTTTCCCGTTTGGAAATTAACTTCAGGCTTTAATCTTTCAAATACAATCAAAAAATAGTCGGAAAGCTACAAAAAAATTGATAAACTGGCTTTCATATTACGTCTCTCTATTATTTTTCCGCCATTATTGCCTGTACCTAATAGTTATTTCAAGTTTTAAAAGAAATACTTATGACTTGGGTGCCATCAGCTAGAATCAAAACCAAAACATCTCTCCAGCCTTATTTGTTAACATCTGTATGTCCTAGCACATATAAAAACTAAAAAAAACAAAAACCTTTCTAAATATATAAATGTATGTGCGCATGCATCAAAGAGCACTTCAGGTCAATTCACTCCTGTCAAGTTCCATTATTTTTTTTAAATTTTGACTCCTTAGCAGCTATTTTTACCGGCTAAAAACCAAATCGAATGTGTTTCACTGGTCCTAATTCCCTATATATCAAGTTTCAAGTTTGTAGACCAAAAATTGACAGGAGTTTGGCAGAGACCGTTCCACACACAAACAAACACGGTCACTTGTATATAGATTAGAAACTGGGATTTAGATCTCTCGTTCTTTTTCTTTCAGAGCGTAACACCAGTAATAATATCCGACACAAGATTCTCTTTATATGATCTTTTTTTTTTTTTTTTTTTTTGTAAGAAACTATCTTGCTTTAAAAGGAATCTTAAAATAAGATGAGGCGAGATGGAGGAGACGTCATAAAATGCAACAGACTGTTGCGTTTTATGACGTCTCCTCCATCTCGCCTCATCTTATTTTAAGATTCCTTTTCATTGCACTTGAGGGCTCTCCTTGATTCCAACACCTCAACAAATAGCAAAATGTCCTAATTCGTAAAGCACAGCCGATAACACAAAATATCTTATCGAGATCTAGATCCTAATACTTCACAAGGACGTATTGCTTTTATTCTTTTATATATATATATATATATATATATATATATATATATATATATATATATATATAATCATTACAATTAAAATGCTCATTCCACTTAAAAAATAAAGTGACTATCAAAAAGCAGTTGCATCGCCATTAAGGAAAGAAAAAAAAAATGCCTATTTGATTAATGAATGTAAAAATAACAAACGAGCAGTTCGTTTTGTTTTAGCTCCATTTGAAAATAAAAATTCGTACTGGTTGAACTAATAATAGGCAATCTCAGATCTTTTCTCAGTATATTTTGTTCATATAAAACAAGTCTCTGCTTGTTTAAATATTGCATGCATTCAACAGTAGAATATTTTACTAGATTCTTTTGCAGTAGCTAATATATATATATATATATATATATATATATATATATATATATATATATATATATATATAAGAGACGAATATTGGCTGAAGAGAGCTCGATAAGGATACCTTAAACGGGCCTTATTATCGGGCTTGAAACCGACGGTACCAATGACCTGTCTCAACTAACAACTTTCTGTACACAAAATATAAATATATATATATATATATATATATATATATATATATATATATATATATAAACACAGTGTGCGTGTGTGAATCTGTAGGAATTTTTTCTTTCTATTTGATGTAGCTTATATAGTATCAAAAAATATTTTTTTATAGCTTTAGTCATACTCTTTTGGGCTATTAGATATAGTAGATTAATATTCATATTTTAAATATATATAGTAGTGTACACCCTGTATTAAAAATGATGGAAAAATAATTATGCTTCGTCAGTTTTCACACCCATTATTTAGCTATATTAATAAAATCATCCTATACAATCATAGAATTACTTCAGTAATTTGTATTTTTATATAAATTATCATATCCGATTACATAAAAAAAAAGAAGAAAAAAATTCTGATAATTTAAGACTGTTGTCTAACTTGCTATTTGCTTTCTGGCTTCCCCCCTTATCACTTGAAATTCCTTACTACACAAAGTACACATACTCGGGCAACGCCGGGTACCCCCGCTAGTATAATAATAAATATGAAATCTGCATTAATCAAAAGAACATATTTAAGTGTATTTTATGACCGGACAATGCTGGGCGGCCTGTTAGTATATATATATAATCTTCTATCTATCTATATAAATAAAATGGACTCATTTTTTCCCGTCTGATTTTGACATTAATAGGATTAAAAATCAAGATGTTTCATGCAAATATAATATGCACAAACGGCAGAACAATATCTGAGGTGTGTTATAGGCTTATTATTTCTCAAATTCCTCGATAATCTTAGATTTCTATACTTTTTCTGCTGAGAAGTCACGGCCAAAATCGGTTAAGATCAATGGAAGTGGTAAAATATTTTCTCTCTAAAAAATTCCTCCTCCCCCTGCCACCACTTAACACCGTTTGGGGATCGTTCACAAGGAACAGTTGAGAAGAGAACACCGGTTTGGCTTCGTAGTTCTTTCATGTGAAGTTATTTAAAATCACTAAACTAAGCTGCAGTGCTCTGTGGCGTAGTGGTTAGCGTGCTGGACAATTCACATTATATTTTCACGTTCGCGCCGACCTACCGTAGTCGTTTTTTTTTTTTTTTTTTTTTTTCTAAACAACTGGAATGGACTTTTCTTGGTGGCCCAACTGTTAACGTTGCAGATGTTTTTTTGTTTTTATTCACACTTTATTTTCCTACTTTTACTCATGACTTCGGGTTTGATCCTTCCTACTTACCTACCATAACATTTTTTAAAACTCCCCCCACCGTCCCGGAAACAAACACTCGGGCAACGCCGAGTACCCCCGCTAGTTATATATATAGCAATTTGATTATGAAACTTAAATAAACCTAAAAGCAGATAACATAGATGAAACCCAATCAAAGAATAAAACCTGCCAGTCATTAACCTCAATGTTAGTCCTGAGTTGATAGATGAGAATGTTTATTTTTGATGCTTGTCCAGACCGTCCCTCCTCGATGAAAAACGAAACTTGAGAAATAATGTTTATGACGAACGCACCTGTAACGAAAATAAACTATTGTACACTAAAAATCATATAAATTGATCAAGTCGTTTTATTTTATTTTTTTTTTTTTTAAATGAGATTAAACTTGCATGACCGAATGATCATACAATGTTAAAAACAGTCTAAACAAGTGAGATAACTCCAAATTTAAACTTTTGCGAGATGTTAGAAAGCTAGTCGTAACATAAGCAGGGTGGGAGGGGAGTGCATTCAAGTTATGTTCGCTGAAAATGATTTTATTTATAAATATAAAACTACTTGATCAATATACGTGACTTTTGGCGCACAATATTTTCTATCACAGGTAAATGCATCATAAATATTTTTTTTTTAAAAGGGACAGAGAACGGAGTTCTGAACAAGCACCTTTTTGAAATAAATATTGCATGAATATTAAAAAAAAATTTTTTTTCGCAATCTTTTGTATAGCAGCCATTTTGGATTTGAACCTATTAAACATAAAAAAGTACATAATTATCACTGTTAATGTGATATCATTAGATTAAGCTAGAGTTCAGTTAAATGTGAGAATAATATAAGAGTGTTTAATAGGCTACAGTTTAAGATGGCCACCATATAAACCTTCTGTTATTAAAAAAAAAATTTTTTAATTTGATTCCATTTTCAGCTGAATTCCATATTTATCACCAACGACTTTTCTGATCCTACTCCAACTCTGCAGAAATGTTTTATCAAACAATAGATGTCTGTGTTGTATGTGACATTTTTGGTCGTTATGTTTGTCGGTAGTCTGTGAAGTGGCTTTTCAAATGTATTTTATTGCTTTGTGGGTCAGAAGTAAAAATCCATTGTTTTGACGCCATGAAAATACATATTTGATCATGTGAGTGGTTGTTGTGCCAACAATCAACTTTGGACACTATGTAACTTATTAGTCATGACTTTGTTCAACCAAGTAGGTTGGACTAAGGTGAATCTTATACAAGGCCTAGCAAACATGCAACCAGAATTCACAAATGACATATGGAGATACAAAATTATTGTTAAATAATAATTACTGAGCAAAGTTTTAATATGTAATTTGAAAGTGGTGTTTAGTAATTAGTTAATTAATAAATGTACTGATTACAAATGGTTAACAACACAAACTGAAAACCTCGGTTTGCCAAGTTCAAATATTAATCAGAAATCGTTTCATCAAACCCATACCTTACCGTGTTTAACCTCCTGGAAGGAGAGTAAATAATGTATGACTACTTGATGACTGCCTTAAAAACTTGATCATTTTCTGTTTAAAATAGGACGTTTGGTGCTGTGCAGTCCTAGGAGGTCCGTCATGTTTTACTTTAGGAAGAAGATTAGTTTATTGCTAATTATCTGAGGCACCCCTAGTGGATAATGCCGATGTGGTCGCTCAGGCAATTCTCCTCTAGAGCGTTGACTTTTTCAATCGCTACTTGGCCTTGCATCTAACCTCCTGCGATGGAAGTAAATTTGTATTGACAACTTTTTATAAAGCTGACCTCTCTCCCATAAAATCTTAATAATTTAAAAATAAATTATTTTTTTAAATTTCTCTTGTAGTACGAAAGGATTATAAGTAATTTTGGTAAATTTGTAGATTAATGCATTTTGCTGAAGCGAGAAATGAGATTCTACTTATTTTAGTATTTGTGTGAACATCTTGAATCTCGAAAGACTTGGCAGAAAGGAGAAAAATACCCAGAATTTTTTTGTGAAGGATTAGGTACATATATAAAATTATCCCTATTTTCTGACTATTCTAACTTTTAAGGATAGTTAACCAATTTTTTCTACAAACCCTGATTCTGAGTGATAGTCATAAAACTACGTGTTAAAAAAAACAAAAAAAACCTCCCCCTCCCAAAAATGTAAATATGCAGGATTTATCTCCTACAAAGCAAAAAGAAAAAAGAAAAAAATGGTTAACTGCCCTTAGATGCTAGAATAGTCTGAAAATGGGAATCATTTTACATTAAATTTATATGCTAAACTGATCCTCCACTCTAAATTCTAAAATGTTTAATATATTTTTTTTGTCAAATTTTTCACATCTTTATATATATTACAATAGAAAAATGCGAGCATGAAAAGTAATATGGTTATGCTTAAACATGGAAAAGAAAAGGACAAGATATTATAGTAAAAATATAAATTTATAACTTAAAATATTGCAGCATTAAGATTTTTTTTTTTAAATTCAATTTAACATTATATAATCAATTCTTAATGCTGCAATATTTTCTATTGTAATCCTGGATTTTGAAGACTTCCAGTAAATTCACTTGTTCAAATTCAGTCTTATTTTTTTGCCCCATAAACATAACATACACGTATGTAAAACAATCTATGGCACTCGTCTGCTTTCAATCTCTGTTTCACTTGCTATTTCTCTTTTCGTGAGAGCAGTGAATTAGTATCAACACTAGTCACTGAGGCGACGTGGTTGCTATAGAAATCGGTCATAAAAAACGTTGCTCACCTCCTTTTTTTTTTTTTTTTTTTTTTCACGATATAGCTGAGGTGATCTATGAATTGTAATAATTGTTAGAAATTTAGTCGAAAAATGAGTGAGCAGTGAAGCTTTAAAGCAGTTCTAAATGACTAAAACTGTCACTTAACCATATATTCAAACATTACCGTGTTTGAATAATTTGTTTAAAACTTTTCTAAATATGGATCTAAATCAAGATTGAAAAAACAAAAAGATCTTGGGAAAAATCCGAAATAATTGGAGACTTTAAGTCATTCCTGTTATTTATCACACCATCTTGGGAATCTTCTGTTTTTATCTTTGCAATTAACCCATAAAACATTACACAGAACATCCAAAAATAATAATACAGTATTAATATACAAAACCAATTCTGTTTAATATTTCAGCCGATACTTTCCCCAAATTATTGATCTTAATACTTGTCTTTTTTCTTTTTTTTTCTTTTTTTTTAAGCATTACTTTCGAATTCATTTAATTCTAGCATAAAATATTCTCTGCTGCTGTTTGTTAATCATTCCTGATGTTGGTATTCGTTTCTCCAATATCTTTCTATTAGGAATTCCGTATAGAAGAATATCGGGTATTTACGAGGGAGACTACATGAAGGTTTCCAACATCCTTAAGTGAAAGTGCTTCTGTGAAATGAGCTGGATTCGAACTTGGCACACCCAGATTTTCAATCCGCGCCATTAACTACTTAGCCACCGTAACCTTCCTGCTGATACTGTTCTTAAACAAATTTATTCATTTTTTTTCCAAATATTCTGCTGTTCAACCTGGTGTTTAAAAATCTGCCTTAACAATTTTCATATTTACTTTTATTCACTCCAAACAAAGAACATTGTTACTGAGACGTAAGGGGCTACTATGACTAGGACCAGATTTGTATCAAGCATTCTAAGCAGGGAGTTGTGCAGCAAGATGTCTGTTCACATTTGAATTTCAGCATTATGATACAGTAAGGGGAGCAGGGAGAGAGTTTCAAAGATAAGTGATCCAACAAAAAAAAAAAAAAGCTATTAGAGTAGAATGTTTTCCAGCATTTGGGGACCTCTACAGTGAATGTGTGGAAATTCACTGCTGACAGTGATTTAAAGTAAAAAACGTTAACTTGATAGAAGTTAACGTTTTTTACTTTAAATCACTGTCAAAGAAAATTATTGCTTTATATTTCAGTTTTCATGTTGAGGAATTGTTCAGTAAATTGCGACGATATGAAAACCAGAAATAAAGTATTCTTCATCAGTCATACTCTTGTTCCTCATTTTTGGACTTTAGCTACCATTACATAAATATTTTTATTTTTCTGCTTTGGATAATGTATATTTTATTGAGATAAATTACTAATTAAATATCAGACATAGTTAATTTAAATACGTAAAAAAAAAATAACTAAACATTGATGACAACTTTCAACCATTCTGACAAACAGTTTCTGCTGGAAGTATTTTCATGTCAATCCCAAGAATAAGAATACAGCTGCCTGCAGGTTATGTCAAACCATCACATGAAAGGGAGGCAAATCAGCAAAACTTTTACAACAATTAATGTTAAACCATCTAAGAAAGCTTCCTTCAAAAGAAGCCAAAGTTGCAAATAAGAAAAGGAAGCACAATGAATATTCAGGGACAGACATTCCAAGAACAAGTGGCAACAACTATGAGCCTCCAGCAAACACCCAACTACTATAGAATCAATATTAGCCAAAAAGAAAGTTTGGGATATTAATGATCACAGGTCACAAGAGATCCATTATCTGATAAGTAAAATAATTGCTGTTGATATTCAACCATATTCTGTAACATCTGATATTGGATTTAATAAGCTTCTTGCAAAACTTTGTTCAAATTACAGCATTCCATCAAAAAAGTACTTCACTGCACAATAATTTTCGATATATTTATAAAAGTAAAACAAAAAAAAACAAAACAAGTAAAGTAAAAAAAAAAAAAAAAAATTGAACTGTCTCTTGCTGAAATTAGCTTTTCATGGACTATAGACATTTGGACAGCTAGATAGTGCTCCCTTTCTGAGTTTGACAGGTCATTGGTTTTAAAATGACTTTGAAAAGTGCAGAGCTGTACTTAATGTTTCCTGGTGGAAACGTAGGTGAGAGAATAAGTGAAGAATTGCACAATGTTCTGGATGAGTATAACATTTTTAATAACGTTTTCTTAGTCTTGCGGGATCAGGTGAAAATATGGTTGCTGGTGTCAGGAAATGTGATTTAAAATAACTATCATACTCGGGTTGTGAAGATAACCATTACATCATCTAACAGAAATACAGTCTCTAATCACTTTCTATTAGCAATTAGTAAATTAACTGAAATACAGGATCAGCTTAATTTGGAAAAACAAACTCCTGTGACCATATGGTGGAATTCAGCATATATGTTGAAAATAAATGAAGAACAATGAAAAGTTCTTGTAATGTCTGCTGTTGATAATATTCCTGCCTTACCAATGGGGATTTGTTTGAAAAAATATCCAGTTCCTGAGTCCATTTGAAGAAATCACCAAAGAAGCAAGTCACAGAACATCAACCATATCCATGATACCTACAAATTTAATTCTGACGTTATTTCTATCCAATCTAATTCTAGTATTTCTGACTTTAGTGGAATCTTTCTTACCATTGTTAAACAATTCAGGTTATCAATGGAAGCAAGATTTTCATCCTTAATGATAAAAACCTGTGTACGTCTACTTTTCTAAACCCATGATTCAAATATTAATTTCAAAAGATTGGCATAGAAAACTTATTTGGAATTGGATGCTGCATCTACTTTCCACTGATGATAATGAAGCAAAATTAGCAGGATGCACTACTCTGCTGAGGATGAAGAAGCACGAACATGTGTAAATTACAACTTTGAAACCAACTGACAAAAAAGTAACAAGTAAAAATGTCACAAAAGATGCTTTCATCACTTCTAGCATAAGAAGACAATAGGAAGTAAAAGTACAATAATTTCTAATTTAATTGCGGCCTCCATTTTTTGAGGTGTGAAAAGTGAACATTGCCTTATTTATAATAGCAATGATGAACAATTTTTTAAGTATCATCAAATAAAACTGAATTAAATGACAGTAAATATGAACAGTCAATATAATTCTATACATAATTATCATGCCTATTTTTTTAAAACAATTCCAGCTGCAACTTACTTCGTTATGCCAATACAAATGCTGATCTGTTCAATTTTTTGTGTCGTAAATAAAGTACCAAATATCATAAACATATACTAATGTCAAAATCACATGTCACAAAACTATTAAAGATACAGATCTGAATATTGCATACCTAACCAATACATATTGTAGAATGCTATATCCAAATGTCAGCCTTTATATCATGTACTTCTTAAATGTACTCCTGTACTCAAGAAAATGTAATAATGTTTGTCACTTTAATTAAGTAAACGTACATGTTCAGTATCAATCTAATTTTGATAAAAGAGAGCTGCATGTTTCAACGATAGTCCTTTATACAAGTGGTATTTCTTTGCGGTTCTGTTGAATTCTTCACTTAGAACTGATCACATTCGTCTATTTGAGGTGGTTCCCTTAACTCCTTCCCTAGTCAAACACATACAAAGAAAAAAAACTTCAATTGCTCTTCAATGCTTATGGCACAAATCACTTGTTTTATATTGTTTATTAAATTGTTAGGTGAAAGTACAGACTAATTAGAAAACACCTTCTCTTCCACATGTTAACGGCCCTGTCGGTGGGGCATTAGAATATGCCGACTGCCCCCCTGCAGAGTGTAAAAGTCCCTCAATGGGGGTCCTGAATATGACCTTAAACTATATCCAGTGGTGAGGCCCCAGCTTGTGGACTTTGGGGAGTGTGGAGCCACCCTTTAGTTACCATTGCTCCCAGGTCCACTCTGACCCGGAGTGGTAGTACCTGTTAGGGTTCCAACTATGGGTTAAATAGAAACCAACGTGAAAACAACAAATATATTCTATTAAAAAAATTTTTCTTTAAAATCTTTGGATTCGGCATTAAATAACCCGAAAAGGGTTGATATGCCGTAAAACAAAAACAACCAAAACCAACCAAACTAATCCATATGTTAAGAAATGGGGTTGCAAAAAGTTCTCTGTATAAGTACTATTGTTTTTTTGTTTTTTTTTTAAATTGTTTTAACATGTTTATATTTTATTGGCGTTGTTAACACTGTGATTGTTTACAGATGATTTATTTCCGGTTCGTGTAGACCGTTCTGCTTTATGTTGAATGCACAGAAAAAGTCCATTCTGATTAATGTTTACCAGTTTTAAAACAAGCAAACGAACTTGGCTGTTTATCAGAATAACAGAATATTTTTTAACTGGTAAACATTAATCATGAAGGAATTTTTCATGGGATATATAGTGAAGGAAAATTATTCGCACAAACCAGAATCTATTAGTAAAAGATTCGTTCATTTTTTTTTTTTTAATAGGAGAATTTGGGATGCTATAAGATTCCTACCTTAACAACTTATGAGGACTTATTAAAAATATTGTCCAGTTACTTAGGTGATTTGAAGAAATCACCAAAGAACCAAGTCACAGAACTTCGACTATATCGATGATAATATCTACAATTTTAGCTTTGAGGTTATTTCTTTCAAAAGCTGTCCAATCTAATTTTTATATTTCTGACTTTATTAAAATCCTTACCACTGTTGAACAATTCAATGAATCAATGGAAATAAGATTTTCATTCTATCTAAATGATAAAAACTTGTGCGTGTCTACTTTCCTGGATCCAAGATTAAAATTTAAATTTCAAAAGAATAACATGGAAACACTGTTAAGAATTGGATTCTACATATTCTACTTTCTACTGATGATAATGAAGTCAACTCAGCGGGATACACTTCTTCAAGCTCTGCTGAGGATCAAGAAGGTTAGTGAAAATAAAACTGTATCTCTTTCAAGCTTGTTTAATGAATTAGCTTCAAATAAGTCTACAGCAACAAATCAAAACTGAGAGCAGGTAGAAGCTGGGTTAAACCTGGAGACTGCAACTACAATAGAAACAGGCTGTGTTCTGAGAATGGAGAAACTCCAATGTTTTTACATTACAACTTAAAAGTATTCAACTTTAAATACTGAGGAGACTATGGGAGCAGAGGAGGCAGGCAGTAAGAACAGAAGCAGCTGGTGCAGAACTTCAGTTTATAGTTATTCATTTAAAGAATTACAATTTGTACTTTGTAGTTAGTTTGTAATTTCTGTTTTTCGTATCTAATTGTTTAATTATATTCATTTAAGAATTGGAAATTGTACTTTGTATTTTGTAATTTCATTTAATAAAAGAAAAAAAGGCCGTAATAGTGGCCAGACACTAAATTAAATGTTAACTTAGATTAGCAGTTACTATGTTAATGTGTCAAAGCTACCTCATGAGTTACTTGGTAATGATGAAATAATTAAAATTTAATAGGAAAGAGAAAAGTAATTAACCGGCTGATTAATCGGTAAAGTGGTCGATTATCGGTACACCCCTGGTGTTTTTTATTAAGGGAGTACAGACCATAATTAGAAATGCCATGATTTTAAAAATTCCAATTGAATCACCTGTTATTATCTTTATTAAAGTAGTCAATTTTTATTTTTTCGATCTCTCGTAACTTCCAATAGGAATAATGTTTTTCCTCCTTCCTTCTATCCTTTCTTGTATTCCAGTTATTTTGTATAGTGTTCACACCTCATTCATATAATTGTTTGCCCATCCTTACTACTCGAAACTCATCCTGACTTTTTATTCTCATAAGTATTTGTGGCCTTTCAGCTGCTTTCTGAATGATTTTTGCTTTTCTAAGGCACTTATCCTCCAAACAATTATTCTTTTGTTTTCAGCCTGCATAAGCCACCTGTTTAATCTCTCTCTGTATATATGTGTGTGTATATATATCAGGTCATGTCATGCTACTGGTACCATGTAACCCAGTACTACCTGCCTCATGGTCGGGTCACCGGCGACTAAACTGGTTCCCCCACCAGACTTGTTTGATGAGGAGAGCGGCTAGTCTCCCTGAAGGATTAAAAACAAGACCTTCCAAAGGGCGAATGAACTCTTTTTCTGGGTCAACGGTCAACTAGCACCGTGTATATTTGTGTGTGTGTACATGTGTATTGGGGCGGAGAGGGCTCCCATAAGCCGTGGTGAAGGCAACCTTTCTAGGAGAAGCAAATCTCTGATTTAAAAAACCATAAAAAAGCGGAAGACCAGTACCCGCATTAAGCTGATCTGCAGTTTAATTTGTTGCTGGCTATCTTGCTCTTGCTTGATCTCAACATTTTGAACCGAGAGAGAGACTTAGCTGTCGTACAAAGCTAAGACTCTGTAGCATCATCTGTGTATAGATACTCCCTCAGACATTTGGGCTCATGGATTTTAAATGTCTGAGGGAGTGGCACTCGTCTGACAAGACGTTGCAATCATCATATATATATATGTCTCCATATTTTCAAACTCTATCTCTTTCGAAACTAGGGGACTCAAATGATTGGATTTTTTTATGGATCATTCTTGTATGAGTCATTAACCGGTTAAAATAGATTTTAGGGGTCCAAAAGGGGTCAAAATTGTAAAAATGGTTATACATTTTGTACATTCAACTTAGTTTTTTTTTTTTTTTTTTTTAATCAGTTCAGATATATGTCACGTAGGTACAGTGGTAACGTCACCAGCTTTGAGTACTACAGTTTTGCTTTTGGTTTCAATTCTAGCTGATGTCATGCAAATATTTTTTTTACTTTTGAAATCACGACTCGATAATAATATATACAGAATCTGGACAAATTAAAATATACTTTACCGTATTTTACGAACCAATTTTACAAAGCTCCCCCTGTCCGTGTGTATATATATATATATATATATATATATATGTGTGTGTGTTAAAGGCGAGGCTGGTCTGAAGAGCCACCTTCGTTCACACAGAAAATAGGAATTGATGCATTCTTGATCACATCTCCACATGGGTATATGTGTGTGTGTGTATAAGTGTATATATGTGTACATAATTATAATAAAAAATAAAAATAAAAAAAATAGATATATTTTCAAAAATACATGAAAATAATTGAGTAATCAACAATAAAGCGAGGGAAAGATGGCCTTCTTCTGTCAAGAAGTGACAATCACCATATATATATATATATATATATATATATATATATATAGCTGGTTTCATGTCAAATCAACAAGGGGTTTTAACCATATCTGACACAGATTTTTTTTTTCAAATTTGCTACACTTATAGATCTCCAATTGAATGGCACCTATTACACATCTCATATGACCTTGACCTTTTTACAAAAATGTGAACTTTTATGAGGATTTGACCAACTTTAAAAGACGATATATCTCTGTTTATGGGCCCACAAAGTTCATTCATATATCTTTCTAAAGTACTTTTATAGATCTACAATTTTATCTAGGGATATTGTCTTTTTCTAGGTCAAATAAAATACTTGATCTTTTTACCTGAACTCTCTAAAAACGTTATTTTAATTTTTGTATATTTTGACAAAAGATTTGTATATCTTATGACAATAAATATTCCAAATTTCATGATGGGCATTCCACTAGAACTGTCGCTATAAGCGTTTTATAAAAGTGAGCTAAATTCAAGATGGCAGAACGTAGTACTTGCTACTTTATATAAAAACATATATAAAATACTTTTTAGTGAATACTTTTTTTCTTATTTTTTTTGTGTATTTCATAACATTTCTCTCGTGCTCTCCCATACACGCACACACATATAATCATATTGAGAACTTTATTTAAGCATTAAAATTAATATTCATTTCATTACACTCATTATCCCAACGATTCTATACGCCAAATTTCTTTGAATTCTTGCCAATACTTTTGAAGCCAGTGCTTATTGTTTTGTGGTATTATCAACAACCCCTCTCACCTTTATACCTTACCTGGCATCTCAAAGATGTCTCATGCCAACTTTGGTACACTTTTTTTTATTTATTTATTTATTTTTTAAGCCTATAAGTTGTAGTGAATAATACATAGCTTACCTGGGTGTAGCTGCCGGAGGTGAGGATGCTCTTCCAACAGTCAAGAAGAACAATAGCCTTGTGGTTATTTATATTAATAGAGTAAGGTAATTGTTATAAAAACCTTCCTCCTTTGTGAAGAGTTACTTCATTCCTTTATTTTTATGTTACTGTGGTTACAAGACCTGAGAAGAAGGTTGTATTTTTTTTTTTTTTTTTTTTTTTGCAACCTCACTTCAGGTTAGTTACTTTCAGTTATATGATTTTTTTTTTTTCAACAAACGCAAGGAATATGTAATTATAAACCTTAACTGAAAAAACAAACTCATTTGATAATTTCATAATAAAAGTAATTTTTGATATAGGAACTTTAAAAAATTCGCCTTAGTCAGTTAATAGTAAAGAACAATTAATGTAGAAGTAAGAAGTACCAGAAGCCACTTTTGAGATCACTTACTTTAATTAATATATTTATTTTTGAAGAAACCATGGTAGATAACTCCATATGATTGCACATAACTTTCCTTTTAATCATTTTGGTGAGTAAAAGAGCATAAGTATTTTCAGAAAGGAATGAAACTGAAATAAAATATATTTGTTCCAAATACATAGTTGAAGAAAATAGACTAGTCTGAATCAAATATTGCTATTTTGATGTTTCTGAACTTTTGAGATTAGGATTGGTTATTTGTATTATTTGGATTCATCGGACTACTGTTCTCATCTCGAGTGTAATTTTCACAACGTTTCGGTCGATGTAACCTCTGACTTTCTGCAGGTGTATCTTGTCGAATTTGGGAATGTTTCTGTTGAACTTGGGAATTTGTATGGAATTTCGAGTGGAACCCTTTGGTAGGTTCAATCCTCAGTGTAGGCGACTGAAAAATACAATTTCAAATTACTTAGAACTTCTATCCAGTCATGGCTGATGGAACATGAGCACACTATCCCTGTGAAGTAAATAAAGGGTTCCTATCGGAATCCTGTCCAAATTACGAGTTTGACAAGATATACCTGAAGAATCCATATAATACAGATTACTATTTTTGTCTTTAAAAATTCGACAGGATAACGTTATGTTAGATAATATGGTTGAATGATTGCAATACATTCAGGAATTACAATCTTTAAATAAATTGTAAATAGATGAGTATTTGAAATACTTTTCTTGTTTTAAAGGTATTTAATGTAAATGGAATATTTACTGCCATAATTGTCTAATGTTATTTGCAATTTATAACCAAAAAGAAAAGGACAATTGTAATGATGTCCATTATGTAATTTACACTCTTGTATACTTAGTTATTTAATTCAAGTTGTGAAAAGAGTAAAGTCTTCCAAACAAAATGATGATACATGTGCGATGCCATGATGTCTACTACGTTTAGTTTAATACTAATTAACCTCCTCTGGTTTCATGCAAGCATTCAAAGTAGATAAGATTTCTGATATTAGTTTGCATCTGCGCCATGAAATCTAGCAACCCTCTATCATACTAAAAGTATAAGAAAATATAAATGATTTAATAATGCATGCAATTGTTGCTATAGTTTCAGATCTATGGATGGGACAATGTGGGATATGATGGATTGGAGTAGGTGTATTGCAGATTAATTTCTGCTTAACTTCCTGTTGAAGATGGTTTCATGCAATCTAATAGGAAGGAAAGGAGGTAGCAGGCAAAGTGAAGCTTACATTGTATGCTTGGGTTATTGGTCGTATAATGTATCGGTAGGATTGAGTACCTAGTGTGTGTGTGTGTGTGTGTATATATATATATATATATATATATATATGTATATTACTGCTAACCACACTGTTGTATTCATCAGAAACATGGACATTGCATCAAAGGCACATTAAATGGCTTGAACGATTTCACCCCAAAATGCTTGAGACGTATCTTAAACATCAAGTGGCAAGCACAAGTACCTGATACTGAAGTCCTTGTGAGAGCAAGTTGCACTAGTGTTGAGACCCTTGTAATCAGATCTCACATGCGTTGGGTGGGCCACCTGATTACAAATGAAAGATTGTAGGTTGCCAAAACAAATTTTTTATGGGGAGCCGGAAAATCGCAAGTGCCCTCAACACAAGCCTAGGAAGAGGTTCAGGAAAAATAATTTGAAAGTCTTACAAATCGACATCGACACATGGGAAGAACTTACTCTGCAAAGGCCAAAGTGGTGAAAGCTTGTAGGTGAAAGTTGTGATACTCTAGAGAAAAGAAACCAGGCCCACAGCAATCTGAAGCAAGAGCTTCACAAAGGTTTAATTGATGGTCTTAACGATGACACACAGAGCTGGAAATGCGACACTTGTGAACTAGTGCTTTTGTCAAAAACTGGCTACATCAACCACCTTAAATCGCAAAAACTCCTGTTCAGGTCAACTTTGCACCTATTAGTCCGAACAAAACGATCTGTTTAGCATGCAGCAAAGTTTACAAGTCTACTGCTGGTTTGATAAGACCTGTGGTTGTTCATAGGAATACCCTTCAACCTCCAGAGGAAGTCAACTCAGTAGAAATTGCTCAATTTGTATGTCACATCTGCTTCAAGATGCGCAAATCTGCAGCGGGAGTGCAGAGTCATCTGAGATGGCATGAACGACGAGATTGGGAGAACTCAATGTGATGGCGATCATCTGGAAAGATGCAGCAATCATCACATATATATATATATATATATATATTACGGACTAAGCCTTTGTATAAACAATATTGTCTGAAGATGTCTCTAGTTACTGGTAATTCATCAACTGAAACATGCGCATGAATGTGTAATGACATATTAATGCTTATGTAAAACAAATAGAAAGTATGTCTTGCCCTACTTTGGTATTGAGAATTCTTGTATTAACCTTGTTAAAAACTTAATTGGTTACTTTTCCTCTGGAAGATATTAACCTGGAATTATATATATATATATGTATATATATTTATATATAATGTAAAATTAAACGAATATTATTAATTTTAGAACAGATAATAGGCCTACAATAAAATCATTTAATGCATTTTAATGAAAAATGAAATGGGGATTTTATACATGAGATTTAGTAGAATTATATTGTGATTGTAATCTTTGTAAGGGGACATAAACGTGGTAAAGAGGTAAAAACGTCTATTGGGAGTTTTATCCATTATACAATCTGTATTTAACTAATCTATATATGTTTTTTAAGGGAGTGAGGGAGTATGTGTGTGCTGAGGTGGAGAGGACTCCCGTAAGCCGTGGTGAAGGCAACCGTTCTTGGAGAAGCAAATCTCTGATTTAAAAAACCATAAAGCAGGAGACCAGTACCCGCATTAAGCTGGTCAGCAGTTTAACTTGTTGCTGGCTATTTTGCTCTTGCTTGTTGCTGGATCTCAACATCTTGGACCGAGAGAGAGACTTAGCTGTCGTACAAAGCTAAGACTCTGTAACATCATCTGTGTATAGATACTCCCTCAGGCATTTGTCTATAAAAATAGTCCTGTGGCGATGGAAGTCATTTTTGGGCTCATGGACTTTAAGTGTCTGAGGGAGTGGCACTCGTCTGACAAGATGTTGCAATCATCATATACAGTCCTCTCCACCCCAGCACACACATACAAACACATACGGTGCTAGTTGGCCATTGACCCCCAACAAGGGTTCATTCGCCCTATATATATATATATATATATATATATATATGTTCTTGGTTCCAATATATATTCAACCATACCTGGTTAAAAACAAGATTGTTTTTGTCTGTTTAGTGCTTGCTCAAATTTTATGAACCAAGTTTCCTTTTTGTTTGATTTTCCCAAGTTCAACAAAAGCTGTCCAAAATTACACTATTCTCTTGTTCTTTCGGCTTCTATGAGTCATGTTCATTATGTGATTGTAAAAAGCAGTGAATTTATTAGTCACATAATGTTTAAAACTTAAAACCAAACTCCTATTGACTTTGCTTACATCCAGATTGAATAATCGATGTTTAAAAATACCAAATACAGACTCAAAATAAGTTTCTCTCACATTAATTTTCCCTTTGAGTATAAATGATGAATGTTTTTGGTTTATTGTGTCTTTTCAATGTTAACTAAACAGTATGAATAGTAATAACTTACTTATGCTTTATTTAAAAAAAAAAAAAAAAAGACTCTTTATTTACCCCAAACAAAGCACAATGCCACTTGGACGTGAAGGGCTACTAATAATGACCGGATTTGCCGGGATACTATGTAGGAAGTTGAGCAGCGAGATATCTGTTCACATTACACTTGAACTTCTGAATATCAGAACTGTTAGGGAAGTAGAGACCTAGGAGAATGCTGCTTATACAAAAGTAGTGTTGCAATATTTTTTATACATAAGGGGGGAGGTATTCTCCTTGAAAATTGGGAGATCCTATTTATAAACGCTGCCAATAAAAACTGATGAATCAAATTAACGTTCTGTTATCAACCAATCAGAAACCAGAATTGCTCCATAAAAATATTGAATTTTTTAGCATTCCAGCACATAATCTTTCTCATGTCAACACGAGAAAGAGTTTTTGCTCTTTGCTTGCGAAATTCTAAAGTCCAGGACCTGTACAGAATAGCAACCCACTGAAAATTCTTCATATCCAGGACTTGTGCAGAATAGCTACCCATCGGAAACTGTTCTGAAATTAAACATGGCTTCCAATTCAAGAAACACGGTCAGCAATGAAAATTGGAAAGAAGTTCACAGATCTTGATATTCAAAAATAAAATAAATTAATGACATTTACATAAGTGTGAGAAAGAAAGTGTGTGTGTGAGTGAGAGAGAGACATAATCCAGTGCTCCTAAAAAACGTAGCACACTGACTCACTAAAATTGCTTGGGCAGAGCCGTTGGCATTCTTCAGTCAGGGAGCCTCAGGCAGTTCGTTATAAAAAAAATATCAGCTTCATCAAAGTATATTTTTTGATTAAATATGTTTCTCATTCCGTGGAATCTCCATGGGTCCCGCTAGCTTAAAATAAATTTCGAAACGTAGACCTTGAGAAAGGAAAAGCGATACAGATATGTTACGTAATGTATTTCTCACTTTTGATTAAAATATTCTTTGTAAGCAAATTTAAACTTAAATTTGATTAAATATGTATATATATATATCCTTCCTCTTCTCCATACTTGTACCGTACTACCACCTTGGTGATTGATACAGCAACTAAATATCTATATTTTGATTTGTAGGCTTCAAGAACTGTGACTTGACTTACTGCTTTCTCATCTTTTCCTTTCTTGCTTAATGCTGCAATTATCATACTTAACATAACAACTAAGCAGTTTTCAAATATAAAACACAATGTTATAAAAACATAATTGATGCTATATTGCTTCAATTTACACACCAGAAATGCATTTTTTTCTCTACATTCATTATTCAAGTGTTAATTTGCACCAATATTTGAAATAATAAAAAAAAATAATTTTAAGGGCTTTAAACCGCAAACATCCTTTATGTACCGATCATATATAAGAGAATATATGCTGCATAATAATGTTGATACATTGATTCCCCCCCCCCATTAGATTACCAAAGTTAAGCATCGTTGAGCCTAGTCCGTACTAAAATGGGTGACCATTGGGGAATACTAGGTGCTCTATGTAACATAATACAGTGTTCCTAAAACAAAGTAGAACTCTGACTTACTAAATTCTTCAGTCATGGAGCCTCAGGCAGCTCGTAATAAACTAACTCCACCCCCCAAAGAATGGAAGCAAGGTCTGGAAGGGTAGACGACCTAAGACTGCTCAGGACTAATACCTCAGCCCAACAAGTAAGAGGTTACCAAAATGGTCCATTTTCTGCTGGACTGATAGTCTGGAACGGATCTTAGACTTGTATCTGCTCGTTAAACGTCTGTCTTAAGAGAGGTTGCTAATCCATGTACTACTTTTGTGCTTAATACTGACTGCATAGATGTATCAACCTAATTCTAACCAATCTCTCTCTCTCATGTCCTTTTCTCTTCCCTGCAACCTCTATCTCACAGAAGAGATGTTGCGAGTTTTTCTCTGCTGTATTGTTATTTTCATGGAAAGTGTTCGACTGAGCTTCAGTCTATGGTCCCCCCCCCCTCGCCAAACTTTCATAAGAAACACTCATTTAGCTGAAAACACTATTAATTCCCCCCCCACTCTTTATCGGTGCCTAAACCTAAACGTAGATTCCATGAACAAAGCTTCTTTCTTAGAACTGCACGCCTGTGGAATTGTCTTCCGTTTTCCTGCTTTCCAGCTGACTACAATATGGTTGTCTTCAAGTCTAACGTAAACAAGTTCTTGACTAGCCGTTCCACTTGTTAACAAATTTACCGAATTTCCATTTACTAACGATTACTATATTGTCCAATTAACTACTGTACACTCTTAACCCTTATTCTCGAGCGGTCTCTGGCCTTGATAAGTGGTTATGTCTATGTAAAAAAAAAAGGGGGGGGGTCACCCGGGATTAAATAGATAAGGAAGGTTCTATAGACTGGCTAAAAGAAAAAGCTTCGCTCCGCTGTAGTCTAATGGCTGCCTAAGATGAAGGCTTGATGATTAATACCCTTAAGAGGAGTGATTTCAGCAATAACAAATGCAGGTTCTGTGAGATAGAAAGCAAGAGTGTGAGCCATCTGACATCCAGCATTAAGATTCTGCTACCATACTGTGTGACACAGTGGAGTGTGTAGATGTCTCTACTGGCCAACCTGTAAAAAATTGAATAAGTTCAGAATAGTAAGAAATAAGCCTTACACCATGACTATGCAATTCCTAAAGCTACTCGTATGTACCTAGAAAACATAGCTATTCCATTGAACATAGTGATATGGGATAAGCAGAAAGACGTAGAAGTTGGTATTCACAATGATGCGGGGTTGAACAGAGAGGCAAAAAGATAACAAAATACCAAAGTCTGATGTGTAGCATAAAAAGAAACTGGAATCTTAGGAAGATCTCCATCATTTCAGTAATTATAAGAGCAACCGGAATCATGAAAAAACGAATTTAGCACACTGTTGTGAACATACTCGGTGAACCAAGGGCAAGAGATACAATTTCGCATAAAGGACAGTTATAATTTTAAAAAGAACTCGCTTGGAGTCTTACAAATAACAGGTGAATGTGTGGCATCTGATCGGATGCCCCATCGCTAGCAAAATTAAAAATTAAGAACATTGAATATATATATAAATATAGATATATATTCATCTATGACAAATATTGTGTAAGAGCTTAGTATATGTTTGCTTGTAAAGGTATAGACTTGAATTCTCCTTTTTGCATAGCTGTTAGATTGGCTGCATCGACAAAAAGGTTCAGACTTGAGTTAAAAGGTGATTCGTGTCTGGGATTTGAACTGTAGAACCAGCAGAATTTTTATCTCCACACTGATAACACCCAAAAAGGATGAAACATGTATGTGGATAATAATTTAAAAAAAAAAAAATGTTAGAATTTTACATATTAGCCCCCCCCCCAGCATTGCCTGGTTGTAAAATGTTTAAATGTAATAGTTTAATTTATGCAGATTTTGTATTTATTAATATAGAGCAATACTCAGTTGATTATTATATTGTACCCAATATATAGTACTGATTTCAAGAGTTAAATATGACTTGGGTGCTATCAGCGAGAATCAAAACCAAAACATATCCCCCCTTCTTTGTTGACATCTGTACTATATCCTAATACACATAAAAACTAAAATAACATTGTAAAAAGTATAAATGTATATTTGTGCATGTGTAGAAGAGCACTTTAAGCCAACTTGCGCCTTTCAAGTTCCAATATTTTCAATTGACCCCTTACCAGCTATTTTTACCGGCTAAAGACAAAATAAAATTATTTCCAGAGGTCCGAATCCTTTATATATAAAATTTCAAGTCTGTACACCAAAAATTGACAAAGTAGTTTGGTAGAGATCGTTTCTCAAACAGACAAGGTCATATATATAATTCACGTGAACTCTTTCGAACATTGTTGCAAGGAATAAACGCTGTCCAAATTACAAATTTCCAGTTTTTTTCAAGTCTTTCATTTTCATTTTGATACTTTTTTGTGACCAAGAGCGAAAAACTACTTGAAATATAAAAATAAAATATTAGATACAAAAAAACCCACCTCATAACCTTGAAATCACTTTTCTAGAAGTGTACGTGGACTTTTAACATATGTATATGTGTGTGAAGAAGAATCAGATTGGAATATGCATTTACAGAAAAACTAAAAATGCAGTCTGAAATGATCGTACACCTGATCATTGTTGATTTTAAATTCAAGGAACGTTAGCAATAAATGTAAAACTATCGATTTCTGTACATTTATCCAGTCTCTCTCATATATATATATATAAATATAAATAAATATTTTTTTTTATTTTTTATTTATTTATTTTTTTTTTAACATATAATTACAAATCGAGAAATTAGTACACAATGGAAAAATATTAAACTCCGATTCATTAAAAAAAAGAGCAGTGGCGGCTTTCCAAAGTTCAAAATTACCCTGAATATCACCCGACCACATCCATGAGATGAGGGACGCTTTGATCCTACCTTTTATTTTCCACCTATAATTTTCATACTTAATAAAACCCTTGAAATTAGGGTCAATTTGATAATTATATGCATTAACTAGATCCCTGTAAGGAGTAGGGTGCACTATTTGTTTTTCTTTTTAAATCTCCATCGAGGGCAAGTGTCCGAATGTTTTCACACAGCCAAAGGTGTTTCATACGTTTGACTTGCAACAGCATTGGTTGAATAAAGCGGCAGTTTGGCTGTTTCTATCTTGCACGTAATTCAGTTAACTCTGCTTACTGGATGTTTAATCACAGTGCTTAATTCTTAGTTGTCATCTTGTAGCTGAACGCATAAAATTAATTAATATTCAAATTTTGTATCTTTATGTTCTTTTCGTTTTTTAACAAAAAATTTTGATTTTCACAATTCGTACTCCAACGGAAATACCTTTTTAGTAGTGTTTTGACAGAATTTAAATTTTAGACACCAGTAATAGTCTTACTAATTCATCTCTCTTTGCCCCCCCTTCCTCTCTCTCTCTCTCTCTCTCTCTCTCTCTCTCTCTATATATATATATATATATATATATATAGTCATCCACATATAGTACTGTTTCGCTGTTTCACAGCTCATCAGTGCGGCTAGACAGGCAAACACATTAGCAGGGATACTCTATATTGCCTGGAATTGAATGATGATCAACTAATATTTCAAACTTCCAATACTTTTGTCATCAAAATCGGTGAAATCGCCCATTTTTTTTAATCAAATCGATTGATTGCCTGCTCTAGTTGGGGATCCACCGTGGTGCACCGGGAAAAAGCTTCACATGCTTCCTTGCAGTTACTTAGTCCACAATTCATTATAATCTACATAGCACTGTAGAGAACGTATTGTTGATTTTTATAAAATTATTTTTATATAATTGCATTTAAAAGGCTTGAATTAAAGTTGAAAATACAAAAGTCTAGTATCATGCTTCAGTTGTGTTCTAAACAAAAACATTTATTTTGAACACTCTCCTGTCTTATCAAAGAACCTACTATTGATTTTATACGTCGGACAAAAGGGGCATAAAACTCTCCTAATTTTGGCCGGCCCAAGACGGATTATACATACACACACACGTACACATACATAAATGGAACTACAAACAGTTTTGTTTTTTTTAAGCACAGGATCCACTTTCGTCGGTATTCTTTCAGTATTACAATGTTCTTTCCAAAATTACAAGACTTTCAAAACTAAAATATCTGAAGGGAGACAAACTCGAAACACGTGTAATAAAATCATAAAATATGAAAAATACAAATATTAAACAAAATTTTTAAAAATAAATCCCTGTTGGAAGGTTCACTTAAAATATACGCTTTCCTTTCGTTGGAATCATAATACCCCACCTACCCCTCCCTCTCGCTCTTCTCTCTTATATATCTATATACGCCCCCCCCCCCCAATATTCTTAACCTAAAGCCACACATTATACGATATTGCTTTCAGTTTTTTAGACATTAACTTATTTTGTTATCTAGAATACATCGTACTGGTCATTTCATAATAGTTGTTAAAAAAAAATAATCATTAGGTTTATTTTAATAAAATCATATTTACTTTAGATTTTCCCGCTACATGTAAGCAATTGAAAAAGGTTTAGCAAAAACGGACCTAATAAAATGCGACAATATTATTTAATATTGTTGGATAATGTGTTGTATTAATGTGATCAATATGAACAATGTATAAAGCGAAATATAAAATTACTGCTCAAAATGAATGCATGAAATGGAATTTCTATACGAAATAAATATTGTCTTTTTTTATTCATCTATTTTGGATTTACATCTAGGAAACTAATCTATACAACCATTATATATATTTGTTTCATTTATACAAATATAATAGATACACACGTGTCCTTCAGATAAGTTTCTTTCATTTTCAACAATGAGAGTACATTATCCTAGAATCTAGATTCGCATTTGACATTTATAAAAAAGGAAATACAGTTTTACTTCACTTTGTATTAGCATAATAAACCAGTGTTGCCCGACTGCAACAAAAAAGTATACATAGCCTCTTTCTTTTAAAAATCATCTTCACCTCTATATCTTCCTATTGCCAAACCTCCGAAATCGCCCATCTCTCGTCCCCTTTCTGTCTCTCGTCCCCTTTCTGTCTCTCGTCCCCTTTCCGTCTCTCGTCCCCTTTCCGTCTCTCGTCCCCTTTCCGTCTCTCGTCCCCTTTCCGTCTCTCGTCCCCTTTCCGTCTCTCGTCCCCTTTCCGTCTCTCGTCCCCTTTCCGTCTCTCGTCCCCTTTCCGCCTCTCGTCCCCTTTCCGTCTCTCGTCCCCTTTCCGTCTCTCGTCCCCTTTCCGTCTCTCGTCCCCTTTCCGCCTCTCGTCCCCTTTCCGCCTCTCTTCTCCCCCATTTTCTGTCCTTCCATCCCTTGCCCCCCCCGTCTCACCTCTGGATCTCTCTTTCTCCCCCATCCCTCATCCCACCCCTGAATCTTTCTTCCTTCCCCCCCCCCCCGTTCCACCCCTTGATCTCTCTTCATCTTGCCATCACCAATTTCTTTACAATTTTCACTTATTCAACAAACTTCAGAAATCCTACATTCTCTTTACAATTTGGGCACTTTGCATCTTTAAAAGTGAAGATTTTCACACTTATTCAACAAAGAAAACTATCACAACAAGGAGAAAAAGGCACGGAGACGTCACTATCAACTGAGCAACAACTTATGGCATATCAACAAAACAATATTTCAGCTGTGTGTCACAAGACACCATCAAAAAGTATTTAGTTACAATTTGAAATCAAAGAATTGGTCCACTGTAGTGCTACAAACAAAATAGGCCTCTTAAATTGACAATGACAAATACTTTAAACTGTTGATAACGCTGCTGCATCGGTTATTGCATCACATAAAGTAAACAATGGAATACTTTAAAATATTAAATAGCAGTATTCTAGTATATTTAAAGCACAAAGAAATCCTGCTTAATCATAAAGTTTCTAAACTCATGAATGGACGGCACTTAGTTAAATACTCTAGAGACCTTGGAAATATCAATCCTTGTATAGATCAACACTAAACTGTTGTAAACATATCGCATATATATAATATTAAAATTCCGATACCCATGCCTGCTTTCGCATTGAATCTTCTAGATGGTGTGAGGAAAGGAAGGAGAAATTGGTGGGAGGGGGGATGCGAGTAGTGGTAAAATATGATATGATCCACCAGGTGGCAAGATAAGTTACTTGCAATTAAAAACATTAAGAGATTGATATGCAGTAAGATATCAGATTAGCCTATGCATAGGCAATAAAAAGCTAATTACTTTTATAATTATCCTCGATTTTATAATATACTAGCAGGACACCCGACGTTGCCCGGATTGAATGGTGATCAATGAATATTTCACATTCCTATATTTTTGTTGTCATTGAAATCTGTGAAATCGTCCGGGAGGAAGCTTCACATGCATCCATGCAATAACTTAGTCCAAAGTATATGTTATTCTATATTGCACTGTAGAGAACCTACTGTTTCTTTTATAAAATTATTATATATAAACTTCTTTCCAGTTAATGAAAACAAATATTAAGAAATTTACGTGCGGAGTTTGAACCTACAGATCACGTCATGCAACAAAACAAAAACAAGCATGCTATAAACTTACTCACAGAATTTTCACAACCTGTTGTTCTATCATTGTTGCTAAGTGATGACACGAAAAAAATGGCTTTACCGATGATAAATAATCAGGGGTATTCTGAAACAAAACTAAGATCACTCCCAGACTTTATACACTAAAGTTCTGTAAATTTTAAAGAAAATCTGTTCAACCGTTTTGGAGTCTATAAGGAACGAACTCACACACATAGACAAAGTTGCATTTATATAATTGTGTATGTATGTGTGTGTGTATATATATATATATATATATATATATATATATATATATGTATATATATATATATGGAGATGAAAAAGGTGCAAATCAAAATTATGTTTATCACAATTCGTTTTTATTTCAAAACTTCCTCGGAATGACTAATTTAAAGAAAATAATAAAATACCAGTACAATATTTGAAAACGTGTTTGTAGTGTGAATGGATGTTTTGTTCTATTTGAAAATGATGCAATGAATGAGAATACAACATTCTCTCATTCATTGCAGCATGATCATTTTTTTTTTGTTTTTACTCCAAACAAGCTAAACTCATTAAATTTGTTTAAAATAAATCTCGACAAAGATCTTGAATAAGCTCTAATTGCAAACACAATCAAACAATGTAGAGGTTTCTACAATTTATCTCCTTTTAATCAGTAAACTTATATTAAAAGAACAGAACTTAATGATGGATGCAGGTAAACTTATTTATACCATAGAAAATAATACCTATAAGAATTTGTATAATCACTCTATCTATATACCTAGAAAATTGAGTATTTCTCTCGCTCTGACATTAATATTAAAATCTTTTTCTATTTAAAAGTTATTTAAAACAAACTTAATATACTCAGTCATAGATATGCAAGCGATTACATCATGGTTAACTAATTTGCATATTCCTTTGAAAAATGAGCGTTAATTACTTATTTAGTTTTTATGGTATCTTATTAGATGATTAGTTTCATTTCACTATTACGCTGAATTTTATTTATGCATAGTTTCTACATTCTGGATAATTTTTTTTTTTTTTTTACACAGTGATCACCACTTATCAAGGCCCGGAAGCCACTCAGGGATAAGGGTTATTGCAAGTACATTACGTTAGTGAGGAGATTTGCTGAAATGTTTACTTAAGGGGGCGGTTCATTAGGAATTTGTTAATATTGGACTTGAAGACATCCAAGTTGTAGTCCGGAGGGAAGCAGGCAGACGGAACAGAGTTCCACAGGCGTGCAGTTCTAAGAAAGAAGCTTTGTTCATGGAATCTGCGTTTTGATTTAGGCACAGATATAGAGTGGGGGAAATTTTTCACAGTGGATTCAGCTTGATCATGGAAATATATATATATACATATACATAAATAAATCAAATAAAGCATACTCTTGCCCTTACAGTTTCGTGTGTTGTGATATTCTGCCAAAGACCAAAACCAACTCCACTGGCTGCAATCGGAAGTCATTTGACATAATTTCTTATTATGTAACAACTAATTCAAGTTAATTTTCTAATTAATTCTTAGAAGAATCAAGAAGTTACTCTTCAATCTTCATATCCATAGTTAAAAGTTTAACAACTAATTTTTTAATTGGCGATCGGGTAAGATTATTTAAAAATAGGGTGTCAGGTGATAACGTACGTATGAACATAAACCTTAGAGTATTATTATAATAATACCTAACTACAATTTTTTTTATTACTTAGTCTGGTTTGGACATTATGAACAAATTTTTAGCTAATTAATGAAAAACTAGCGGGACCTGTGGAAATTCCACAGGGGACTCATTCATATGTAATATATTGATGTTGGCATTCTGTAGATGTTTAGTGGGGGCGCTCTGATATTATTGTAGCTTTTTTTGTTAAAACTGCAAAAGTATTTATCTAAGCTAGCACGAACGCCCGGCAAAACCCGAACATAAAGTATGCTTAAATATGATATTTTAATTCTTTCAGATTTCATATATATTATTATAGAGTTAATGTTCTATTGATTTTATATATTATAAAGTTGCGATTTCAAAAATAAAAAGAAATATATCCATATGACTTGGGTGCATTAGCTTGAATCGAAACCAAAATAAAAACTTCTGAAAAAAATGTGTGTGTGTGTACATATATACTCGAGTTCGTTCTGCCATAAACGAAACTAAAACTAATGAAGAATTCTCGATAAAATTATTTATAAAAAAAATAGATTACTGGAGTGCATCAGTTATAACCGAAACTAAAACTTATGAAGAATTCTTGGTAAAATTATTTATGACAAGAAATGGAAGTACAATGCAATTAAACGACCCGGATGTAAGCATGACAGAAAATAACACGCTATCGTATTAATATATAGATTAAATTAAACAAGGAGAATAATTTTCATTTTTATTTGAAAAATTTTAAAAGACTAAAATTCTATTTCTTTTTCTGTATAAGTTTTATAAATGGAGAAACAAAAAGAAAGAAAAAATGATAATAAAACGTTTTAATTCCATCCCAGGCAACGCAGAGTAGGTAGAGCTAGTTGTCTGATAATGCTGAATTAATGGAAACAGGTGTTTAGAAAAGTGGCAAGGTAAACTTTCAGGTGTTGAACAGAAGTTTATCTAGCGGCTATCAATATAGAACGTTGTAATTATTATTAATCTCAACTTGTTGGTTTTGTTGAAGAAATAAACCGTATCAACTTTCGCTAATGGTCGTCTTTGAGAATCGTATCCATTTTCAATGTTTTTTTGTTTATCGTAAGTTCACCATAAACAATGCGCATGTTTTCCTTCAGCGTAGGAATTCTTCTCTGCTTCTAATCAAACGCAAGTAATTCAGGTTTTGTGTAATTTCCAGCCAATGTTAATGTGTTTTCTCGAACAAATTGTTTGGATAATGTTAAGGGAGTGTAACAGGCTTAATGGATGTCATCGAGACCTATGAAATCTGCTCTACCGAGTTCAAATACCTTTGGTTCTATTTTGAGGCTACATTTTATGCATTTGTTTTTGTTTGTATTCTCATTCATATCACATTTGAACCATGAACTCTTTGCCAGCTTAAATTTTGACTATTTACTAATAGTGTTGAAAAAAATGTGTGAATTTTTACCCTGTCCCTACCGAGGAGCAAAATAGCAAATTGGGTTCAATTTCCTGTACAGGGTGGAACAATAAATTTGTCGACCTAAAGAAAACAACGCTACAGATTTATTTAAAAACTTTTATTGAAAAACAAAATCAATCCCAGTAATTTGATTATGTATATATATGGATCCAGAACTGGGAGTCTGCTTTTTCTACCAGCACCTGCAGGAGCTCGGTGAATACTTAGCAGATAGCGGTGATAAGGCTGGCTTTGGTGTTGTGGGAGGTCATGTAGGTGATGTTCTCAACATATGACCAAACGAAGTAGTCCAGCGAATTCAGATTGGGGGATGGCAGTGAGAGAAGGGTCGATGGCAGTGAGAAAGTTGTCGCACTCCTGAAGTTAAGTCTGGGTCTTTGTAGACTTGTGGGCCAGCGCTGAGTTCTGCTGCCACACCCAGGGTCTGCTAGCAGCCACCTAATTGCACCAGGGGAACACCGCACTCTTCAGCACATCCAGGTACACTTTGATGTTGACTTTCAAGCCGACTTTGAAGATGTGAGGTGGCATGATGTGGCCCTCACTTGAAACCACACCAAGACCATAACTATGGTCGGAAACTTTGTTGAGCTGGGCGACAATTTTATCGTTTCACCTTGTATATATTAGGCATTTTTTTTTTATTGGTTTACTATTTTAGGCCAAGAGGCAATCAAAAATAAAGGTTAGTAAGGTGGAAGTGATTGTTAGCCAAAAGATGAGGAACATTAATCAATAGTATCAACTACATTTGATTATTTATTGGACAGTTTATGACAGGCATCTGTTGACATTTAATTTGTAGATAAGCAAGTTGTAATCAACATGGAAGTAGTTCTGCAGTAATGTGTTTCAAAGGTTGGATCTCCGTGAAAATAAATTTTTTATGGAAACAAGTTATAACACTCTTCTGATGGCATAAGGGTCAGACATGTTTTCAAAAAAAAAAAAAAAAATGATCTAAAATAGGCGACACACACACACACATATATATATATATATATATATATATATATATATATATAAATAAATAAAACAGATGTGTGTATATGCGTGTCTGTTAAAATATGTAACCGATAAATTCTTAAACTACTGGTCACATAACATTGAAATTATCAGGAAATAGTAATCACACATCAAAAATGATTTTTAATCTTTGTTTGGATGGATGAATAACACCTACAGAAATATGTTGGCAAGTTGAAGTACAAAATGTTCATTTCAACTTACCAACACATTTCTATTACTTTTGCGCATATGCAAATTCATTTTTAGCTTGAAGTGGTTTAATTTTATTAATGTCTCTAATCTATTTCTTGATAGCTTAAACAGAAATGCAGCTGCAGCACTAAATGTTTTGGTTTCGATTTTAGCTGATGGCATCCAAGCCATTTTCTTTTTTTTTAACTTTTGAAATCGGTGCTATGTATTAAGTACATATATATGAGGTACAATATAATATTCAATAGAGAATTGACTCTGGAACAATAAATATAACATCTGCAGGAATTCTGTTTAAGCATATTTTACAACTGGGTAAGGCCAAGTGCATCCTGCTCATCTTCAAATAATAATAGTCATTGTATACAGATGCAGTATGACTAATTTCAAGTGCACATATATTGTACATAGGATAATGTACAATTGTCAGGGAAATGAACAGTGTAAGAGACAGGATATACCTATGTATTGCAGCAGGGGACATCAGGTGTAAATTTGTTGAATTTTATAAAGAATGGGAATTTAAAAGAATGCAGTATCTTAGCAACGTTCACTTGATACAGGGAGTCTGTTTAAAGCTTTTCCAATTCTCAACATTAAAAAAAGTTTCTGAAAGTCACTAGAGCAATGTGTAGTGGACTGGTGGATATATTATACATATCCCCCAGTTGTACAAAATAGGAAAAATGAATTGCATTGAGAAAGGAAAAATGAATTGCTTTGAGGAAGAAACGAACAACGCGTTTACTTGAATTAAACGAACTAGGATTTATTTCATGAAGAAACACATGAAAGAAAAGGGTACCACATGCGTTTAGTTGGGCGTGCGTCTCTTGCTGTTTACTGGTGAGAAGGAAAGTCTGTTGTCGTAGAGTGAGAAAGAGAGAAAGTCATTCCAGTTTGGTGTGCGTTTCTCGCTGTTAGCTGGTGAGAAGGACAGTCTATTGTAATATAGAGAGAGAGAAAATGAGAAAGTCAATTCAGGCCATGGAGATAGAAAACGTGTAAGGTGTACGTACTGTCTGTTAACTCTTGCCCCCACACATACAGTAGCAGGGGACGTCACGTGCGCGGGCGCGCGCCTCCCAAAAAGGAGGCGGCTGGTTCGCCGAACCTCTCAGCTCGAGAGCTGGTCCGAAAAGGAGTTGGAAACAGCTTGTCTCTTGCTTTTTATAGTTGTTTCCGGTGGTCTTTTGCGCATGTGTGGATTTCCTTTGAAAGGGGAAGTGACGTTGCCCATGTGTGTGTACGTGTGCGCACATACACGTGAATGTGATTGTATGTATGCGAACGTGAATATATCTGCTTGCGTGTACATGTGCGCGTATGTTTGTGTGGGCGTATGTATATGACAAGAAATATGGCTTGAGATGTGAACGTGTGTTTTTGTGTGAGACTAGAAAGGCTCCCACAAGTGTTTTCTTCTGACGTTTTACCTATGTTTATATGGATTAGGCACATATGTATTAGGCAAAAACGGTTATCAGAATTGTTGTTTTCTTGGACTTGGGAAATACTGTGTCTTGCAATACATGAGACGGTCAAAGTATGCCATCATTTTTGATTTGAAGTCAGATCTACAGCATCCCTTAAATTTCTTACTGTGTCTGTTTCAAGGTTTTTTTTTTTTTTTTTTTTTTTTAACCTTTCTCCTCGTTTTATATTAATGGTTTATTGGGGCACTTGGTTGGCAATTCTTTCGGGGCGGGGGGCAATCTTAAGGATATGTCTGGACCAGCCTAGACATCATTTGCAGATTATTGATGATACTACCTCTTTAGTGCAATCTCTGACTTCTTGTTTGATAATTTGATCGGAACCTATGAGGAGGGAACTTATTCACACACACACACAACACAGTGACTTTTATATAATAGATATTGATTTTACCATTAACAATAAATAAACTGTATGTTTCTTGGCATTCGGGCCAAGATCACAGTCTAGTATCTGTTTTAATGCTGCACTTCACCTTTTCTGTCTTCGGTCGGTGACGAAGAGATCCTTCATGACTGAGACAATTTTTTATTTTTGTTCCTATCCAGAGTGTCCCTGTCATGAGTGTAACGTAGTAGTGTAATCATCGTTAATTGTAGAAATTTGGTATGATTTGATTAAGGGGACGATCCAACAAGAACTTGTTTACATTGGACTTGGAGGCTATTGTAGTCGATTGGAAAGCAGGCCAGCAGAACAGTTCCCAGAAAGCTTTGTTTATGGAATCTGTGGTTTGATTTAAGCACAGATAGTGTGTGTGTGGGGGGGGGGGGAATTGTTCATGGTAGTTGCAACTAGTCAAGTGTTTTTGTTTTTCGTTTTTTTTGTTTTTTTTTTTTTGTGAAAGTTTAACAAGGTGGAGCATAGATTAGAGCTCAGACGAGCACTTGCGGTGAAAATGATAGAGCAGGTATTTTAGGTACACTCTTTAGTCTATCTGTAAATGGACACACATACGTGATCCTTTATCGTGCAGATTATTATTATTTGTGTATGTTGCTGTTTATATAGTTATATCTGGTTTAGATTATTTTTAATGCCTATTCATGCATAACATGGCAGTATCCAATCATGTGCAACGTGACATGAACAAACAATGATTCAGGTTTTCTTTCTTTTCTATTTGTTTTGCTGTTGCATTTAAATCACCATAAGGTTTAAATACTTATTACTTATTTCTTTTCCTTTTGGAGGTAAAAAATATGTCGATTATAAGTATAGCCTGATCATAACCCATATTCATGTACAGACAAAGCATTGGCCAGTATTTGTGACCTGTACCACAAAAAGGATCAGAGTAGCTCATCTGTTTAAAATTGAGAATTTTGTTTGGTTGTTTGCGCAGGATGAATAAGACGAGAAGTGGATGAAGTTGAGGGATTTAAACACTACAAGGAAGACTTTATTGTTCAGGATTGAATGAGGATCACCATTATGTACTTTTTTCATAATACCATATAACCTTTTTTTTTTTTTTTTACTGTCATCCCCACTCCTCCCGTTGTCTTGTAATATGGTCAAAAGCGTTGGAAAACAGTCTCTGATTTAATGTTTTATAAATATAGGTTAAATTCCATTAAAATTCATGTAGTTTTAATGGGATTTCTGTTCTCATCGGCCATTAAAAGTGGGAACTCTAAGAAATTTCTCATAGAGAGAGAGTAATATAGAGATTCAGGGCCACTTCCATTGTCTTCCCCAGAAAATTTCAACATATGATTTAAATTTCATAAAAATAACATATATTTGAAGTTTAAGGGATTTTACTAAATCAAACACTATCCATATAGTCTTAAGGTTAAAGGGGTAAAAAAAATGCAAGAAATTTCTTTCAGTTTTTGTCCCCCACCATCTTCTCTGAAAAAAAAAAAATTCCACCGATGGAATTAATAAAATTCAATCTTTTCTGCACTCTGGTAAAAATAAAGTCGAGTCTGTACTTGTCCAACTTTAAATCAAGAATGTTCAACAGTCTTTGTATTATTGCCATGTTTTGGACAAATGGTCGGTCTGGTGATTGCTTCATCAGCTATGATCTTGAATGGGCTTCACATTCAGCAGACCATAAATTCCTGGATTTTTATATATGGAGTTATCCCAAAGAAAATGTCCATCAAAATAATTCTCAGACAATTTCTGAACTGAAAAAGACCATCATAGCCCAAATCATGGCAGTGTCAAGAGAAGAGTGTGCCAAAACTATTGATAATTTTGCATTTTTGTATTCAAATGTGCTTATCATTAAAAAGCAATAAAACAAAACTTGGTGGACAAGTCAGGCATAGACTGTAATTTATTTGTATCTAACATGGTTGGATTTTAAATATTATTAATGATGTTAATAGATGGCATTTTTAGTATGGTTGATTTGGGCTTCGCATCCGTTTTCACGGGGGGGTACCTAAGACACATTGAGTAGTACAATGAATGTGGACAGGTAATCATTTTCATAAACAGATCTATTCCATTTTGATTGCCTCTATAGTAAAGTCGTTAATTTCTTAAATTACTAACGCATTGTCAAAACTATAAATAAGCAACTGACATTTTTTTCTAAACAAACGGTTCATTAGGTGTCATTTTGAGGAGTAATCCAACAACTATATGGAGTGAGTAGATTGTTTAGTCCATTTAAAAACTGGCTAAAAAGTTGAACGAACAGATATCATATAGAAGACTTTTTAACTTGTTAAAAAAACGGCAAAAGTTACAGCCCATTGATGTAGAATGAGTGCTTTATGCCAAATTGATGGTTGAATATGGTTAAATTTCTACTTATTTTTGCATTAAATACTTATATCATGGCATGTTCATGCCGTAAATGAAATCATGGTTAGTATTCGTCATAGGCTTCGGTCCATTGTTGATCATATTCCTCAGAAGACATCACACTGATTTTGAACTTGGCAGAACACATGGGGTGAGTTGACCTTCCTTCCCCAGCAGAATGGCATCTGACTCGCCTGTTTGCACCTATCCGTTGTCCTTAGATCATCCACATAGCTGCAGTCAAATAACGTAACTCTTAATACCATAGAACTGTTGATCTGCTAGAGATTCATCCTCCTCCATGGCCATCCAACGTTCTGCTGCCAACTTCTCTTAGATGCATGTCTTAACTAGGACTAGGGGTGCATCTCTCCCAGTGAATTAATGCGCCTCCAGATATCAACCTGGAAATCCTAAAACTATTAAATACTAATCCTTATTAATCCCTAACTGCGCATCAAATAGATACCATATTTAGTTCACTGCACTTTATAACAAAGGTCTCTACACAATTTAAGCCAGATCCGCCCAGTAGTTTCTAAAAATAAAAAAGTTGAATGGACAAACTAAGAAATATAATTTAGATTAATGTTATACGGCTATGAGAACAATTTACTATTCTGAAATGTCATTAGTGTATAACTGATTGTTAGATCGAATATGATCTATGATAAACTTGGCATAAATTATTTAACAGTTAGTGACGGCATCCATTAAGGAAATTTATCCTTGTTCAAGATTTTATGGGTGATCTTTCTTTTTGATCAGCTCATAAATTTATTTCATTTTGATTGCATTTTGCTATTAATTGAACATTTATGAGAGAGATCATGAAATCTTAAAACGCGCATTTCTCTTTACACATTTTTGGATTTTCCAGTTCAATTCGTCACATGTGTAACCGCCAAGATTACATGCACTTACTGCCCTCTGTCACTGACGTCACACTCTTTCCCCTTTTTGTCTAAGGTGTACTTAGTCATCTGAACATTTGCAAATTGTGGAGGTGAGGAAAGGGGGTAGCATTCCTTGATCTTTTAAACCTTATACTTTTCCCTGAAATATTTCTTGTCTTTTAAAGAAATTAGTTTTTTAGTTTATTTTGATCTATACAGGAAAAGGCTAGTCCGAATAAAATATCGATTTGATATGTGCTATTCAGGCTATTATATGGGATTTAAGTTGATGTCTTTTATTTGTATTTTTTTTGTTTTTACTAGTATATGATGGACAGCAAAGGAATTTAACTCAGAATAAATATTTATTAGAAGCACATTTGACATTTTCTGTTCACAATGGAATAGAAACGTACATACAGACATCAAAAGTGGTCACGTGGTCACATGTTTTACGTTATATCTGATTGTGATTTAAGTTAACCATTTTTTGAAGTGGTATATGATGAATTGAAAAAAATATAATTGCTATTGAGGTCTGACTTTGAAAATCTGACATAACTTTATATGTAAAATTAGCAGGCCCAGTGTCTTGGTGTTGCCGTAAAAAATTCATGTAATGCAGAAAAATTTACTCCCATTCTCAAATTCCATATTATTACCTTTAATCTAATTTATTACTATTATCTGTCATTCCTTGTGTTGCAGTTCATGCAATTAATAGTATTGTTCAATCCAAACTAAAATCTCATTTATAAAACTGTTTGTCTTCATTTTTTTCAAACTGCATAGAAGGTTGCAGAGCAGTATGAGGCAGCTCAAATGATTGTATTTTTGTGGATCGTTTTTATGGTCTTCAACGGGTTAAAGTAGTTAATAGTCATTCAGTTAATAATACAGTCGACATTCATTCATGTAAAAGTCATATGCGTGGTCCGAAAAAACTTGAATTAACTTTTGAAATATTGGGTTTTCTAATGCACTGATGAAGTCCAGGCTTGTGCAATTTATAATTTGATGAACAATTAATATCCTTATATACCAACACTGTGGACTGAAACAATTGTACACAATGTTGTGACCAATAAAAGAAAAACTTTATGAAAATGAGTGTATCTATCCTTATAAACATGGTATCTTGAAAGATATATATATATATATATATATATATATGAAAATTTGTGTGTGAGGACACTTTTCAACCTATATACTCCATGAATTTTTGATACTTGAAATTCAATGCATAGGATATTAAGACACGTGGAAAACTTTTGAATCAATTTTCATCCGGAAAAGGGGCTGCTAAAGGGTCAATATTGAAAAATTGGTAGGTGGAAGTCATCGGATTTTTTCAGTTTGCCGTTTTACGAATACGCATGCATGAATAATTCACATTACAGATTACTTAGGTTAAGAATAAGTAGTTTGAAAACACCTTTTAAAGATCGTGTCATGCAGGTTAAATGGTTATCGTACTCGACTTGCTGTCTTTAGGTTTTGGTTTCGATCTCAGCTCGAGTATTTTTTTTTTTACTTGCAAGTGAATGGTTTAGAAAAAACATACTACGCGCATGCACATGTGTCAGTTTCTTTATTAATTAAAATATATTTATGCATATTTTATGACAGGCAATGCTAGTGTGTATATATATATATACATATATATATATATACATATATAGATGTGCATGTTTATATATTTGTATATACAAGATTTACTCCTAAACTAATTAACCAATCTATATAATATTCTGCTTGTTCTTTACTTTGTACATATGTTATTCTTTGGAAAAGACCAAATTGCTTCAAATAAGGCCAAATTCGTGAAATTTTGCTTTTAAAATGCCAATCTAGCAGCTCTAAATAAGAATAATTGACTTCCCTTTGTTGTGGCCTCGTTTTTGAGTATTATAATACATGATCATTGTTGTAATTGTGAGGAAGAATTTTGATGTGCAATGGTTCTTCACCAAATGAAGAAGTCAGTGAAATGTTATATAAAAAAGGGAATATTTGAAAGAAACAGGGCAAAAAAAGAACATTGTTTTGCAAGAGGTACTTGATTGAAGGAATAAATTAAAGATTCTCTTACAATGTGATTTTATTATTTGTATTGAACTATGTAGCACAATATTACTTTCTGTGTATTTATTACTACTTATTAATTTATCTCATTTGGGCCAGTTAAATGTTAATAAATTCATATTTACATGTTATTAGTTTTTCTGTCCAAAAAACAATTTTTTTTGCGCTATCTAGAAAAATACCAACTTTATTCAAACATACTTAATTAAATATATTTCTCATTCCATAGAATTTCAACAGGTCCTACTATTCGTTATGAATTTTGAAATACAGCTGCTAGGAATAAGGATTGTAATATAGACTACATTCGGTTTAATTTCGACGTAGGCAGAGGTGAGAGAGTGGAAGTCTTTGGAAATATTTAGATAGCTTTGATTTTTGTAAAAATTAACATTAGATATCGATTAACAAATATTCCTCAGATTTCAGTTTCGTTTAAGCATTTTAAAGGAATTTTACAGAACACATAGGCACAAAAATTCCGACGTGAAAATTCGAATGTATCAGATTTGCATTAAATTTGATCCATAATTGATTATTCTTCAAGTATACAAATATATATGTAGAATTCTTATGTACTGTTAGCAACAGTTTTATATATGGTGAGAGATGAATAATTGAAATTATCAAGTTTTCGTAGGAGGAAACCTAACAAAATCATATATGTACGATCGTTGCAGAAACGATATCCTTTTATTCATTCGATATTTACAAATAAAATCGAGAAATAAGTAAAAAAATATTTCTGGATATCGTCTCCTCATATATAGCTCTAGATAATTACACCTATTGAGCTTATAACTGCAATACACCGAGCACACCACCTTTTTAAATATATTTTACTGAGACTTTGCTCATTTAGACCCTCTCTATTACACACAATATATATATATATATATATATATATATATATATATATATATATATATATACGAGCAAAAAGTTAATAAAATATGTTAAAAAACACTTTGAAAAAGAGTTAAAAACATATTTAATCTGAAAAGGAAACACTTGATAAGTGGATAATCCTTAATTCGTGGAGTTTCGAAGAAATACTTTCCTTCTCATCAGAGGGTAGGAATTAGCAAAATGCAGGATCGGATTTTGCATGCAAAAGTATTTGATGAAACAAGTAAGTCAAAGATCTTACTTGATAACAAAAAAGTGAAGCAGAGGGAATATAGTGAAGAAAAAGGTGATTACACGTGAATGGATAGTCTGGAAGATAAATAATCCAGTGACGGTAAAATCCGAATATATAACTTCAAGAAAGTTAATTGAATTTCCATTTGCACAAGTAAAATCCAAGGAAATCCCGTAATTGGAAGATGGTCCAAAATAATCCAAAGGCAGAAATCCATGGAATAATTCACAAAAATGTGTACAAGGGAAAAAAATTTGTAATTTTTATTTATATATATATATATATATATATATATATACTAGCAGGGAGAGTCGATGTTGCTCAGGATTGAATGCGGATCAATGAATGTCCCACACTTCAACATTTTTATTAGCATTGAAATTGCCTACTCTAGTCAGGAACCTACCATAGTGCACCGGGATGATGCTTCACATGCCTCCCACAGTGACTTGGAGTGGACCACAATTCATTGTAGTCTACATCGCACTTTAAAGAACGTACTGTTGATTTTTTTTAAATTATTATATAATGACTTGAATTAAAATTTAAAATTCAAAAGTCAAGTACAATATTTTAATTGTGCTCTAAACAGAAATATTCATTTTGAACACACCCTTGTCTGCTCGCCACCCCCATCTGTTTGTGCAGTGATAAAAACTTCTCAAATGCACTTGTGATGTTAGGCTGTATAAAAGTGTTAACTTTGGTCAAAATTGGACTGTTCCTTCTTTAATGGGATTTCTTCAAAGTTCGATGCTTAATTATTCCAATACAAGACCTATATAAGAACACTCCGAGGCACATAAATTATATGTGTGTGAAATTTCGGAAAAAAATCGGCCCAACCATTTTGGAGTCCATAAAGAAGGAACACACACTCACATAAAGTGGCTTTTATATATAAGTAGAGATGTATATATATTTCTCAATGTATACATTACTAAAAGCTTTTGTTGAATAAAAATTTAAAAACTCTACATGGTTTTATTTACAGATAGGCCTTTACTGTTTATAAATGCCCCTAGAAATATTTCAAATCAGTGTTTCATGAAACAAAGACAGTGCAGGATGTCACGATTACCGTGCGTCGGGAGATTTGAACCTGGCCACAAAGCCATATATATATATATATATTATATATATATATATAATATAAATCTCACCTATCTGTTTAAATGTATGTAGGTTTGTATGACTGCCTAAAACTTTCAACAGAGGCGACGGATTTTCACGAGATCGGTATCGTTTTGAAGCTCGACCCGTTGAACAACAAATATACAAAAAGTTGGCTAAAAAACATTAATTCCTTCACCCTCGAGTCGGCACATTTTTGCAGGGGCGGGGGGGGGTCGCTTTTTTCGCCGATATTTTCGAAAATCATCACCTCTTTTCGATTGTCTAGCCTTAATTTAAACCTACGTCACTTCTGCTTTGGCGATGCACGCAACAGCAAACGTGTCACTTTTTTTTTTTCCACTTTCTTTTCCTCCTTCAGAGTACAGCTTCGAGCCTGCCTGCTACCAGTTTTATTTTATTTTTTTAAATTTTTAATTTATTTTTTAATTTTTTTTTGCTAACCAACATCCTTACACACATTTCCACTTTCTTTTCCGCCTTTGCATCCTAGGTTCGAGCCTGCTTGCCTACTACAACTTTTTTTTTTTTTTTTGCTCAACGCACATCTCCAAACACCCGGGCAACGCCGGGCACCCAGGCTAGTGTGTGTGTGTGTGTGTATATATATATATATATATATACTAGCAAAAGTACCTGTCGTTGACTGGGTTCAAAAACAGCCTACAGAAAATGGATTCTGATTTATGAAAGTATAATAGGTTATGAAAAGGAAGGGGTTTAAAGAGATAGCTTCGAATTTGGGGGTATCAAAACCAAAGCAAAATATGATGAAAGTAAAAAAAAATAGATAAACCCCATAATTTATTATACCATACCTGTTCACACTGAAACACTTATCACAATATTCTGTGGGTCTATATTAAAAAACCTTGTTAAACTTTGTGACATATTTCCATTCTATGGAGGTCAGGCGCGAACGAACACCCCATAATTTTATTATACCCTATTTCTTCAAACTGAAACATAATTATCAAAGTATACTTATGCAGATAGATATGAAAAGTCTTTATTAAAGTTTGTGCATATTTCCATTCTATGGAGGCCATGCGCGAATGCAGACCCCACAATTTTATTATACCATCCCTATTGAAGTTAAAACATACTTATCAAAGTATTATGTACATCTATATCAAAAACATTTGTAAACTTTTTTTTTTTTTTTAAATTTTAAATTTTTTATTTCCATACGTTGTGGACCAGGTGCGTACGCAGACCCCACAATTTTAATGAATTATCATTATGGCAGATCAAACATACTAATTCCTGTGTCTCGATACATCTATCATATGTCATCAGTTTTCTATAATAGTTAACCTTATAGGAGCCTATTCATGACCAGACACACACACAGACGTTCAGCTTTATATATATATATATATATATATATATATATATATATATATATATATATAAAATCAAAAAAGAAAACCTATCCATGAAGAAAAGGATACAACAGTCAATTTTATGAGATCAATAGACAAGGTGTTGTTAGCATTGTGAATATTTGATTATAATTCTAGAACTTTATATTGAAGTGATTCTTTGCAATAACATGATATTCTTGTAATTTAACTGACTGTAACCTTTTTATTTTCCAGAGTTCCAGGTGGTGAGCTTTTCGCTTACCTTTCCGAGAAAGACAGATTATGTGAGGCAGAAGCATCAGCATTTATCCGACAAATTCTGGATGGCCTTAACCATCTTCATGAAAAACACATTGCACATCTAGATCTCAAAGTAAGAGTCATTTTCTATTTTTTTTTTTTTCTTTTAATTCCATTAATGTCTAATGTCTGTATAAGAGATATACCTGTTACCCATTGGGTCAGAACCACTACCATCATTTATAATACTTTTATATCATTTGGAAATTCATGAACTGTGGCATATCTGTTAGAGAGGAGAGAACTTGAATGTCTAAAGAAGTTGGACAACCTGGTAGGATGATACTTTTCCCTACAAGTAAACCCTGACTTGATGTTCAAAATCACGTTTCATATTTACGGCCCAAATAAGATCTCTCTATTATGACTAATCCACTCTAGTTTTTTTACAAGTAATCGTGCACCTTCTCCAAGTCATGTTACCTTAAATAGTAATAACAACACTAGTCTGGATATTCCACCAGACTGGATGAATTCTTATCCTGGATGAATTCTTATCCTGGAATCCACTAAAACCAAGAGACCACAAGATTAATATAAAATACTAGACTACCTGTGACCCGTTGGGTCAGTATGTTATATTAGCTATGGAATTCATGTATGAGTGTGACACTTGTGACCTAAAGAAAATAGTTTTTTTTTTTTTGACATAACAGAAACATTTCTATGAAAGTATATTAAAGTGAAAAATCACGGATGGATCACTCAAACATAAAAAAAAAAAATCCTCCCTATTCGGGTAAAGTTACCTATTTTTCTGAATAATCGCTCAAAAATCGAAAATTAAACATGATTTTCCTACGGATCGAATGCCGACAAAAGTCACTTAGCAGCAAAAACGCACATTAACCTACCAGTGAGAAATATAAGAATGAAAAACCCATATTGGAATCCTTCAACCAAATTATAGAAACTTAAAATCTAAAAAAAAAATAATTAATAAAACATAAAGCAAAAAAATAAAACCTAAATAAAATAAAACTAATATTGAAACAGATTGGTGAATTTGTTGACACATTTACTATTCTCACACAACTATTTTGTATCTAGAAATGTAAACAAAAAATAAAAGAAAAGGAAGGAAGGAAAAGGGACGGATAGAGTAGTCTTGGCTTTACTACAATTGTTCTTATGTTTGTCAACGGGTTAAAGTTGTTTAGTTGTAAGAAAATAGTGACAGTATAGTTGTAATAAAAAATACTCCTCCCATGTTAATAATAATTTCGAAATAATAACGTTAATATTTCAGTGCGCAGGTCAAAATCTGCAAAAGAAGCGATTTGTGTTTATTTGTTTACGTTGTTATGGGTTAATGTTTATACACGCATGCGCAACTGGATGTCGTAAACTGGAAAGTGGGTTACATCACTCGTTACAAGGTCGTTTAAGTTTTATGATTATATAGATTTAACTGAGAAAAATTAATCCATGTATTTATTTATCGCACACTATATTCTTATCTTTTTTTAGTTGTTGTTTCACAACGTTTGAGCCAACTATTCCTCTGGCTTTTGTCAGGTGGTAACCACGATGGGATAGGAACTCCGAATCTTCTAACTGCATTCTCAGCTATTACTGCCTTCCATAGTTGTTGTCTCACCACGTTTTGACCAACTAAGCCGCTGGTCATCTTTGGGTAGGATTGAAACCGCTATCTTCAGAAAATGCTCACCTGGAACCGTAGAGATTCAACGTCTCTATCCAATGTGGCACGAGCCTTGAATAGTCTGCAATAAATGAATAAATAATACTCATCTCAAACATTCCAATTAATTAAATAAGGGAAATTAATATTAAATTATTTACTAACATTTGAGACGTAAAGGAGAACTTTAATAAAATATTCGAATATCTTTGCATCTTATAAAGATCAAATGTTAGCCGCTAGAAAGGAGCGGCTTGATTTTCGAGAACTTTGTAGTAAAATGAAACAGACATTCTTGTATGACGAAAAATAAGTCTCTTATTATTATTCTTGTATAGAAATATTAGAAGTATTTATATTTTATTTTATTTTTTTTTTAATCAAATACCCACTACATATCAAGGCTCAAAGATAAGAGTTTAATAAGTGCCGAGTCAACTTTGAGACAGCGTCGTGATATTTGGTAATGATGGTTGTGATTGAGCAGAATTTGGTTATTTAAGGTGGCGGCTCAACAAGAATTTGTTTACATTGAACTTGAAAACGACCATGTTGTAGTCAACTGGAAAGCAACCCCACTGTATCGTGTTCCACAGACAGGCCGTTCTAGTAGGAAGGAAACTTTGCTCATTTTTGTATTGACAGTTGTTGTAGCTAGATGAGTTTTGTTATGGATGTTTTGCAAGGGGCAGAGACCATAGATTGAACCTTGGCCGAGCAATTGCCATGAAAATAACGATAGTGGAGAAAGACAAGCAACGTCTTTTCTGTGAGAAAAACATGAATTTTATATAGACGTGGCTGGTTACCTTTAATGCATCTAAAACCAAACTCCTATCCTTACATCATCAACACTCTGATCCCCATCTGGCAGCAATTGAGATGGATGGCTCTCGTCTGGGAGAGACCCGTGTTTTGACAACCTTTACTCCTGATCTGAAATGGAACACGTACATCAAGTCTGTTACCAAGGTCGCTGGAAAGATGGTGGGATCCTTCTACCGCTCCAGAAGATATCTCACTACTGATGCAATTCTCTATCTATATAAAAGCCAAGTACGTCCAAGGATGGAATACTGCTGCCATATCTGGGCAGGAGCTGCTAAAAACAGCCTATCCTGCCTTGACAGAGTACAAAATAGACTTCGTAGCTTAGTGGGGGATGCCCTTTTCTCTACCCTGCAACCTCTCTCCCATAGAAGAGACGTTGCGAGCCTATCCTTGTTTTATCGTTATTTCCATGGCAGGTGCTTGTCTGAACTCCAATCTCTGGTCCCCCCTTGCCAATCTTTCACAAAAAACACCCGTCTAGCTGAATCCACTGTAAAAAATTTCCCCCACACTTTATCCGTGCCTAAATCAAAACGTGGATTCCATGAACAAAGCTTCTTTCTTAGAACTGCACGCCTGTGGAACTCTGTTCCGTCTGCCTGCTTCCCGCCTGACTACAACTTGGATGTGTTCAAGTCCAACATTAACAAATTCCTAACGAACCGCCCCCTTAAGTAAACACTTCATCAAATCTCCACACTAATGTAATGTACTTGCAATAACCCTTATCCCTGAGTGGCTTCCGGGCCTTGATAAGTGGTGACCACTGTGTAAAAAAAAAAAACAAAAAAAAACAAACAAATAGAAGTAAACAAACTTATCTGTCATTTAATGTTGAAATATTTTTTGATATTTAATGGAGTATGCTCCCTCAAAGTTGGGAGATTGTTTATTAACGCTGCTGCTAAGAACTGACCAATCAGATTAATTCACATTCTGCTAATTAGCCAATCAGAAACCAGAATTGCTCCATAAAAATAAAATCTTTTAGCATTCCAGCGCATAATTTTTTAATGCCTACATGAGAAGGATCTTTTGTTCTTGGCTGCAAAATTAGAAAGTCCAGAACCTATACAGAACAGTTGCCAACCGAGAATTCTTCATCTCCAGGACTAGTATAGGATAACTACCCATCGGAAACTCCTCTGAAATTAAACATGGTTTCCAATTCAAGATTCAAGTTACATACTTTTGATGTGCTGATTAATGTTGGTACATTTTCGAATGGGAAAAAGTTTTAACCCAATACCTGATTTTAAAAGTGGTTTATAGTTTTTAACTTGATTTTTTTTATTGCTGGTAAAGTTATAAATATTTATTGATCTTAAACTACCAGCAAAGCAAAACAAATTTAGAAATCATAACGAATTTAGAGGGAAATAGTGCGGTAAAAATGGAACAATTTAAAAATGTTCCTCACAATGAGTTTATTAAAATTTTGAATAGAATACAAAAAGGGAAAACGTTAAGTTTGTCAAATTAAAAAGAAAATTATGCCTACATATAAAAGTAGATGACAACACTTAGCTAACTTTCATCTCTATTCTAATTTTTTAACCGACTGTGTGAATACTTTAAACCTAAACAACTAATTTAAAATTGGGGATATTTTTTGCATATAAATTTAACATAAAATGCTCACCCATTTCTGTGTAAGTGTCTAACCAAATAGTGTTTAAGGGCATATAACCAGCATTATTATTTTTTTATCTTTTTTTTTTTTTTTTTTTTTTGTAGTTAAGATATTATGATTTTAGCAGGGAGAAGAGTTTGAAAAATGAAACCTGCCTTAACCGTATGTCCAACCCTAAATTCGGGTATACCCCACCCTTTCTTAATTGTACTAATCGTTAGTACAAGTGCTATCCCCCTAAAAATTCACATCTTAATCCTACGACTAACTTATTTGGAAAAAAATCCATAAATGAAGTTCTTTTATTGACCATTTTACTTTGTCTAAATTGTATTTCTTATCCTAAAAAGAAACTTTTTAATCGTCCAGAATGGGACTTTAAATTCAATGTTATATTATTTGGCTGGGGGGGGGGGCTTTTTTCTGGCACCAGACATATTTGAACTATTTATTACACACAAGAAGGACTTTGGTACAAAACTAAACTTTTTGAACATCTTTTCATAGAAATTAAACAAATTTTGACAGAATTTCCAGTTCCTATTTACTTGATATGGTGGAGAAACCTATGGAGGCAGAGGTAGATACAGAAGATCCAGGTTTTCAAAAAGAGGTATACTGGATTGGGACAAAAATTTAAATTGCCTCTGTCTTGAAAGATTTCTTCATGAAATGGTTGACAATAAAATCTGGAATGGTTTATAGAATCTTTTGATACACGAAAAACTGACAAAAAAAAATTGTGGGTTATTACTAGTACTTTGTGTATGCAATAATTTTATTTCTTGGTTCATCTAAATTATGCTATAAGTATGCCTATGGAAGTCAATTGTGCTCTGATCGTCTGGTTCCTCCATGCAAACCATTCACAGCAAGAACTCGTCTTCTACCACAAGTGAAAATGACTTTCAATCTTTCTCCATGTGCTTAACATCAAACGAAATTTCCATAAACAAAGTTTCTTTCTTTAGTCATCTTTAAATCCAATATCAACAAATGCTTGTCACCAACCGTCCTCACAATTTTATTCATCCCATTCATCTATAATATTTCTGAATATTTGAGATGTGCATTGATAAGATTGAAATTGTCCAGAAAAACTCATGGTGTAACTGATATAGAACATAGTAAAATTCGTTTTTTTTTTCTTTCTTTCACTTTTCTCTTCTTTTTTCTTTCCTCTTTTTCTTTCTCTTTTTCTTTTTTCTTTTCTTTCTCTTTTACTTCCCTTTTTTTTTTCTTTTTCTCTTTTGTTTTTCTATTTTTTGTTTTTCTAATTTTTTTTTTTTTTTTTTTTTTTTGCTTTCCTATTTTGTTTGTTTTTCTCGTTTTTCGTTTTCTTTTCTCGTTTTTCGTTTTCTTTTTCGTTTTCTTTTTCGTTTTTGCAGTACTAGTAATACAATTACTAATTACAAAAAACTTCTACTTAGTCTAAGGGAATGTTACCCCTGTGAATTAAATGAAGGGTTCTGCTCGTCTTTCATTACATGTTCTGTTTATGTAAGACCAAGAATAAAACAAAGAAATTTTAAAAGTAAACAAAGGAGTTTCTCCACCACATCATCTTGAATGTTTCTCCACCACATCATCTTGAATGTTTCTCCACCACATCATCTTGAATGTTTCTCCACCACATCATCTTGAATGTTTCTCCACCACATCATCTTGAATGTTTCTCCACCACATCATCTTGAATGTTTCTCCACCACATCATCTTGAATGTTTCTCCACCACATCATCTTGAATGTTTCTCCACCACATCATCTTGAATGTTTATTTTACATGCTCACATGTGTTGATCAGTTTTTTAAAACTAATTTCCAAACTAACCTATCTCTGGTCAGGTCTTCCTTTATCCCTCTTCCTCAAGTCTATTATCATTTCCTTCCCTTCCATGTTTTCCTTAGTCTTTGCTGTCACCTGAACCTCATGTCCTAACTGTTCTACATCTACTTGCCAATGAACTCTCATCCATTTTTATTTATTTATTTATTTTTTTTTTTTTTTTAGATCAAAAGTTCAATTCTCAGTGTGGGTGATACTAAGAATAAAATTACTAATTACTTAAAACTTCTACTCGATCGTAGCTGAGGGAAAGAGAGCATACTATCTCCCCGTGAATCAAATGAAGGGTTTCATCTAAAATTCTGTGTAGATTCCCAAGTCTGACAGAAAGATTTCAGCGTTTCACAGCAGAGGTTACATCGTCTGAAACTTGAGAATAACACTTACGATGAAAACAATAGTCCGAATAGTATATATCCCATCCATCATTTTCAATTTTCTAATAATATTCTCCATTATTCAACTGACAATCTGCCCACCTCATTAATGCTTCTCCTTGTGCGACTTCTAGCCTTGATGACTGATTACTTATAAGAATAGTGAATAATAATCCGTGAAATGAGGATGTATAAAGAAAAACAAAAGAAAAAGAAACTATAATTCGGCATCAATGAAACCATTCCTTTCAAGAAAGAATGGCGGATGAAAGGCTGAGTAGCATAAAAAGTTTTTGTTTATTTCGCTTAGTGTTTGGAATCTAAATATTTTGGTTGAGTGGGAGTTTGGGGGTTGGGTACTGGATCCAACAAAGAAAACAAAACTTTACCAACTTTTTGCATCTTTTTTATCCATCTTGGAGAATAACCAGGAAAATACTGTGCGTCGGGGTGGGGGGGGGCAAGGTGAGGCTGGTATTTTGCCAAACCGACTTGGCTTCTGATAAATCGTAAAATAAATCCGCGATATTCCTCTAGTGAATGGCTTTTAGCTTTTCATTCATGATTTTGTTCACCATGGCAGCCAGCTGGAAAGATGCTTTGCAAGAGTTTTACTATCGCAAAAACGATTTTTTTTTTCTTATCAAAGTTAACAGCATCCAAATTACTTGCAAATGGTGTAATATCACATGTTTAATGGCCGCTCGTCTTTCAGAACATGTTCTGTTAATGTAAGACATGGAATGAAACAAAGAATTTTTAAAAGTAAACAAAGGAATTTCTCCACCATATCCTCTTGAATGTTTATTTTATATTATGCTCGCATATGCTTTTGGCCGGTTTTTAGAAACTGATTTCGAAACTAACCTATCTCTGGCCAGGTCTTTATTCAACCCTCTTTCTCAAGTCATTCATAATCATTCCTTCCCATGTTTGCCTTGGCTGTCAACAGAACCTACTACCCTAACTGTTGTACATGTACTCGTCAAAGAACTCTCATCCATTCTTTCAACATAAACATACCATCAAAATCTTCTGTCCCGCACACATCTTATCCATCGATCCATAGCCCTTGAGCCCCTGGAGGGGTATAGGCCATTTACAACTTTTGTAGATGTTTTTTTAGTAAGGAGTTCTTTTTACAGGGTGAGGATGCTGGGTCCATGCCCAACCTTCCCAGAAGGTACATACAGCGCCTAGACTTCCCAAATGGTCACCCATCTGGTACTGGCCAGGCTCAGCGTTGCTTAACTTCAGTGATCTGGCGAGAACCGGTGTGTCAACATGATTGTGCCATACTACATCTCCTTATACTGTTCAGATTTAATCGACGAACTCTGTACGTGTGTAACACTGGGCGTCAGACAATCTTACATATTAACACCTGTTTCTGCCTGTGCTCTAATGGTATCATCAGCTTATAAAAACTTCTTGACAATCTCAATAGCTTTGTCATCCAGATATACTTCGTCTACATCCGAGTTCTCATCCATCTCTTACACTTAAACAAATTGGTTATCCTCTCTCAACCTACCAGTGATTCCACAATGCTTACGGGTGCCACAAAAAATTGAATTGCATCCAACTTTATTTCCACAAACTGAGGAGAATTTTCCTAATTCATTTTTTTTTAATTTTTTTTTTGTTTTCCAACATTACAACCACTATTTCTGAATTTTTTAGGTGAGGATTAATAATTCCTGTTTGGATTATTTAGACTACTGTTTTCATCTTGAGTGTTATTCTCAGAATCTTTTTTTTTTTTTTTTTTTTTGCAAAGGAGTCACTACTTATCAAGGCCTAGAGGCCACTCGATGATAAAGGGTAATGAGTGTACAGTAGTCAAAGGGAACATATCATCGCTAGTAGTGGAAATTTGGTAAATTAGGTTACTTAAGGGGATGGCTCATCAAAAACTTGTTCAGGTTGGATTTAAAGATGAGCATATTGTAGTCAGTTGGAAAGCAGGAAAACAGAACAGAGTTCCGCAGACGTGCAGTTCTAAGAAAGAAGCTTTGTTCATGGAATCTACGTTTAGGTTTAGGCACAGATAAAGAGTGGGGGGAAATTATTGATAGTGGTTTTAGCTAGACAAATGTTTTTCGTGAAAGTCAGGACAGGGGGACATAGCACTTGCCATGGAAATAAGGATAAAGCAAAAGAAACGTTTTGGCTGATGAAACCTTCTGCTCGGGTATTTTATCAAACCTTTTTTTGAAATTTTGAATGAAATGCTTCATTTAATCTTGTGGGGGAGGGGGATGAGTAGAATGCTCTTGTGAAGTGACTCTGCTACTTTAACTCTCCTACCTCTACATTTCTGAATTTTTGAGATGAATATTGGTTATTTGTATTATTTGGATTCTTCGGACTACTGTTCTTATCTTAAATGCCATTTTCACAACATTTTGGTCGATGTAGCCTCTGACCTTCCTCAGGTCTATCTTGACTAACTCCGAAATGTTTCTGTCGAACTCAGGAATCTGAATAGAATTTTAAACATAACCCTTTGTTTAGTTCATGCGAATAGCATGCTCTCATTCAATTAGCAATTACTGGATAAAGGTCCTAATTAATTTGCAGTTGTATGTTTTCAGTCACCCACACTGAGAATTGAACCTTCAATATTCAGGAGAATATCACTTTTACAATTAATTTTCCAAGTAGTCTAACGACTGCACTACGGGTTCGTGATATTCTTGTGAATGTTGAAGGTTCAATGATATAATTTCATCTCAACGAGCTTTCTTCATCTTCTCATGTATTCTCTTTTAATAATCTATTATCCATGTTTATGGTGTCAGCTTCCAGAAAACCCAAGTCTTTATAGTCATCATGTTCACCAAGTGCCTTCAGCATCTCAATTGAGTGTTTCTATTCTTTTCAACTGGTTCAAGTTTTCCCTTCAACTCCAATAGTACATATTGTTTGATTTCAAATTTTATTCCCGTATCCTGGCTAAAGATTCCGGTTGTGTTTAAGTGTTTTCTTTCTAGTAGTTTAAGAACATCCTTGTACATAAAGCTGTTTATTTTTTTTCCGTTTTTTTTTTTTCTCCTGCCTTGCATCCCCCGAGTATGTTAGTGAGTGGCATCATAGCTATCAAAAAAATAAAAATAAATAAATAAAAATAAAAGTAAAGATAGCAAATCTCCCTGGAAAAGTCTTCTTTGCATTTTTATTACTGCTGAATGTTGTTCTGTCAGTTACAGTTTCCATTGCATTCACTGTAAAGTATATCTGTATATCTCTCATGTTTGAGAAATTGTTTTTTTTTTTATCATAGTTGATCCATGCCATGACTGTTCTATTTTTCTTGAATTTACAGCCTTCTGTATCTTTTTGCCGAATGTATAAGAGATCATGCATCCCGATTTCTTTCCAGCATTCTTTATTCCTTGGAAAGTAGTCTGTGCATATTAATCTCTTCCATATGTTATGCTCTACAGATTTGTTGCTTTGTTTTTGTTCTTTACCCATTAAGGTTTCAATTAAACTAACTTTCATTATTTGTAAAGTCTGTTTTATTTGCACTTTCAAATTTGTATTTTTTGTTTATGGAAATCGACCCAGACAAGGCATGAAACCACTTGATGTAAGGAACTAAAAGAAAAAATATGACTTCAAGGTTAAAAACTAACCAACAATGTGTTAGATGAACAGATTCTGGCCTAAATAATTACAATTCTGGGCCTAAATAATTACAATTCTGGGCCTAAATAATTACAATTCTGGGCCTAAATAATTACAATTCTGGGCCTAAATAATTACAATTCTGGGCCTAAATAATTACAATTCTGGGCCTAAATAATTACAATTCTGGGCCTAAATAATTACAATTCTGGGCCTAAATAATTACAATTCTGGGCCTAAATAATTACAATTCTGGGCCTAAATAATTACAATTCTGGCTTAAATAATTACAATTCTGGCTTAAATAATTACAATTCTTGCTCTTTAGATAGAAACATCATTCATGGAATGTGAGCACTAAAGGACAAAATAAGGTTGATTTTCTACTCTCCTTGTATTTTCTCAGTCTTTCTTTCCTTTGCTAGAATCTTTTACTTTAGTTCTTTATATTTCTTGGTTAGCCTTTCTTTGTCAGTCATATTTTTCCTCTTCCATCATTTTCTTATCTCATTATTCTTATTCACAGCTTTAGCTTATTGATTTGGGATTCGGGTTTAGTTTCTTATTTGAATTTTGTTGATCCATTATTTTGTTTTTGTTTCTAATTCAAAATTTAATCTCTTAATTACAGATTTATTATTCTTTACTCACTAGGAGTTATAGCATGGTTCATTATCTGTAACTTGCTCAATGGTAATAACTAGGGCTGTGACAACAGCATATTCTTTTCATTGTTTTGACTCTCAAGTATATATCTTTCTTTTTTTTTTTTTTTGCACAGTGATCACCACTTATCAAGGCCCGGAAGCCACTCGGGGATAAGGGTTATTGCAAGTACATTACATTAGTGTGATCTGACACAGACACGGTTAATCAACCGAGAACCACATCACTCTATATAAAAGCATATAAGATATCAATGGATACACACTCGAGAGTCAAAACAATGAAAAGAATATGCTGTTGTCCTATCTCTAATAATAACAAATGGTGTTCCCTGGATTTTGAGTGACAAGTCTTTCTGGATTTTCAGCACTTTCCAAGTATTTTGTTGTTGCAAATTATTTCGCCTTATTCCAACAACTGCAATAATCACAGGCTATGAATTTGAAGGGTAATAAGCCTCCCTAAAGTTGTACTCTCTGAACTTTTCTAATGGATATTTGGTTGGTGATCTCCTTCCTTGTTGTTGATGCTGTTCAACAATGTCAGTCTAAATGAAAACATGCCGCCTAAAAACACTATATAATATATATATATACTAGCAGGCTGCCTGTCATTGCCCGGTCATAAAATATGCTTAAATATGATATTTTGATTAATGCAGATTTTGTATTATTATATTGGATACAATAATGATTTAAAGTTTTAAAAAATATGTGCGTTAACACCAAGAATCGAAACCAAGACGTTTAGCTTATGATTTACTTTTTCCTTTGACGTTAATACCTGAGCTATGGAGACATGTTTGCTGCAAGGCTAAAAATTAAAACATGAACCAATGTTACGCAGACATATTCATAATGCTATCATTCGACTTTCACCTGGTAAATTTCATTTTTTTTTTTTTCACATGTTTGCATCGATTTTCCCCGGCTAAAACCCAAATATAAAGTTTTGCATGGGTTCAAATACTCTATATATGAAATTTCATATCTGTAAGCCAAAAACTGACAGAGGAGTTTGGTAGGCAAATTTTTTTAAAAAAACATATATACACGTATACATAAATATATATATAGAAAGAGGTTTGTGTTTGTTATAACCTTTTTACGCAAATATTACGCAAGTATAAATCATGTAGAATATCTGCATGAATATAATTACACGTAACAGTTAACTAAAGATGATCATTCCATAAGAAAACCGAAAAAACTAATAGGGAATTGATTAAAATGAATGTTTTAACGAACATGCAAATTAGCTACGTTTTTTGCAGACGACCGTAATTCCATGACCTATATATTAGAAAGTTTTATTTTCTTTTTAAATAAATAGAAAAAGGTTTTTAATATAAATACCAATACACACAAAAAAAAATCATAGGAATATATATATATATATATATATATATATATATGTATATATATATATTCACCTGTCATTCAGTTTTGTAAAAGATGGAATCGATCGTCGAAAGCAAGGTCCACAGAGTTTTATAATTATATAGATTATTCTAGGCCATAGAGAATCGTAGATTGTCACAGCAATATGGCCATGATGATATACAAGTATGAAGCAGATTTCTATGAAATATGACAACACAGTAGGTGGTTAGTGACACATTCAAACTAACATGTGTGACTAACTCTGAAGCAATGAACGGTATAGATGTTATGCAAGAAGGTAACTAAGACGGTATGCCATATTCATAGAACTCCTACTAGTTTTGTTCACTTAGTTAAGACATGCAAGGTTTTGTACATAAATAATTTGTCTGTTATTGTATTTTAGTAAGTTTTGGAAGGCTTGTTTGATATTGCCCAGCAATAAGCAATAATATCATTTTATTAATAGCATGAGAAATATATTACTGTGATCTATATTAATATTAGCTGGGCTACCTGGCGTTGTCCCGGGTCATATATAAAAAATGACAAATGAAGTTGCGTTTGACTACACTTGCTAAATTTTGTTTTAATTATTTTTACTGTGTAATAATTTATGTCAGTTTGAAAAGAAAATTCCGCGAATACTAGCCCACTGTTACGAATTCGGAATAGGTGCATGTGAGAATTCGGAATAGGGGCATATGAGCAAGAAAGAAACGTTTTAAGCAGTTATAATTAAAATTTATTTATATATATATATATATATATATATATATATATATTAAATTGTAATTCAATGAATTTCAAAAAACTCTCATTGAAATGAAATGAAGTGGTTGAGTTTCATATCAAAGAATTTTTATTCTAAGCAAGACAAAGAATGTTTTAGAAAGTTTATCTCCTTAACCTATAGGGTTTCGATGTCTGCCATATCATCAGAGGAGTGAAAATATTAGTAAATAGTTATAAAGGTATGCACCCTATTTGCTAAAGTCAGTGAGACATGGAAAGTCAAAGTGAAAATAATATATTTATCAGAAGTTCTGTAGCAGGAGTATTTGTAGAAAAAGGATATGAATAGCAATTCTCGTTTAGATGGGATAACTTATAGAATATTACTGCCAGTAATATTTTGTAAACCTACAATCTCACGTTTACATAACCACTGATTGTTAAATAAAAACTACTCCGAAGTATATATATATATATATTTTTGTGATTTACCTAAGTAATATTCATGCATTTAATAGTAATTTTATCTTTAAATCAACTCTCAGCTAAATCAACCACCAATAAAAAAAAAAAATTCCCTCTAATTATTAGTTTTGAGCCAAGTAAATAATACAAAGTACAAAACTAAAAAATATTTAAAAAAAAATTTAAGCTTGTTTAAATGCAAAAGCTTATTGAAATAAACGTTTTTAAAAATGTTAAAAATAGATAAAAAAAAAAAATGAAACGTCTGCCATAAGGTGGGTGTGAATGCAAAAAAGTATTAGTTCTGAGACAACCCTCTAACGCATTTGGCCACAGTGATAGTCATATCATGACCTTGCAAATCTATGTACTTAACGTATCTGAGAGGTGAAGCGGTTCACACGTGCGTAGATGTTGAAATTGTTTAGAAAGAGATGATTTTAATTGAGCCCCCCCCCATTAGATTCTGTGGTCGTTAAGGTAGAAAAAAAAATTAATATTTTGCTCTAAATTTCACATGTCAGTTCTTGCCATTTAAGACAGTACCAGAGTCATTATCTGATTTCGATTTCAAGTTTTAGCGAGACATACAAGCACAAATGTATAACTCTTTATATAATAGATTAGCCTGGGTGCCCAGCGTTGCCTGGGTGTTTGGAGGTGTGTGTTGCAAATAAAAAATTAAAAAAAGTGGTAGCAGGCAGGCTGGAATCCGTACCGTGAAGGAGGAAAAGAACTTGAAAATAAACGTGTCGTCTTTGCTGTTGCGCTTATTGCCAAGCTGGAAGTGGCAAAGATTTAAATTAAGGCTAGTCAATCGAAAAGAGGGGATGACTTTCGAAAATATCGGTGAAAAAAAAAGCGACCCTTTTCTGTAGAAAAGTGCCCAGTTCAGAGTGAAGGAATTAATGTTTTTAACCAATTTTTCGATATTTGTCGTTCCAAGTATCCAGCTTCAAAACTATACCGATTTTGTGAAAATCAGTCGCCTGTGTTGAAAGTTTTAGGCAAACACACATACAAACATACATACATTTAAATAGACAGGTGGGATTTGTATTATAGACTACAAAGTGCTCCACAAACAAAAAAAAATATAGAAAAACATAAAACAAAGGATATTTTCAATCTAAACCCTAACTTTATAAATAAGTAAAGGAGATAATTTTCTCTTAATCTACAGGGTGGCTCACGGAATAATAAAAAAAAAAAAAGATAAACAAGAAATCTATCACAATTAATTAGGATGCTCCACAAAACAGGAAATTTTAAATCCAAATCCAACCCTGTCCTAATTGCTCTTCTTCAACCAGTGACATCTTCAATAATTCAAGTATGCAATTCGCCATTCAAGAGGAGAATTAATTTGCAATGTAATTCTTCTTGCCTCTCTTCTTGGATGGTGTATGTCTAAGGAAAGTGGGTTTACTTTCAGCAGCTGCATAACTCTCAGTCCACTTATTTTGTCCTTTAGTCCTCACATTTCAGGAGCAATGCTTCTGACAAAGAGGGAAGAATTGCTGTTTTCTGTATCAAAATCTATTCCATCAAACAATTATCATTGGTAATGTTTTGACCCAAAAGTATTTTTTTTTTTTTTTAGTTTGTTACATCAAGTGGCTTCATGCCTTGTCTGGAGCGATTTTCTGTAAAAAAAAAAAAAAAAAAAAAAAAGACAATGTGCAGCTGAGGGCCAGGGTAACAATTATTGATTTGGCTAAGTTCTCATGTTGACCATTAACAGTCGAATTACGATTGGTTAAAAATCTTGATATTATGTTTCTAAATTTTTGTAAATTTCCAGTTTAATTTTCAATGTTTCTGTCAATGCAACCTTCGATCTTCAGGTGTATCTTGTCAAACTCTGAGAATCTTTTTGTTGTCCTGGCCATGACTGAGTAGAAGTCCTAACTAATGCACAATTACTCATAGCATAATGGACAAAGTAGTTGGTAAAATTCAGTTGTAAAAATTAAACTTCTGAAGGTTTAAAGTTCAATCCTCTGTGTAGGTGACACTAAAATTAAAAATACAATTAGGAATGACTTAGGACTTCTACCCAGTGGTGACTGACAGAACAAGAGCTTGCTATTCCTGTAGATTAAAGGGTTCTGTTTGAAATTCCGTGCTGGTTTCTGCGTTTAACATCAAATCTCTTGTTGATGTTGTTGTTGCCATGGTATTTACTATACAAGATGTGCCAGCTTTTACTCTGGTCTACACCACATCTTTAACCATGGTGACCAATGCACATCAATCCTAAAGAAAGGTTATACAGGATTTATATTATTTGGATTCTTCGGACTACTGTTCTCATCTTGAGTTATTTTCACATTTCGGTCGAAGTAACCTCCAACCTCTCTTAGATGTTTCTTTAATCCATGAGGGTAGCATGCTCTTGTCCTATCAGCCATGGTAGAAGTCTTAAGTAATTTGCAATTATATTTTAAGTGTGGTATGCACTGAGAATTGAACCTTCAACCTCTAGAAGAGTGTAACTTTACAACTGAACTTTACTGAGTACGTTATCCACTACACCATGAGTAATTATTTAAGACTTTTACTCTGTCATGGCGAGTTTGACAGAAAGATTCTATTTTAGTCATAGACACTAAATCTCAGTAATAATACTTCATGTTACTTAATGAGTTCCTTATTGCAGGCATACATGCATAACAATGATTTTTTTTTTTTGTTGTTTCTTCAGATTATTATTGCTTGGGCGTCATCTATAGTATAAATCTCATGTATGTATGTTTGCCTAAAATTTTCAACAGAGGCGACGGATTTTCACGAGATTGGTATTGATTAGAAGCTCGACCCTTTGGATGACAAATATCGAAAAATTGGCTAAAAACATTCCTTCACCTTCAATTGAGCACTTTTCTACAAGGAGGGGACGCTTTTTTCACTAATATTTTCGAAAGTCATCCCCTCTTTTCGATTGACTAGCCTTAATTTAAACCTTCGCCACTTCCGGTTTGGTGATGGACGCAACAGCATAGACATCCCGTTTTTTTTTTTTTTTTTTTTTTTTCCCCCATTCTTTTTCTCCTTCGCGGTATGGGTTTGAGCCTGCCTGCCTACTACCACTTTTTTTTTTTTTTTTTTTGCTCAACGCACACCTTTAAACACCAGGGAAATGCCGGGCACTCAGGCTAGTTGCCAAGAAAAAAAATCCATAACAAAAAATTATTAAAATTGAATTGTTTATGCTTTACAAAGTGGGTAACTCATTTTAGTTCATTTGGTTCAGTTCACAGAGAGTTTAGGACATGCGTTGCATGAAGATAAATGATATGAGAATGATGCAGTGGATGCGTTATATTACTTTTAAAGACATTTTTAGTTCTGATAGCCACAGAGGAAAATGAAATCTGGGCAGTATAGGAAGATGTGTAGAAGAGTTGACTTAATTAGTATAGCCATGTGGAAAGAATGGGTGAGAGTTTGGTGGCTAGTAGATGTAGAACAGTTGAGATAGCAGGTTCAGTTCATAGAAGGCTAGAAAAACCGTGCAAGGAAATGATAAAAATGTACCTAAGAGATAAATAAAGATCTTACCAGAGATAGATTTATTTGGAAATCAATTTCTTATGGCTGTCTAAGTCATGTTAGCATGTAAAGTACAACTGAATATGGCGATGAACAGTCATATGAAGATGTTGCATCACAGTCTTCTTAAATAAAATAAAATCAAGTCTTATTTTTATGCTGACAGCTCCAACCCAATCGCTAACCCTAACATAAAAAATGCAGTGTATATTTGTGCTTATAGTAGTAAGCAGATCAACCATAAACTTTTATGTACACAGATGAATAGTACATTTCGATGTAATCACTTTATCAATCAATGAATTTCTCTCTCACTTCTGTCAAGTCTTCTTTAGCTTTAAAACATGTTCGCACATGAAGTTTCACCCACTACCAATGATCGGCTTTTTAGGGGTGGGGGGTGATTTGTCCCTCCCATTCTTTTCAAATGAATGTTAAAACTATTTATGATATTGTTTCAGAAAGACCCTTTGCATGATGGGTGAAAGACTAAGTAAAATACAGTTCCAAGTGACACTCTTCTGGAGGTTGATGGTTCAGTCTTCTGTGCAGGCAATATTAGTAATATAATTGCAAATTATTGGAAACTTCTACCTGGTCATGGCTGACGGAACAAGATCATGCTATCCCTGTAAATTAAATATAGAGTTCTGTTCAAAATCGTGCAAATTCTCTGAATTTGATGGGAAGATTCCAAAGTTTGACAAGATACACCTGAAGATCTGAGGTTACATCGAATTTTTGAGAATTCAAGATAAGAATAGTAGTCCGAAGAATCCAAATAATATGAATAAGTTTTCATGAATGATAGTTTCCATAGATCTTGTACTAATCTTGACTTCTTGCATTATTTGGCAAATAGTCATGCGTTGATTTTCCAAAGTGTTAGCCTCAACCTGACTAACAGATGGCTCATCAAAGGCGGAAGGAGGGCGACCAAGTTTGAGGGCTGTTTCTAAAGTTTTCCGGTCATGTTTGAATTCACAATACGAGCGTTTTCCAAGGTCATATGATGAGGCATCATTACCATACGTTTCTTTCATTTCCTTGATCGTCTGCATTGAACGATGGGAGAAATACATAACTTTGGGGGATTTCTATGTAGAGAAAAACAAATAACTGTGACAAGTTCCGTTGCTCTAATGCTATGAAAAGTAGGTCAGGAGCATTACTTATTGAACACTCCTCGTATCATCATATTACAAATGATCTTCACTTTTTTTAGCTTTTTATATATGTACTGATTCAACAAAAAAAATGCTTGGATCTCAGAACTTATCACAGCCGTCTGTTTTATGTCACCTCTGCTCTCTCTTAGTAAAATATATAATCACCACTTTAATATCCATGCAAATATATATATTTTTAAGTTGTTGCTTTCATCTTTGTGAAAGAGAAGATTTTAACTCTTGTATTTTCTTATCTATGACGCTGAGTAGCTGTGCTAGATATGAATAAAATATGCATGACTAACTGCATGGCAGCAATGGATGAGGCAAGTTCTCTGGTTTCTTGGTATGCATTAGTAAGAGTTGAAATGTTAGCAATCATTCTTTCATGGCTGAGTGAACAGGGGTTCATTGGTGTTGATGTGAAGTATTGTATATGTTAACAAAAGTCATACAACTCGATTTGGCAAAACCTAATGTGTGAGAGATAGCGAAGGTGAAAATCAGATGATGTGTGATGACGGATGAAATATTGAAACTTAAATAGTCACTGAGAAAACACTTTGGAATTTGGAATAAGAAGCGTGATCGAAAGTGGTGGTGTCATCTATTAATTTTTTTTTTTTTTTTTAATGCTTATAAACTTACTTATGAAAAAGCTGATCATCTATATATATAAAAGCCAAACGTCTGTGTGTATGTATGTATGTTTGTTTGTAACGCTAAAACTTTTGAAAGACGGAACCAAACTTGCAAATTTGGTATCATATTGAAGCCCCATCATCCGGATGACAAATATCGAAATTTCACGTCAAACGGACCACTAGAAGTTGGTCAACTGATCAGTTATCTTCGGGGGGGGGGGGGCCAAAAAAAACCTGTCATTATCTATATATATAAAAGACAAATGTTTGTTTGTAACGCTAAAACTTGAGATGAAAGATTCCTCTCCCCTAAGAATAAAACATATGTTCAATATCTGCTTTTGTTTTTTCATTGTTTATACGGTCCCGAGCAACGCCGGGTAGCCCTGCTAGTCTATTATATAAATCTCACCTGTCTGTTTAAATGTATGTATGTATGTATGTTTGTGTGTCTGCCTAAAACTTTCGACAGAGGTGACAGATTTTCATGACACTGGTATCATTTTGAAGCTTGACCCTTCGGGTGACAAATATAAAAAAATTGGCCAAAAACATTAATTTCATCACTCTCAACTGGGCACTTTTCTATAGGGATGGGTCGCTTTTTTCGCCGATATTTTCGAAAGTCATCCTCTCTTTTCGATTGTCTAGCCTTAATTTAAACCTACATCACTTCCGGTTTGGCAATGGACGCAATTGCAAAGACATCACTTTTTTTTTTCACATTCTTTTCTTCCTTCGTGGTACGGGTGTGAGCCTGCATGCCTACTACCACTTTTTTGATTTTTTTGCTCAACACACACCTCGAAACACTCGAGGAATGCCGGGCACCCAGGCTAGTAATAATAAAAAGGGAGAAAGTAGTTTCACTTTAAGACAAACCAAATCTGAAAGAAATTCTTCCATCAGCATTCAATGCATTGGACCCCAGACAACCAAGCCAAAAAGAAAAATAAATAAATAAATAAAACAAACCCTTTAAGAAGCTAATAGAGAAAGAAGGGCCTACAAAACTGGCTGACAAAAAGTAAATAAAATTTATCTTCTAAATTGATGAAATAGTTGACGAAAAAACTGACATTTTTATTATGACACCGTCATCAAAATGTAAGGTTGCATTTTTTTTTTTTTTTTTTTTTTAATCCTTGAAGATTGAGTTTTATTATGTGTTAAAACCTGCACAAAGAACTCCATACACAAAACAAGACCGACAAGATCCATTTAACGTTTGGATAGCTTTTATGCACAGTAAAAGTTTGGTTTAAATTTGAATGCTAAAAAGTTCGGTTTTATGTTTGGAAGGAAAGAGAAAGGAAGGAATTGAAAGACAACGGTTTTTAAGAGTACTTATTCCTTTTGCGGAGGGAATATCTTCTGTATAGTTCTTGGTGGTTTTGTAATAATCCTTAGCAGTGCAATTTTGTATTTTTGAAATGAGATGTGAATGCTTGTTATGTTGATCAAAATGTGACTAGAACAACACCAAAGAGCTGTCACACACAGAGAAATTGAAAAATCAGCCCTAGCTGAATACGTGTGGAAGAAAGGGAATAACCATTCCCCAATGTGGGATGATGTCGAAATACTAGATACAGAAGAAAGATGGCGGATCAGAAAACTTAGAGGCCTCAAATATGATAGATAATAATAATATCATTAGTCGCTCCCAGCATGGACCTAAGTTGCATTTGAACACCTCTAATTACAAAATCACAGAAAAAGAAAACATATGTGTTCATCCCAAGGTAGGTAACTTCACAATAACAAAACTGTTTTTAGAGTTGTCCCCCTTACATGTTGTTTTTTTTTGTTTTGTTTTTTTTTAATACAAAAATGTGCATGGGTATTGATCCTCTGTTTTGTAAAACACTTTTCTTTTCATTAATATTAACAATTAGTATAGATAACCCGAAAAATTGAGCCATAGAAAAACTTTTAGCAAATATCTTAGTGATCCCTGACCATTGAACCTTCTTTATGATCTACAAACAAATGGTTCGAATTCTTGTAACGCAGAGCCAATCCTCTTTTCCTTAGTAGGAAAAGAAGCATCTTCTCAACACCCGAAGAAGGTCGTAGGTTGCAACAACTGAAACGTTGTGTTAATAACACCCAAAATGAGAATAATAGTCCGATTAATCAACCTAACCCAAGTATCCTTTACAGTGTTGTCGGTTTTAACTTCAAAAGCGGATTTTTTTTTTCTCTTGACGCTGTGTCTGTCTTTTTTTTTTTTTTCTTTTTCTTGGTCCCTTTTCTTTTTTTCTATCTCTCTCAGTTCAAAAGACGTTGGCTATTTATCTCTCCCAACCGGCTCCTTCAACATACTGACTATTCATACTTTTTTTTAGGCCTGCATGCTTCCCGTTGGCCAAATTTATTTTTTACTATTTTTCGTTTTTTGATCTGAAAGTTGCATGGAGCCGATGCGAAAAGATGCCTTTGTACACTTTATATGTAACAGCCGGCGAGTCAACATCTGGTTGGTGTTTTATTTTTATTCATAGATCTCCACAAGACACAACAGGAGCAATATACCTTTTTCAATAGTAATGAAAGGTAAAAAAAAATTGAGATAAAATTATAAAGTATTAGCTGTAACTATCCAACATTACTTTTTTTTTTTTCTGTTCCTTTCATATTTTATCCTTGTCCAGGAAATCGGATGTTTTTTGATATTATACAAGCTCTCCCCTCCTCTGACCCGATGCAGCACTCACCCTAGGAAGATTAAACCAGCTTCCTCCAGATAAGGAAGTTTCATGGGAATATTAAATTCGGAAGCAACCTCCAGTTGCATGTATATCCCTGTCAGGGGAGATAACGATGTTAGGTTTTTCCAGCTCTTGCACGGAGGTGTCGACGTTCTCCTACATACAGCGTATGGTATTCATAAATGGTTACTCATGTTGCTTAACTTTGGCGATCTAATAAGAACCAGTGTGTCAGTGTGATTATGCCACAAACTCCCTCTCCAGTTTTCGCAATTCACGGGTCAACTGTCTCCAAATTCTACTTACTTACTACCCAGTTTTCTTGACCTGCCAACTTTTCTGCAGGATGAACATTCTACATAACAATACCAGCATAACTGAGTCTTTCCTGAGAATAATCTCTGTGCTGTTCAAATGTAACACTTCCAGTAGATCTGGTCCTGGATATGACCTTAAACTATATCCGATGGTAAGACCCCAGCTTTTGGGCTTTGGGGAGTGTAGAGCCACCCCTTAATTGCCATTGCTCCAGGTCCACTCTGACCCAGAGTGGTCGTACCTATTAGGGTCGTAACTATGGGTTGAATAGAAACAGACTTGAAAAAAAAAACAAATATATTCTATTAAAAAATTTTTCTTCAAAATCACTGAATTCGGCATTAAATAACCTGAAACGGGTTGATATGCCATAAAAAAAAAAAGAACCAACCAACCAATCCAGCAGATCCTTTAACCTAATGTGTTTGGTTTGATGAGATTTTACATTGCAAATCCATCTTATCATGGATCTATCATTGGCCTGCAAGTCGGATGAGAGGATTTGGTAAGGGTCCAACATTCATCGCCATATAACATGATATTCCTGACACAGCTGCTATATCTCTATGAAGCCACCTTTTGGCCATGCATGGAGCATTTTTGCTATATCTGACTGATGCAGAAACAACTAGTTTTTCCCTCTTAGAAGACAGAATGCAAAAAAGATGTAATGAAATTTTGTGTTGTCTTATAAAGAGGAGGGGTTCTTTTACTGTTCCTATATAATCTCTTATATATTTATGTGATATGTGCCTTATTCATTATCTACTGTCTGTTGGGCCGTGACTGTTAACTTAATGTTTCTTAGTGTCGCTGTGATCGTCTAGCAAAGTGTGACAATTACATGTAATACACAGATGTGACGCACCTGTTTCTTTTGGCTCATTCTTTTGAGTGGATTCGCCAATGTCTTGGGAGCTGGTTCTCTTAACAAAGACACTTTCAAGACAAACACAAGACGCTGGTTATTTTTATATATAGTATTTATTCACCTCTGGCATTTTCGTCCATCAGACTGGAGCGAATGGCAAACTTCGACTTGCTCTGTTATCTGGTTCCATCTGGAAACCATCGCCCCCCCCCCACCTCCCCGAGGAGGATTATTTTAATCGCTGAATCACTGAAGTTAAGCAACGTTGAACCTGGTCAGTATTAAATAGGTGATCATTTGGGACTTCCAGGTGTTGTATGTGCTCTCCGCTTATCCAAACATTGTTTCCAGTCGTCCTGGACTTCTCCTTGCCACTAGACTCAAACAGCACCGATTCAGGAGAGGTGTGGTTAGAGATTGTGCAACCCTTGCCTCACAATCCCATTTGTATCTGCCGCTACAGCGGGTATCCTTTGTCTTCTGAGACTGAACGGAGGCATCATTTGATTCTAATCCCTGCACCATGGGCCGGATGTTACATCGACGTAAACGGTGTGAAAATGGCATTCAAGATAAGAGCACTAGTCCAAAGAATTTAAATATGATTTTTTTTATTTATTTATAAAATATATTTTAGATTTTTTGAGATTACTTGGACTAGCATTCTCATCTTGGATCCTATCTTCTTAATGTTTCTGCCAATGTACTCTGTGACTTTTCAGGACCAACCAATAAAAATACTAAGTAATTATCAGTTCTGACTGATAGAATTCTAGAGGTTGAAGGTTTAAACATCAGTATGGACGATATTAAGAATGCAATTATGAATTACTCAAGACTTCTATCCAATTATGGCTGACAGAACGAGAGTAAGCTACCTCCATGGATTAATGAAATATTTCATTCAAAATTCTGTTCATAAAGGTTTTGGACTTGAACAAGTCACGCCTGAAGAAAGGTGATGGCTACATAAACGCATAATTTATGTAAACAAATGTTTAGAAAAAAACAACTTTTTTTCAGTTATTTATTAAATTTTATTTAGTTTTAATTTAATATATATGTATTTTTTTTTTGTATATATAGCCCGAGAACATACTGATGGTGAGCAGATCAAGTCAACGAATCAAATTGATTGATTTTGGTTTGTCCAGAAAATTGAAACCTGGTTTGGACAACAGAGCTATGATGGGAACTCCAGAGTTTGTGGGTGAGTTTTCAGTTCATTTAAAAGATTGTTGAATAATATAGCTTGACAAATATTAAACAAGTTTTCATAAGTTCTTTTTATAAAAAAAGAGGCAAAGAAAAGCATTTGATTTTTGACGAACTTTGGTCTGATATGGAACTTCACTGATGTTCAAACCCAATATGAGACGTAGCTGGCTGGCTGTTTGACCTGTATATAAATTTATTTTACTTTTTACTTTAAATACTGTCAAAATTTTCACTAAGCATTTGTTTTGAAAATAAATTTGTTTCTTGATGTTTGCATACAAGTAAAAACATATAAATCGATTCTTTTTTTCACCTTTTTATTTATTTTTTTACCTCGTTTTATCTATCTTAAAATTATATAATCTAACCCAAATTCTTTAAATGGAGAGATTTACTCGTGTTGTAATAAGAATATATATTTCTGAACTACTCTAAGTCTTGATACGCTTTCAAAATTTTTGTAAAGAACTAACCATGTGTAACATTACAAGGCAAGGTACAGGCTTTGAACTTAGATCAGCGGCAAACAGGTGTGAAGACAAAATAGAAAAAAGATATTTTCAAAAGAAACAAACAAGGTGAAAAACATTCCTGGTCTATGATGTAAATAGGTCAAAAGAATATGACCAGAAAAAATAGTATTGTTTGTAAAAAGTAGTGAGCGAGGAATAGGTCAACTGTTGACCACAGAGCTGAGATCAGATGACGTAATAAAAGTTATTTAACTTGTGTGCAGATGACGCTGAAACAGAAAAAAAAAAACAAAAAAAAACAATAAATGCCAGATCAGTATAGAAGTGGAGGGAGTTAGTCAATCAATAAAGTTTGAGACTAGTTTGTTTATTTGTGAATATATTTAACGCTGGAATAAAATTAAAAAAAAAAAAATGTTATAATCCAAAGAAAACTGTCTTTATTTCTGTCGGATCAGGAGTAATGACCCAAACCAAAAAAAAAAGAGATAAGATATTGAATTCAATATTTATTTCAATGGTGCTCAATATGAGTATTGCTTAGTAGAGCAATTAGACTGATGATTTTTCTATGCAGCTTAGTTGCCAGACATACGAGTTCTCATCAGATCACCAAAGTTAAGCAACGTTGAGCCTGGTTAGTACCAGTTGGGTGACCATTTCTAGACGCTGCATGCGGTTCTCCACTTATCTCTGCATCGTTTCCAGGCGTTCAGAAATATATATATATATATATATATATATATATATATATATATATATATATATATATACACACACACATATATATAGAAAAAGAAAGAGAGAGGAGGGTGTGGTTGGAGATTACACACCTCTTGCCAAAAAGTTTCATGTACAAGCACCCTTACATAGTCTGTCAAGACTGAAGGAGCATTTACTTACCTTACTTACCAGTAATATATTTTTATTATATAGACTATTTCCTGCTGTGTGTGTGTGTGTGTGTGTGTGTCTCTCTCTCTCTCTCTCTCTCTCTCTCTCTCTCTCTCTCTCTCTGTCCCACTTTCTTTGTGAGTGTGTGTGTGTGTCTCTCTCTCTCTCTAACTATCTTTATGAGTGTGTATGTGACTCTCTCTTTCTCTGTCCCCCTATCTTTGTGGGTGTGTGTCTCTCTCTGTGTCCCCCTATCTTTGTGGGTGTGTGTCTCTCTCTGTGTCCCCCTATCTTTGTGGGTGTGTGTCTCTCTCTGTGTCCCCCTATCTTTGTGGGTGTGTGTCTCTCTGTGTCCCCCTATCTTTGCGGGTGTGTGTCTCTCTCTCTGTGTCCCCCTATCTTGCGGGTGTGCGTCTCTCTGTGTCCCCCTATCTTTGCTGGTGTGCGTCCCTCTCTGTGTCCCCCTATCTTTGCGGGTGTGCGTCCCTCTCTGTGTCCCGCTAACTTTGCGGGTGTGCGCCCCTCTCTGGGTCCCGCTATCTTTGCGGGTGTGCGTCCCTCTCTGTGTCCCGCTATCTTTGCGGGTGTGCGTCCCTCTCTGTGTCCCGCTATCTGTGCGGGTGTGCGTCCCTCTCTGTGTCCCGCTATCTTTGCGGGTGTGCGTCCCTCTCTGTGTCCCGCTATCTTTGCGGGTGTGCGTCCCTCTCTGTGTCCCGCTATCTTTGCGGGTGTGCGTCCCTCTCTGTGTCCCGCTATCTTTGCGGGTGTGCGTCCCTCTCTGTGTCCCGCTATCTTTGCGGGTGTGCGTCCCTCTCTGTGTCCCGCTATCTTTGCGGGTGTGCGTCCCTCTCTGTGTCCCGCTATCTTTGCGGGTGTGCGTCCCTCTCTGTGTCCCGCTATCTTTGCGGGTGTGCGTCCCTCTCTGTGTCCCGCTATCTTTGCGGGTGTGCGTCCCTCTCTGTGTCCCGCTATCTTTGCGGGTGTGCGTCCCTCTCTGTGCCCCGTACGTTTGTCGGGTGTGCGTCCCTCTCTGTGCCCCCTATTTTGTCAGGTGTGCATCCCTCTCTGTGCCCACTATGTTTGCGGTTGTGTGTCCCTCTCTGTGCCACCATCTTTAGGTGTCTCTCTCTCTCTTTATCTGTAGGTGTCTATCTCTCTCTTTATCTGTAGGTGTCTATCTCTCTCTTTATCTGTAGGTGTCTCTCTCTCTTTATCTGTAGGTGTCTCTCTCTCTTTATCTGTAGGTGTCTCTCTCTCTTTATCTGTAGGTGTCTCTCTCTCTTTATCTGTAGGTGTCTCTCTCTCTTTATCTGTAGGTGTCTCTCTCTCTTTATCTATAGGTGTCTCTCTCTCTTTATCTGTAGGTGTCTCTCTCTCTTTATCTGTAGGTGTCTCTCTCTCTTTATCTGTAGGTGTCTCTCTCTCTTTATCTGTAGGTGTCTCTCTCTCTCTCTTCTGCTTTATCTGTAGGTTTCTCTCTCTCTCGCTTTATCTGTAGGTCTCTCTCTCTCTCTCTCTCTCTTTATCTGTATGTGTCTCTCTCTCTTTATCTGTAGGTGTGTCTCTCTCTCTTTATCTGTAGGTGTGTCTCTCTCTCTTTATCTGTAGGTGTGTCTCTCTCTCTTTATCTGTAGGTGTCTCTCTCTCTCTCTTTATCTGTATGTGTCTCTCTCTCTTTATCTGTAGGTGTCTCTCTCTCTTTATCTGTAGGTGTCTCTCTCTCTTTATCTGTAGGTGTCTCTCTCTCTTTATCTGTAGGTGTCTCTCTCTCTCTTTATCTGTAGGTGTCTCTCTCTCTCTCTTTATCTGTAGGTGTCTCTCTCTCTCTTTATCTGTAGGTGTCTCTCTCTCTCTCTTTATCTGTAGGTGTCTCTCTCTCTCTCTCTTTATCTGTAGGTGTCTCTCTCTCTCTCTTTATCTGTAGGTGTCTCTCTCTCTCTCTCTTTATCTGTAGGTGTCTCTCTCTCTCTCTTTATCTGTAGGTGTCTCTCTCTCTCTCTTTATCTGTAGGTGTCTCTCTCTCTTTATCTGTAGGTGTCTCTCTCTCTTTATCTGTAGGTGTCTCTCTCTCTTTATCTGTAGGTGTCTCTCTCTTTATCTGTAGGTGTCTCTCTCTCTCTCTTCTGCTTTATCTGTAGGTGTCTCTCTCTCTCGCTTTATCTGTAGGTCTCTCTCTCTCTCTCTCTTTATCTGTATGTGTCTCTCTCTCTTTATCTGTAGGTGTGTCTCTCTCTCTTTATCTGTAGGTGTGTCTCTCTCTCTTTATCTGTAGGTGTGTCTCTCTCTCTTTATCTGTAGGTGTGTCTCTCTCTCTTTATCTGTAGGTGTCTCTCTCTCTCTCTTTATCTGTATGTGTCTCTCTCTCTTTATCTGTAGGTGTCTCTCTCTCTTTATCTGTAGGTGTCTCTCTCTCTTTATCTGTAGGTGTCTCTCTCTCTTTATCTGTAGGTGTCTCTCTCTCTCTCTTTATCTGTAGGTGTCTCTCTCTCTCTCTTTATCTGTAGGTGTCTCTCTCTCTCTCTTTATCTGTAGGTGTCTCTCTCTCTCTTTATCTGTAGGTGTCTCTCTCTCTCTCTTTATCTGTAGGTGTCTCTCTCTCTCTCTTTATCTGTAGGTGTCTCTCTCTCTCTCTTTATCTGTAGGTGTCTCTCTCTCTCTCTTTATCTGTAGGTGTCTCTCTCTCTCTCTTTATCTGTAGGTGTCTCTCTCTCTCTCTTTATCTGTAGGTGTCTCTCTCTCTCTCTTTATCTGTAGGTGTCTCTCTCTCTCTCTTTATCTGTAGGTGTCTCTCTCTCTCTCTTTATCTGTAGGTGTCTCTCTCTCTCTCTTTATCTGTAGGTGTCTCTCTCTCTCTCTTTATCTGTAGGTGTCTCTCTCTCTCTCTTTATCTGTAGGTGTCTCTCTCTCTCTTATCTGTAGGTGTCTCTCTCTCTCTCTTTATCTGTAGGTGTCTCTCTCTCTCTCTTTATCTGTAGGTGTCTCTCTCTCTCTCTGTATCTGTAGGTGTCTCTCTCTCTCTCTTTATCTGTAGGTGTCTCTCTCTCTCTCTCTTTATCTGTAGGTGTCTCTCTCTCTTTATCTGTAGGTGGGTCTCTCTCTCTCTTTATCTGTAGGTGTCTCTCTCTCTCTCTTTATCTGTAGGTGTCTCTCTCTCTCTTTATCTGTAGGTGTGTCTCTCTCTCTTTATCTGTAGGTGTGTCTCTCTCTCTCTTTATCTGTAGGTGTCTCTCTCTCTCTTTTTCTGTAGGTGTCTCTCTCTCTCTTTATCTGTAAGTGTCTCTCTCTCTCTTTATCTGTAGGTGTCTCTCTCTCTCTCTTTATCTGTAGGTGTCTCTCTCTCTCTCTTTATCTGTAGGTGTCTCTCTCTCTCTTTATCTGTAGGTGTCTCTCTCTCTCTCTTTATCTGTAGGTGTCTCTCTCTCTCTCTTTATCTGTAGGTGTCTCTCTCTCTCTCTCTTTATCTGTAGGTGTCTCTCTCTCTCTCTTTATCTGTAGGTGTCTCTCTCTCTCTCTTTATCTGTAGGTGTCTCTCTCTCTCTCTCTTTATCTGTAGGTGTCCTTCTCTCTCTCTTTATCTGTAGGTGTCTCTCTCTCTCTCTTTATCTGTAGGTGTCTCTCTCTCTCTCTTTATCTGTAGGTGTCTCTCTCTCTCTCTTTATCTGTAGGTGTCTCTGTCTCTCTCTTTATCTGTAGGTGTCTCTCTCTATCTCTCTCTTTATCTGTAGGTGTCTCTCTCTATCTCTCTCTTTATCTGTAGGTCTCTCTCTCTCTCTCTCTCTTTATCTGTAGGTCTCTCTCTCTCTCTCTCTCTTTATCTGTAGGTGTCTCTCTCTCTCTCTTTATCTGTAGGTGTCTCTCTCTCTCTTTATCTGTAGGTGTCTCTCTCTCTCTCTTTATCTGTAGGTGTCTCTCTCTCTCTCTCTCTCTCTCTCTCTCTTTATCTGTAGGTGTCTCTCTCTTTATCTGTAGGTGTCTCTCTCTTTATCTGTAGGTGTCTCTCTCTCTCTTTATCTGTAGGTGTCTCTCTCTCTCTCTTTATCTGTAGGTGTCTCTCTCTCTCTCTTTATCTGTAGGTGTCTCTCTCTCTCTATCTTTATCAGTAGGTGTCTCTCTCTCTCTCTTTATCAGTAGGTGTCTCTCTCTCTCTCTCTTTATCTGTAGGTGTCTCTCTCTCTCTCTTTATCTGTAGGTGTCTCTCTCTCTCTTTATCTGTAGGTGTCTCTCTCTCTCTCTTTATCTGTAGGTGTCTCTCTCTCTCTCTCTCTCTTTATCTGTAGGTGTGTCTCTCTCTCTCTTTATCCGTAGGTGTCTCTCTCTCCCTTTATCTGTGTCTCTCTGTCTTTATCTGTAGGTGTCTCTCTCTCTCATATATATATATGTATATATAGTCATCCACATACAGTACATATATATATATATATATTTCTCTTCCCACATTTTTGGATACACACACACAAATGCATGCACTTTTTTTTTCTTTTTATTATTGTACTTGAGCGTTATATGCAGGAATTTCATTATTGATATTAACATTAGTTTTTGTATAGCAAAGTAGAAAAGACAACGTAGGTTTAGTTACCTCCCCTGTCACATAAAAAAAAAACACTCTCATTCATTCAGTTTTCTTATTTTCTATTTTGACTTTTTACTAAAAAACACTTCGTCAGAAGTATAAGTCATGCGATTGTATTTTTTTAGTTTGATTTTAATGAATTTTATGTTCAGTTTTGATATATATATCAATTATAAAACTTAGCAACAATATATTTTATCCAAATTAATGCATAACTGAGAATTTTTATAGTTATATTTTACTAGTGAGACCTATGGAAGTTTCACAGTTGTATTACGAATGCAGACCTTGCCATATGATTGTACCATATTTGTTTGAACTGAAAACTAATTGTCTCACTACTCTGCTTAATGTAGTTTAAAAATAAATCTGGTTGCAGGGAGCCTATCTACAAAACTCTTGTAGGAATTTGTGACATATTTCCCTTCTATTGACGCCTGGAGAATTGGTAATATTACTGTATCATTTTTGAACAGAACAGATACTACACTTCGTGTTTTAGTTTGAGTTTTACATATGGTGTCAGATGAAAATTTTTGAAAAGTATGTTTTTTTGTTTCATATTCAGTGATGAGGCGATTCCATCTATAAAAAAAGTTTAAAAATCCAAAAAATATTTTCATTGAATGAAAAAAATAATAGCGCAAACCTTCAATTAAAAGTGGATATTTTTTTATCTATTTATTTACACACAATCACACACACAGTGCCTTTTGTGTATGGTGTTCGTTTTCTGTGGATTAAAAAAGGATTAGGCCAATTTTTATGGAATTTCACATAAATTTATTTTGTCTCTGGGAGTGTTCTTAAATAGGTTTTGTATCTGAATACCTCTGATAAGATCAAATCGATAATATCCCATTAGAGAAAGAATAGTCCTATTTTTACTAAAGTTAACACTTTTATACAGCCTAACATCACAAGTACATTTGAGAAGTTTTATCACTGCACAAGCAGAAGAGCCCATCAACAGTAAGTTCTTTGAGAAGATGGGGGGTGTTCAAAATGTTTCTGTTTAGATCACAATTGAAGCATGATACTTTACTTTCGCATTTTAAACTTTCATTCAAGCAATTGTATATAAAATAATTTTATAAAATCAACAGTAGGTTCTCTACAGTGCAATGTAGACTATAATTTATTGTAGATTAAATCAATCTAGCGAAGCATGTGAAGCTTCCTCTCTGTGCACCGCGGTGGGTTCTTGACTAGGTAACCAATTTATTTGATGGACGAATGGGCTATTTCACTGATTTCGATGACGATAAAAGTATTGGAAGTGTAGAAAATTTGTTGACCATAATTCAATCCCAGGCAATGTCAGAGTTTCCCGCTAGTCATGAACTAAAGGAAACATTTTCACTGATATTGTTATTGTCAGAATGAATTCTTTCTGTCACTGAAGCAATGGCATGCAGAAGAGAGATGATGGCTCTAAACATCCATATTTGGATTTGGCAGCGGGGGGGGGTAGCCATATTCAAGCTCTCTCTTTTTTTCATATTTCTGAGTACTAATCACCAGAAATTCAACGTTGCCTGGAAGTAATAACTTTAATATTGAAAGCTTAGCCGAATGACTCGCATAATTATATTATTTTATGGAAATCGCTCCAGACAAAGCATGAAGCCATCTGTTGTAAAACAAAATGAATAAATAAAGGTTAAAAACTTAAACTTGCCAACATTAAGTATTAGATGTATAGATTCCAACCCCAAAAATAGCAATTCTTTCCTCTTTGTAAGAAACATTGGTCATGGAATGTGAGGACTGTCAGACGTAAACCGAAGGTCTATTTTCTATTCTAATTATCTTTCTATTTTTAATACATCAAAACAAGAGAGAGGAATAGGCTGGGTGCATGAGAAAGATGAAGACGGGTTTAGTGAGGTAGAGAAGAAGTTTTAATATAAAGATGTTATACACACTTCTTAACCGCATCTGTTTTGTTTTTATGGCCCAGGCAATCCTGCTTTTATTATGTGATTGCTCAAATCACAAATAAAAAAGAATTAAAATCAATTTCTATATTTTATACTTGACTAACCTGGGTGCCCGGCATTGCCCAGGTGCTTGGAGGTGTGTTGAGCAAAAAAAAAAAAAAAAAAAATGGTAGTAGGCAGACTTGAATTCGTACCGTGAAGGAGGAACAGAATGTGAAAAAAAAAAAAAAAAAAGTGACGTCTTTGCCGTTGCGTCCATCGCCAAACCGGAAGTGACGTATGTTTGAATAAAGGTTAGTCAATCGAAAAGAGGCAATGACTTTCGAAAGGATTGCCGAAAAAAAGCGACCCCCCTCCTTGTAGAAAAGTGCTCAGTTGAGGGTGAAGGAATTAATGTTTTTGATCAATGTTTCGATATTTGTTGTCTGAATGGTCGAACTTCAAAACGATACCAGATCTTGTAAAAATCCGTCGCCTCTATCGAAAGTTTTAGGCAGACATACATACAAACATACATACATACATACATTTAAACAGATAGGTGAGATTTATATAATAGATTAGCAGGAATACTGTGCATTTTCACAATATTTTAGTCAGTGTAACCTTTCACATTCTTGATATGGATGTGTTTGCAATATCGTGTAATGGATAAAGTACTAAGTAAAATTCAGTTCTAAATGATACCCTTCTGGAAGTTCAAGGTCCAATCATCAGTGTGGGTGATACTAAGAATACACTTATGAATTGCTTAAAACTTTTACATAGCCATGGCTGAGGGAACAAGAACATGTTTCCCCCATGAACTAAAAAGGTCCCATGTTAGATATGATCTCATGCTTTGTTTGAGATGAAAAAATAAAATAAAACTTTATTGGATGTCCGGCGCAAATGCAGACCCCCACAATAACGTTCCTATTTATTTTATCTCCCCATGAGGCCAAAGTTAGACACAATGTCAGGTTTTAATGTAAGGAATTCCAACTCTCCAAAACAGGGCACTGTGAAACAAAAATTAACTTGCCTCATTCAAGAAAGACTTCTTTCAATGACCATCATAACAGATACTACACTTTCTTTCTAGTCAAAAGTTGTATCCGATTTGATCTAAGTGAATATATATTTATTTAAAAACCTGGGTAATTTAGTTATTTTCATAATATATATGCTTAAGCGTCTATTTCTAACGTTCGTGGAGCAGTTTGTGACCGGGGGGGGGGGAACATTGAGAGAATTTGAAAGTGTAGCAGTTCAACTAAAGAAACTATTAGACTAGAAAGCTTTCTTCCGTCCAGGGATCTGTTTTTCCTATTTACTTTAAAAACACAAAAATAAACTATATTTTAGTTCTTGGATTATGTTTGAACTGCTCCAGTACATATCTCACTACTGATACAATCCTCTATCTGTATAAGAGCCGAGTACGTCCTAGGATGGAGTACTGTTGCCACATTTGGGCAGGACCTGCTCGGACCATCCTATCCTACTTTGACGGTTCAAAATCGACAATAACCTAATAGGTGATGCCCTTTTCTCTTCTCTGCAATTTCTTTCACACAGAAGAGACGTTGCGCAGCTTGTCTTGCTCTATCGTTATTTTCATGGCAAGTGCTCGTCTGAGCTCTAATCTATGGTGGTACCCTCCATGCCAATCTTTAGCAAAAACATTTGTCTAGCCAAAACCACTATCAATAATTTCCCCCACTCTCTATCAGTGCCTAAACCTAAACGGGGATTTCATGAACAAAGCTTCTTTCGTAGAACTGCCCACTTGTGGAACTCTATTTCACTAGTCTGCTTTCCAACTAACTACAATATTATCGAGTCCAACGTAAACAAGTTCTTGTTGAACTGTCCTCTTAAATAATCGAATTATACCAATATCTACTACTAACGATTACCACACTATTGTCCTTGATAAGTGGTAACCCCTTCGTTAAAAAGAAAAAATTAGGTTGTTATAAGCAATAGTTAGAATTAACTGAACAAACCAAACTTGCTTATCTCTGGCTTAGTTATCTCTTATGTATTTCTCTGATGCGACTCCTGTAATATTTCTTAATGTCTCTGATTGTCTGGAAAAAGAGTGACTATTTCTTTCATTGCAAACTTAATTTACGTATGTGCGTTTGTACAAACCACAAACGTACAGGTAAATTAGATGGCAAGATAAGTCTCTTATCTAGACATGAATAATCTAATATATAAACGGCTGACTGTCTGTCTCCATATTTTCAAACTCTATCTCCTTTGAAAGTAAAAGTGTAGAGCGGCGCTAGGGGCCCTCAAATGATTGGATTTTTACAGGCCATTCTTTTATGGATCTTTAGCTGGTTAAAATTGTTTTGAAGAGGTCAAAAATGGGTCAAAATTGAGAAAAATCGTTAAATATTTTGTACATTTATCTTAGTTTATTTTTTATTTTTAATCAGTTCATATGCGTGTTGGCACAGTAGTAACGTGATGAGCTTTGAATACTACAGTTTCGGTTTCGATTCTAACTGATGACACCTAAATACTTTTTTTTTTTTTTATTACTTTTGAAATCACGACTATATAATAATATATATGAAATCTGGATAGATTAAAATATCATATTTAAGCGTATTTTACAATCAGGCAAATCCGGACGCGCCCTAATCTGCTCTTTTATTGACTATCAGAACATGTACTACATTTTCGTCCTAGTCAACCTTTCATCTAAATAAATACATCAATTACAATTTGAGTATAATTCAGTGTTATTTCATGTAAATACATGTATAATATTATCCAGTGATATATAATCATAAGGATAACTAGCAGACCGCCCAGCGTAAGCTTAAATACAATGTTTTAATTCATGCAGATTACGTATTTATTATTATAGAGAATTCTCTATCGATTATTATATTGAACCTAGTATATAGTAGTGAGATAAAAACTAAAAATACATATACTCGTCTATGACTTGGGTGCCATCAGCTAAAACCAAACATACAACTCTCCATATCTATTTATGAGCCTCTGGGCCATGCCTGTCTCTGCTCTATCATTATTTTAATGCCAAGTGTTCGACTGAACTCCAATTTATGCCCCCCTTGCCAAACTTTCTCAAAAAAAACACTCGACTAGCTACAACCGCTATATACGACCCCCCCCCTACACACACATACGCTCTCTATCTGTGCCTAAATATGAATGCAGATTCCATGAACAAAGCTTCTTTCCCAGAACTGCTTGCCTGTCAAACACTGTTCTGCTGGCCTGCTTCCCGATCGAGTACAACACGGTAGCCTTCAAATCCAATGTAAATAAGTTTTTGTTGAGCCGTCTCCATAAATAATCAAATTCTACCCAATTTACACCATTAATGATCACTATTACCTTACATTGATTTCACCTCATCCTTGAGTGAAATTCACCTGTCATCCCTTCTTTAAAAGATGGAATCCCCCGATCGTGGAAGATAAAATGCAAACTAGCAAGGTCCACAGAGTTTTATCGATGCGTCTGTTCAATCTCGAAAGACAAAGGATATCCTCTGTAAGGACAGCTGTGCGTGTAATTGTGATGCAAGAGTTGCACATCTCCTGAATCGACACTGCTCTAGTCCAGTGGCAAAGAGAAGTCTAGGACAACTGGGAACAATGCCGAGATAAGCGGAGAGCACATACAGTACCTGGAAGTCCCAAATGATCACCCATTTTAGTACTGACCAGGTTAAACGTTGCTTAACTTCGGTGATCCGATTGGAACCGGTGTGTCAACGTGATTATGCCGTATATAACAGTTCTATAATTATATAGATTTTGAAGTAGTAAAACCTATTTACTTTTTAGTTATGCAAGAAGGAAATCTTAACAGATTTGTTACAGTTGGTGTGTGTGTGTGTGTGTGTGTGTGTGTGTGTGTGTGTGTGTGTGTGTGTGTGTGTGTGTGTGTGTGTGTGTGTGTGTGTGTGTGTGTGTGATCAAAATAAAATGATGGTAGTGATTGTGATTCAACGTGTCACCGGTTTAGGATAGCCATTTTCTAATGAATAAGGAAAGTGAGGTTTGTGTTATTTTGTTCTTGATTTCACGTATGAATGCTTTTGAAAATGACTTAAATTCACTTTTATTTATCTCGTAAACATCAAGACAGACGCAAACAGAAACTCGGGCACACAAAAAATACAAAGTGTACAGTTCATTGAAACAATGAAGAGGTATTTACACACAGAAAATCCTCGGATTAATATTACTGGAATCAACGTATTCCAGATTTAATGGACAGAGTTAAAGCAAGACCGTCTTTATAACGAAGGCCACGTTTAAAGCCCCTGAACACCTTTTGGAGGAGTTGCATGGTTTTCAGTAATGTGTGAATGGACAATACGATCATGTCACTTTCACGTTAAAACTCTTCAAACTTTTATCTGAAGGTAAATTTAAAATTTATACATATACCTTATTTCGGTGTGCAACAGATTTTAAGTTGTTATAAATAATCTAAAAAAAAAAAAATGCATTTATATACTATATTTGTATTTACTAGCATGTTGTATGGTATTCGGTGTTTTCATGCAGAAAATTAACTTCCAATTAAAAGATGGCTTTAATAAACGACCTTGACCAGTACAAATAACAATTCTGTCAAGATGGTTTTATATTAAAAAAATAAAACTTATTTACTAAAATATATGAAATTATTGATTCCCCGACAAAGGAGAGATTGGACCTAGTAATTAACTCCTGTTTGTTTGTTTGTTTCTTTCTCAATAACCACGCCTTGGATTTTTTTTGCGGGGGGGGGGAATTTTGTATAAGCATTAGTCATGGTGAAAGTAAATTTTTTCCCTTCAAATATTTTGCACCACTTTTATATCCGATTACAAAAATTACAATCAAGATATATACGTAACATTATCTCTATAATCCTTTTTAATTTTGATCCAAATCCATTATGTGATTTTGACTAGAAAATGTCTAAAGTTTAAAGCTTAAGCTTAAGGAGTCTTCAAAAGAAATCGAAATACATGGAATCCTGCTTAATTGATGTCTAATGATCAGGGATTAATTTTAATGCAAATCTGAAATATTCAACTGTTCAAATGGGAGATCGTGTCTATATTATGCCTCCTAAAACCCTTTCAAAATACTCCAAACAATTAGAATTTTTATTAATTGATGTCTTATACTTATTGTTGAAGTTTCACAAAATTCTAAAGTATCTGAATTTTAACAAAAAGCTTTCATCTTTTATTTGTTCCCTTTGTATAAAAGTAAATATAAACCACATTTCCCACCCTTATGCCTAGCAATCATATTCCAAAATTCTTCATGTTCGGTTAATTAGGTAAAGGTTTAATCTTGTACAGACAAATATATAAATATATGCACATGCCTAACTCTATATATAATCAAGTGACTTTGTTTGTGTGAGGAATAGTCTCTATCAAACTGCTCTGTCAATTTTTGATCTACAGACTTATATATAGGGGATTTGGACCTGATTTGTTTTTTTGCTGGTAAAAATACCTGCTAAGGGATCAAAATTGAAAAAAGGCGTAAGTCGACTAAACGTGTTATTTCTATGCATGCACAAATATACATTTGTATCTTTAACAACGTGTTATTTTTAATTTTTTTAAAGTTTTATATGTGTATAGATTACGGTCAGACAGTAACGAGAGAGCCATGTTTTGGTTTGGATTTTAGCTAACACCCAAATCAGATTATTTATTTAGTTATTTTTTTTTTTATAACTTTTCAAATCACTACTAAATATTGGATACAATATAAGAATCAATAGAATATTAATTTTTTATAATAATAAATACGAAATCTGCATGAATAAAAATATATTTAAGTATATTTTACGATCAGCCCATGTTGGGGGTGGGGCACTGCTATATATTGGGTACACTATAATGATCAATTGTGAATTGGCTCTATAATAATAAATATGTAATTTGCATAAATTAGAATATCATATTTAAGCGTATTTTAAAATTGGGCAACTCTAAGTGTGTGTTTGTGTTTGTGTGTGTGTGTGTATATCTGTGAAAGTGTCTCTGTGTGTCTGTCTGTGTACAATTCCATACAAAATAACTCTGTCAATTTTCAGTCTACAGACTCGAAATTTGATATACAGGGTATGGAGATTTGGGAAAATCTTTGTAATCCATTTTCGACCAGAAATTTTGCTGATAAGGGGTCAAAATTCAACGATTTGACCTTTGAGAACGCTACCAAACTCCCACGCCAATTTTGGGTCTAAACAATTGAAATTTTAGATATAGGTTCCTTGGACATTGATCTAACTTGATTTGAGCCTAAAATAATAAATGTTAAGGGATCATAATAGGAGTCAATATCAATTGAGCTATCAATATATAAATGTATGTATGTATGTATGTTTGCATGTCTGCCTAAAACTTTCGACAGAGGCGACGGATTTTCACAAGATCAGTATCGTTTGAAGCTCGACCCTTCAGACCGAAAATACGGAAAAATATTAATTTCTTCACCCTCAACTGGGCACTTTTCTACAGGGAGGAGTCGCTTTTTTCGCCGATATTTTCGAAAATCATCCCCTCTTTTCGATTGTCTAGCCTTAGTTTAAACCAGTCATTCCCAACGTGGGGCGCATGGCAATATTTTGGTGGGGCAAGGGCAGGACGTGCACCCTTGGGCTTACTATACCATATTATATATTAAATAGCACAAAGGGGCGGCCTCAGGATTTTAGAAATGCCTAGGTGGGGCATGGCCCAAAATAGGTTGGGAACTACCGGTTTAAACCTATGTCCCTCCCGGTTTGACACTGATCGTAACAGCAAAGACGTTACGTTTTTTCCCCCCATTCTTTTCCTCCTTCACGGTACATGTTCGAGCCTGCCTTTCTACTACCACATTTTTTTTTTCTCAACATACACCTCCAAACACCCGGGCAACGCCGGTCACCTATGCTAGTGTGTATATATATATATATATATATAGAGAGAGAGAGAGAGTAAAACGATTCATAATTTTAAATTAAAAATCCGCTTCAAAAGGAAAACAAACAAAATCCACTAGATTGCACGATCGTTTCAGAAACGATGTTCATTTTATTTAAATTAATAATAAATATTGACAATTATTTGACAAAAAATTTGTCTTTTGATAACAGTCTCCTCATCAGCAAAGAATAGGGGGGGGCAGTTAAAACACCAAAATAAAACTAGCATTTTAGTCGTGTGTAAGACAGATATCCTGGAAATTTTTAAAAATAAAAATAAAAAGTAAGTCATTAATTTTATGTTGATAAATAAATTAAAATAGAGCAAAATAGAAAATTATAAATAAGATTAAAAAAAAAAAAAAAAAAAATTATATAAAAATGTTTTCTTTTTAGAGTATTAGTACGTTTACTAGTACATTCAAATAAACTCTGGTCTAATTCCTGTGTGTGTTTGTTTAATTTTAAACCTACTTTATTTATAGTTCATCTTTGAATTTTATGAGGAGGTTGTAAGAAACAAGTCACAGCTTGCCATGAAAATAAATTCTCTTAATTGTTCTTTGTTTCTGTTATATAAAACAATAGATTTGGATTCTTTCTTTTGAATGAGAAGGATAGACAGCTGTCTAAGATATTATTTGCCGGGGTTATTGCTTTAAATAAATATTAAATACGACTTTATTTATTTAAATGTGTTAAACATCAATCAACAGAACACCTGAATAAGGCCATAATAGAATTAAAAATGCCTTATGTTACCAAATTAGTCTGACGATATTTACTTCCTGAGCTAAAATGCACCAAACTTTAACATGTTAACTTGCGCAAAATATAAAAATACATTATGAACAAATTAGGCACAAGGCCATTCAAAAGTGTGGGGATAATGGGTGCCGTTGGTCTATCCTACTCTTAACTAGAAATATCTCGGTCATTATAATACCACATTCACTCCAGGGGTTGTCCTACTTAAGATAAACCCAAATTTGAAAAAGTTTTATTGAATTATTTACAGTAAACATTGATGTAACTGTTTTTTTTTTTCTTTCCTTTTGTAAAAGTCAAATCATGTTTTGCAAAGTCAAAATGAAAAAAAAAAAAACAACTTCCTCTACGAGACAACCAAACCAAACACCATGAATAAATAGTTGATATACTGTAAACCAACCAAACCAATCAACAATGAAGAAACAATGTGAAGACTAATTTTTTGCTTATTAAAAAAAAAAAATACAAAAAAATATTTTCTCTTGAATATTATTAGTTACTTGGGATTGTAAATGATTTTAAGATTAAATATTTTTCACGGTGTGAGTAATTAATTCGTACTTTCGCAATCACAATATTTTACATAAGTGTGGGATTTATTTATATATAGTTTTTTTTTTGTTTATTTATATAAACATTTTTTATATATAAAAAATGTTTATATAAATAAACATTTTTTATATATAAAAAATATTAAAATAAAGAGTATATCTTGCTCTATTTATTATTGATCACTTTTATATAAAACTCCTTAAATTCATTGTTTTTTATCTTTGAATATTATTAACCTGCAATTTATTTATATATATATATATATATATATATATATATATATATATATATATATTAGTGCTGGGGCGATTAATCGGAATTTGAAACATCAGAATATTTGAGGGTATCAGAATCAGGAAAATTTGTACCGATTTTCCGATGCCAAAACGATTCTTTTAATTGTCTTTTTTGTTTGATTTTGTTTAAAGCTAAATCTTCCATTGCTGGTAATAATGATAAAATAATATTCATTGATTTTAAATGACCAGGTAAGCTAAAATCAATAGATCGTTCCCCAAAAGTATATTTTTACGTTTAGGAAAATATTTGCACATTTAACATGTGTGTTTTTACGGTAATCAGAGAAAAAAAATACAACTATATAGTTAAATATTTAGAGATTGTATCGGAATCGTGAATTTAGTACGAAATCAGTAATTGTATCGGAATCGGGAAAAATATTGGAATTGGATCACTAATATATATATAATTTTAATCCACATGTTTTTTTTTATGTTTAGATCAGAAATTGACAGAGTAATTTGGTAGAGACTGCAGAGATCAATTTTATTTTTAACTTTGAGCCCTATTATGACCCCTTAACATTTATTGTTTGGGACTCAAACCAAGTTATTAAGTAAGATTCATGTCCAAGGAACCTATATCTAAAATTTCAAGTTTTTAGACCCACAATTGTCGGAGGAGTTTGGTAGAGTTCTCAAAGATCAAATCGTTGAACTTTGATCCCTTAACAGTCAAATTTCTGTCCGAAAACCGATCATAAAGATTTTCCCAAACCTCAGTACCCTGTATATCAAATTTCGAGTCTGTAGACTTAAAATTGACAGTTATTACATATGGAAATGTACACACACACACACACACGTTCACTTTTATAGATATATAGATATAGATAATATTTTATCTATCTATTTCTGTATTTACTTCAGAGTGGGGCAGGTTATTTCGATATTCCATAAGAATCTTTCACTTAGTGATACAAGCACCAAGTGAAAGATTGTTTCAGCAATCTGTCCCACTATTCAACAGTGTTCAATATGTGATTAGAGTTAGGTAACAAGTTATAAAAATATATATGGCAATTAAGCTACACAGTAATTTCCGTGTTTCATCTCCGTTGGTTAATTAGCTAGCTAAATTTGGAAAGTTTGACTATAAATATACATATATATGAATAAATATATAAATTGTTACATATTTTCATAACAATAAAATAGAAATAGAACTAAATTCATGCATTGTCCGTTTTTTCTTATTTATTTTAAAGTTTTTTATTTTTAATTTTTTATTTATTTATTTTTTTTTTTTTTAAACAAAATATCCTAAGGTCATAAATCACAAACAGAATACACATTGAATGCAAATAATAATGGCACAAATAAATCAAAGCTTATATACAGCTAATTCTGTAATCGAATCATCTCCGTGGAAGACGGGGATGCATTCTTGCCTGGAAGTAAAGTCTGATCACGATCAAAGAAAAAAAAGAATATTCTGAATTTTGCAGAAGGACCATTTAATTAACTGATGACGTTGCCTTCTCTTCTGCTAGTGCCTACGGACGTTTGGGGCTTCATCCCCTAAATTTATAATCGATTTTTAAGTTGTTTCTTTACATGTGCTGCCTGTTCAATACTTCCTAGTGAAATTATCACTTTTCTCGTTTCCTCTTTTTGAACCATGTGACATCACATGCACTTTCATCTACAGCAGATTAAGGTGATATCTGAGTGCCAACATTGACCACATAACCTAATTTCCTGTGAACCAAAATCATCAGATATATTCTAGCAAATATATGCTTTACTATTTAACAATACATTTCGGTTTCGAATCTCAACATGAACATACTCCCAATGTCTAGACACACTAAAGAGCCGTGATATGTCAAAACAGTTGTCTGTAGATGACTATATAATCTATAATATAATACATTATATATACATACTAGCAGGGGCGGGGCTTTGCCTGGTCATAAAATACGTTTAAATATAATATTTTAATTTGTTCCGCTTTCATATATATTATAGTCATGATTTCAAAAATTAAAACAAAAAAAAAAAAAGTATTTGGATGCCATCAGCTAGAATCGAAACGGAAAGCAACACTATAGCATTCAAAGCTGGTGACGTTACCACTGTACCACTGTGACATGCATATGAACTGATTAAAAATGTAAAATAAACTAAGATGAATGTACAAAATGTACAACGTTTTTTTTTGTTTTTTAATTTAGACCCTTTTTTGACCCTTTAAAAAGTATTTTAATCAGCTAAAGACCCATAAAAGAACGGTCCATAAAAAAAATCCAATCATTTGAGGCCCCTAGCGCTGCCCTGCAACTTTTAGTTTCGGAAGAGATAGAGTTTGAAAATATGGAGACAGACTTAGACATACTGCTATATATAATTAATGAAATACTTTGTTGGATTTTTTTCTACCACATGAAACCAATAATTATATACACACACGCACAAGACGGGGGATCCGACGTTGCTCGGGATTAAATGATGATCAAGGAATGTTTCACACACTTTATGGCCATAGAAATCTGTGAAATCACATATTTTTCAATCAAATCGATTGTCTACTCTAGTTGGGGACCGACCGCAGTGCACCAGGAGGTAGCTTTACATGCTTCCCTGCAGTGACTTAGTCCACAAAACATTGTAGTTTACATTGCACTGTAGAGAATCTACTGCTGATTTTATAAAATTTTTATATATAACGGCTTGAATTTAAGATTAAAATGCAAAAATCAAGTGTCATGGTTCAATAATACTCTAAACAGAAACATTCGTTTCAAATGCACCCCTGTCATATCAAAGAACTTACTGTTGATTTTTATATGCTGAGCATTTCTGCTTATGTGGTAATCAAACTTAAATGCACTTGTGATGTTAGGTTGTATAAGCTGTTAACTTTGGTCAAAATCGCTTGTTTTTTCTTGTTTTTGTTTTTTCGATTATTGATATTGATTGAAGACATTCTGATACAAAACCTATCTAAGAACACTGCCAGAGACATAAAGTACATTTGTATTAAATTTAATAAAATATTGCTCAACAGTTTCGCAATCCATAAGGAATGAACTCGCACACATAATTTCTTTAATATAATGGTAGGTAGATATGAGAAAACTAAATCCTGGGTAATAAAAGTTTACCCCATTGAATTGTGAAATGTTCAAACCTGGGAATATAACAAGTTTTTTTTTATTATTCTATGGAGTTTCGAAAATTTATACTTTTCTTTAAAGAGTAAATGAATAACAAAGTAGAGAAACTTATTAATTAGTATAAAAAAAATGCAAACTTTGATTATAAACGAGCATCACAAGAACGAGGATGTGGCTTGTGAGGAACACATGATCCGAATGTCGAATCTGGTCAGGATATTTAATAGAATTAAATTAATATCCAGTTAGAAATTTATAAAAAGGCAAAGTTCAAAATCTATAAAAAAAATATGATCTAGAAGGTCTTATAGGGTGTAATTATATGACAATATTTCATTGTGGTTTTATCACTTTTCTTTGGTGGCTACATCTAACATAACAGCTTGGCCTTTCGGCCCCCTCGGGGGTCGGGGCATGACTCTCAAAGACCATATGTAGTATCTGTTTCGGCAGATACTGCAAGCTATGACTAGCTATGACTAGCTATGACTAGCAAAGACCAGATGTGGGGGCAACCCCACATACCTGACCATTAACCAGCTCCCATTTCCCACCTCTCGGGAGCTGGTCCCCTTTTTCCCTTCCCCCTCCCTTCACTCCTCACATTAAAAATCGGCCTTGTGCCTAATTTGCTCGGTGGGGGAGCAAATAAATACAATCTTGGCCTTTTGTCCAAGATCAAAGTGTAGTATCTGTTCCGGCAGATACTGCACTTAAGATAATTTGTACCAGTCAATGGAGGGGAAACCCTCTATACTGGGACAATTATTTTTGGTAACCAGAGTGACCCCTTTTAGGGGAGCTGGTTTTTACCTCACATTAAAAACGACCTTGTGCCTAATTTGCTCAGTGGGGGAGCAAATAAATACCATCTGTTCCGGCAGATGCTGCAAGCTATGACTAGCTATGACTAGCAAAGACCAGATGTGGGGGCAACCCCACATGCCTGACCTTTAACCAGCTCCCATTTCCCACCTCTCGGGAGCTGGTCCCCTTTTTCCCTTCCCCCTCCCTTCACTCCTCACATTAAAAATTGGCCTTGTGCCTAATTTGCTCGGTGGGGGAGCAAATAAATACCATCTGTTCCGGCAGATGCTGCACTTGGGATGATTTGTACCGGTCAATGGAGGGGAAGCCCTCTATACTGGGACAATCATTATTTTTGGTAACCAGAGTGACCCCTTTTAGGGGAGCTGGTTTTTACCTCGCATTAAAAACGGCCTTGTGCCTGATTTGCTCAGTGGGGGAGCAAATAAATACCATCTGTTCCGACAGATACTGCAAGCTATGACTAGCAAAGACCAGATGTGGGGGCAACCCCACATGCCTGACCATTAACCAGCTCCCATTTCCCACCTCTCGGGAGCTGGTCCCCTTTTTCCCTTCCCCCTCCCTTCACTCCTCACATTAAAAATTGGCCTTGTGCCTAATTTGCTCGGTGGGGGAGCAAATAAATACCATCTGTTCCGACAGATACTGCAAGCTATGACTAGCAAAGACCAGATGTGGGGGCAACCCCACATGTCTGACCTTTAACCAGCTCCCATTTCCCACCTCTCGGGAGCTGGTCCCCTTTTCCCCTTCCCCCTCCCTTCACTCCTCACATTAAAAATCGGCCTTGTGCCTAATTTGCTCGGTGGGGGAGCAAATAAATACCATCTGTTCTTCAGATGCTGCACTTCTATTTCTTGTTCTCTTTCGGTGGAGGAGAAATCCTTCACGACTGAGACAATTTTTATTTTTGTACCTTTTCTCCACGTTAAAAAACGACCCTGGTGTCTAACTCTGTCCCGTGGGGAGGCATAGTAAATAGGTACATCTAACATAAGACTCGGGCGATGATGGGTGGTAATCTTTTTGGTTAAAAGGCTATTTTTTATGCATACTTTCTTCCGCCCCCTTCCCGCCGATATTATGCTTTTGATAGTAAAAAAACAAAAAAAAAACAAAAGCTAAATTCGTCTAGTCTACTCCCATAAAGCAGTTCCCATAACTAATGAAGTTTACTGTATCTATTTGTGGATGCATAACAAAATAATGAGTTTTATATTAACTCGTAAACAAAGTTGTTTTCTTTACAAAAGATTGTAGTACACTTTCCATCATGGTTTGTTGGTGAACTGCCAGCCAAGTAGGTTTAGCCGGAACTAGCCAATCAAATTGCAGATTACAATCAACCAATCGAAATATACTTTAAAGATTTTTTTTCTTTGTTTAACGTTTATGAATGAAAGAGTTGCCTATATGAAAGTTAGATTAATACGCAAAATAAATTATCTTTCTATGTTGCTGATGCTATATATATATATATATATATATATATATATATATATATATATATATGTATGTATATATATTTGTTTACTGTATGTTGGAGAAAGAGTTCCGACAAAGTTCTCGATTACAAAGAAAAACTTTTTCAATATAAGAGCTAAATATTTGTTTATTAACAGAAGTACAGAAAAACATTGGTACCGTCGGTTTCAAGCCCAACACAGCGGGAAAACGTTAATGGTAACACGTGGTTTCCCATTGTGTTGGGTTTGAAGCCGACGGTACCAATGTTTTTCTGTACTTCTGTATAATTAATAAACTATTATTTAGTTACGTGTTACCATTAACGGTTTCCCGTTGTGTTGGGCTTGAAACCGACGGTACCAATGTTTTTTTTTGTACTTCTGTATGATTAATAAACAAATATATATATATATATATAACAACATACCGAGGATGAAGTTTGGCTCCGAAATATATTTAAATTATAAATTTCAAGCAAGTAAAATATTTTATTTTTATTTTCCTAATATTACGTTATGATTTGGCTTTCAAGCGCAGTAGATGTGTATTTCATTTTATTCAAATTAAATCAACATTTCTATAATGGAGCTCACACCCTTGACCGTAATGTTGCATTGCCAACGCACAGTTCCAACACTTCAAAATACAACCGCTGAGATAAAACGCGCAGTTCCTTACAGACTTTTAGCTGACTACAATATGGTCGTCTTCAAGTCAAACATCTTCTGGATAAGACGCCCCCTTAAGTAATCCAATTTACCAAATTTCCATTCCTAACGATTACTATTATATTTTCCCATTGACTACCATACACAGATTAACCCTTAACCTCGAGTGGCTTCCAGGTCTTGGTATTCGGTGACTCCTTTGTAAACAAAAAAAAAATTGTGCATGTTGACACAATCAGAGAACACAGAGAGAATGCCAAAGATAAGTGGTGTAAGGAAAGAAGCTATTTGAGAATAAAGTTCTGCATCTGGAGACTTTTTCAGTGAAGGGGTGGTATTTTGCTACTAGTTGTGTTGATCAAGGTGTTCATGTTGATGCGGTACAGTTGCAATAAGTTCATTGGACCACATTCCATGGAAGTACTTGAAAAACAAGTACAGGAATGCAACAGAAAGGACGCAGAGGCTCGAGTTTAGTAGACAGTGTGGCACCTATTAAGTTGGACCTTTTTTTTTTTTTTTTTTCACTCTGTCCAAAGGAAAGAAGACGCTAGTAGTTGGAACATCTCTACCATTGATTAGTATAGACTTTATTTTATGATTTTTAAGTTAAAAGGAAACTGAATATTTAGCCATGTGTAAAAAACAAAAACAAAAAAAAAACGTCCTTAATTCTATTACTAACCTTAAGTTCGGGTGGCACTATGAAAAATATATTGAACAAAAATATTTCATTGTCTGTATATATTTGTATTTTGTTGCCAATTGGCCATTTTCTTCTGAACCATTTACCCTTTATTACCTGGTTAAACTAATTCATTTAGTCGTATCTATATATTAATGCAATAGCATGCGAGTTATTTTGTGTAACACATATCTTTTTTTTCTTCCGAGTGACTGTCGTTTGTTATGACCTTCCATTTCTTGTTATAGTTTTACTAAGAATTCTGCATATGTTTTGATTTCTGTTTTGATTCAAGCTAATGCACCAAAGTCATATATATATATATATATATATATATATATATATATTAATTTCTGAAATCATAACTTTATAGTATGGGAATCAAAAGAAAATTGACTATAAAAATATATACGAAATTTGCATAAATTAAAATATCATATTTAAGCATATTTTATGACGGGGCTACATCAGGTGTCTCTGCTAACTTAAATACTTTTGCAATTTTAACAAAAGAGCTACACTAATATCAGAGCGTTTCCATTTGTGCTGAACATCCACAGAATGCCAACATCAATATATTACATATGAAAGAGTTCGCTGTGGAATTCCCACAGGTCCCGTCAGTAAATAAATGAATATAACGGCATAAATAAAGTGGGAATTTATTCAAACACGCTTTGTACGTATTAGTTCTGGCTAGATGCCAGATACCTCCAGATTGCAACTGTTCATGGCTTACATTCAATATGCAATTATCTGGAAATTAACAATATTAATCATCTACATCATAATTCAGGGCATAAAGGGTTAAACGTTTAGAGCCTGTTAAAACTAAATTTTAGTCTAAAAAAATACTTTGGTCTGAATTATGTAAGCAATATAGATACTTTGTTTTTACTCTTTATTTTATTTTCGTGATTCTTTATTGATACGATGTTTTATTCATAAGTAATTTCTTTTATTAACTTATCACTTTCACAACATTTCAAACCTTATTTGAATTTCTCTTTCTCATACAATGCATCAATTATTCAATGTCGGTTTTCATTAATAAATATTCGCACAGGAATTGAGACCAATTCTCTTTTTTTTGTTTCTCGATTTATTAAAGATTATTTTTTAATTTTAAGCTTGTTATTACGAGGTTCCTAAAATAAGTTTCCAGTTTTTTTTGTTTTTTTACAGGCATGTACAATTGTCTTAAACTCTTGAAAATGCAGTATGTTATTGCTATACATCTTGTGAGATGGCTGGTCAATTTTTGATTTCAGGTTCAAATGAACAGCTACAGTAGGAATTGGAATACACCCTACTAAAGCCTGATTGTCGCAGTTGGTGAATTTCGAAAATGCAATCTGAATGTGAGGACACTTTAGAAGAACGATATGCAATAAAATTTTGTTTTAAACTTGAAAAAAAAATGCAATAGAAAGGTATGGAATGCTTCAGACTGCTTTTGGACCATCTTGCATGAATTGTATCACTTTTTGAGAGGCAGGAGAGATTCAAGGAAGGCAGGGAGTTTGTGAGCGACGATAAGAAGTGTGGGACGAGTAAGGAAGTCAGAACACCAGAGTTGATTAGTCAAATAAGGAATTTCATGAATAAGGGCTGTTGTGTGTCTATAGAGACAATAAGTGCACAGTTTGATGTCAGTGTGGGAACTGTACACACAATTATTCGTGAGGAACTGGAGATGCAGAAGATTTGTGCGAAGTTTGTTCCTAGGGTGCTCATAAGATCAGAAAGAAAGACATGACAGTAGGGAGATTGTCGAGCTGATCAATTCAGATCATGCAGTTCTTGATGCTCTGGTGACCTGCAATGAAGGGTGGGTCTACTGCTATGACCCAGAGACCAAGAGAAAGAGTTACCAGTGGACGCATGCTGGTTGTCCCAGACCCAAGAAGGTCAGACAGAGCAAATCCACCCAGAAACTTATGATGATCCTTTTTTTTTTTTTTTCTAAATGACACGGCCATGATCTACATGTACCAAGTTACCACTGGACAAACAGTTAACAAGGAATACTGTGTTGACGTTTTAAGGAAGTTCAACAAGAGATTCTGTTGGAAGAGGCCAGTCAAATTGGGTCAGTGGCATTTCCACCAGGATAATGCACCAATCCACAACTCCATCCTTGTCACAGACTGTTTGACCAATATGGGCATCAAGACAGTTCCTTACTCTCTCTATAGTCCAGACCTTGCTCCCTGTGAGTTTTGGTTATTCTCTAAGCTCAAGGAAATCTTTAAAGGCCGTCATTATAAGACAATTGAGATGAAAGAGGACATGACAAGGGTCAGTGACCCACTCACACAAGGGGACTTTCATGGGGCCTTCCAAAAGTTGTTGGAATGTTACAAGTGCATTGCAGTCGGAGGAGATTACTTAAAGGGGGCTTTGTTTCACGTGTGTACTATCAATAAAAGTACCCATATGGAAAAAGTCTGGAAACTTATTGAAGGCGCGCGTAGATTTAATATAACAAGATGAGCATAGATTTAATTCCATAAGATGAGCATATTAACTTTATCTACTTGGCATTGCCTTGTATGTATTGAAATCCTTTTACATTTTAAGGTTGTTTTTTTTTTTTTTTTTTGTTTATTGTTTTTTTGTGAGAAATATATTTTATCTTATTTGCTAATGTTTACTTTTAAGTAATTATTATTGAATTCATATTAAGCCGTCTGTGCTGGGCTAAGTCATTTTTAAAATAAAATGTCGTGAAGTATTCTCAATAACATGGTACATTAATAACAAATGAAATTTGGCTAGTCAGAAGCAAACTTTGATCCGTCAACTTAATTGATAGTTGGATCTGATTTGGAAAATTCAAAAAGCTAGCTTCATATTGTTACATGAAATTTGTTTCACTTAGTCTTAAAGGTTCAGTATATTCAGTTTAAGTTTCTTTAGTCCAGCAATGACTAGATTCAAAGATGGTCACATTCCATCCATCATTCATGTGCATACTCTAGAGCTTCAACACATGCTTAAGAACAGAATTTTTATCCAGGGGTGATTTTTACCATTGTGCAGTCACATTTAATGATTTAACAGATTATATTGAAGGGAAAATCCAATATTATGCCAAGGGAAAAGACTATTGGGCATGTGTATGCAGTGTGATGCAGAGAAGTGAAACCTCGCTAGTAATATATTGTGTGGAGAGACATGATATGAGGATGATGGGATAGATGTGTAATGTGAGTTTTAAAGATAGTTTTAGTTCTGATGAGCTCGGTGAAATATTCTGGGCAGAATAGTATGGTATGAAGAAAGAATGGAAGCTCTTGGGGTAGAAATGTAGAACAGTTGGGGTATCAGGTTCAGTTCAGAAGAGAAAGCCAAGGAAAACATGGAAGTGATAAAGATGGGCTTAAGAGATAGAGGGATAAAGACTTGACAAGAGATAAGTTGCTTTCGAAGTCAATTTCTTAAAGTTGTCTAATACATGCCAGCATGTTAAACCGAATATGATGCTGATGATAGTGACTAAAATACTTGCTAACGGCATCCTCAGATCCACGGTTTTATTTATTTTTTTACAAAAAGCTTTCGTTATTCTTCCACATACAGCATTTACTATTCCTAATGCTCACCCATCTGGTGCTGGCCAGCTACAATATTGCTTAACTTTGGTGATCTAATACGAATCTGTGTCAGCATGATCATGTCATCGTTTCATTTTCAGTCTTGAAACTTTAATAATTTTGGTGCTTCTTAATTATTGAGAAAAAATTGAAATATTGAATTTCAAGTAAAACCAATGGTATCTACTTAATTGTCATGTCACAGTAATGAACATATCCCAAAATTACGAAAAACGATGAGGTAGAAAATTAATTATTAATGAAAACCGTTTTCGGAGACAATTAGCAGAGTTTAGCTAAATATATTTCTAAAAATAATTATCTCGCTTGTTATGAGTCGAAATCTCCGGTTTGTTTTTTTGTTTTTTGTTTTTTTTTTGTTTTTTGTTTTTTTTTTTGTTTTTCCTTTTTTTTGTTTTTCCTTTTTTTTGTTTTTCCTTTTTTTTGTTTTTCCTTTTTTTTGTTTTTCCTTTTTTTTCCCTATTTTTGTTTTTCCTTTTTTTCCCCCTTTTTTTTTGTTTTTGTTTTTTTTTTTTGTTTTTGTTTTTTTTCGTTTTTTTTGTTTTTCCTTTTTTGTTGTTTTTCCTTTTTTGTTGTTTTTCCTTTTTTGTTGTTTTTCCTTTTTTGTTTTTTTTCCTTTTTTTGTTTTTCCTTTTTTGTTGTTTTTCCTTTTTTGTTGTTTTTCCTTTTTTGTTGTTTTTCCTTTTTTGTTGTTTTTCCTTTTTTGTTGTTTTTCCTTTTTTGTTTTTTTTCCTTTTTTTGTTTTTCCTTTTTTTGTTTTTCCTTTTTTTGTTTTTCCTTTTTTTTGTTTTTCCTTTTTTTCCTTTTTTTCCTTTTTTTCCTTTTTTGTTTTTCGCTTTTGTTTTTTGCTTTTTTTTTTTGCTTTTTTGTTTTTTCTTTTCTGGTTTGTTTTTTGTTCTTTTTCTTTTTGTTATTTATTTATTTTGAGAAACTCAATTTTCACTGTTTTCGCAAGCCATTTTCATTATTACCAACTTTATCGCTTTTCGTAATTTTTGGATATGTTCGTTCCTATGACATGACAATTAGGTTTTACTTGAAATTCAATTTTTCGACTTTTGCATTTCGCTCTTATAATGAAGAGGTACCATACACAACTAAATACTAAGCTTATGAGTCTGTTAAAATCCATCAAAAATTTGTCATTTTGTTTGTTTTTTCTGAATCAATTTTTTTTCACTTATTTCTTTCAGCACCAGAAGTTGTCAGTTTTGAATCCTTATCCCTGGCAACTGATATCTGGAGCATCGGAGTAATTACCTACATACTGTAAGTAACACTTGGTTGTTTATTCAATTTGTCTTCATAGTAAATTTTAATCTTATTTTGGCCTCATCGCTGTATTAGGTCATATTCATTATGACAAATGCTTTAAAAAAAGGGGGGGGGCAAACACGGAAGTTCAGGATAATATTTTGTCACGGTTTACAGATTTTCAGTAATTTTTTTTTTTTTTTTTTTGTAACTCCAATTTCTCATCATTCTTTTTTCAAATGCAATCAGTGTTTAATAACTTATCTCCACTGTCGTTAATGCAGTGTATTAAAGTTATTTCAATAATCAGAATTTAATTTTTTTTTTTTTTTTTTTTTAATTGATAAATCTCTCACTTCATCTAGGAACACACCAAAGCTCCATTATATATAATAAGCTTAGCAGGTAGTTATGATAGTACCTATTTACTATGCCTCTCCACGGGACAGAGTTAGACACCAGGGTGGTTTTTTTAACGTGGAGAAAAGGTACAAAAATAAAAATTGTCTCAGTCGGGAAGGATTTCTCCTCCACCGAAAGAGAACAAGAAATAGAAGTGCAGCATCTGAAGAACAGATACTACACTTTGATCTTGTCCCGAAGGCCAAGAAATGTAGTTATGGTAGTAATTCATTTTTAAGATACAAATCAGATCTTCAGAAATTTTATATGTTCAGAATGACAATGATACTAGACATCTGACACCTACGCACTGAGATTTTCTTTCCTTTTTCTTTTTAATTCACCGTAAACAACACTTTAGCGACATCAGATTATGTTCATTTCTCGAGAGAATAAGGTGACACACCACATGGACAGACACTTTCTTCTCTCTCTCTCCTCTCTCTCTCTCTCTCCTCACTCTCTCTCTCCTCACTCTCTCTCTCTCCTCACTCTCTCTCTCTCCTCACTCTCTCTCTCTCCTCACTCTCTCTCTCCTCTGTCTCTCTCTCTCCTCTGTCTCTCTCCTCACTCTCTCTCCTCTGTCTCTCTCCTCACTCTCTGTCTCTCTCCTCTGTCTCTCTCCTCACTCTCTGTCTCTCTCCTCTGTCTCTCTCCTCACTCTCTGTCTCTCTCCTCTCTGTCTCTCTCCTCTCTGTCTCTCTCCTCTCTGTCTCTCTCCTCTCTGTCTCTCTCCTCTCTGTCTCTCTCCTCACTCTCATATATATAGGCACCGCCAAAACGGGGGGGGGGCAGGTCAGTACTTTTTGACGGACCGTCTTTTTAAAAATCTACCAAAAATCAGGTAATTATCCGATCAATACGAAATTTTCAGCGATTATTAGGAGAAGAATGAACTTTATAAAAGTGTACTTATTTTTCATAAACGATATTTATATATATTTTTTTTTTTGCTTACAACCCCCCCTTGTTTTGAAGTGGGAACAAATATGCTTAAAATAATCATCTGAAACTGAACAAAACATATTGTGTTGTTGTAAGGGACAGAATTATAGATTAAAAAAAAAAAAAAAAATTGTTTGCATACCTTATTTTGACGTCTGAATATCAGAACTTCGATTGTGTTTAATTATCCCGCTTTTGAGTTTTGAAGTGTGAAATTCGGTGAATATGTTAAGTAAAATAATTAATTTAAGTTAAGCAAAACAAAAAAAAAAAAATTTTTAATATTTATACGAAAAAAGCCATTTTAAAATTTTTGATAAATAAATTAACAATTTTTTTTTTAGCGAGCCGAATAATGCATGACCATTATTAAACAGGGCATGCTTTGAATAATCGATACAAAAAAAAAAAAAATTCGATAAATATTGTGCCCTTTGTGTTAAAAATAGCATCATTTTTTTCGATCTCGTTTGAAAACGTTTGCCGCCTTTTGACTACGGTGGACCAAACGCGCTGAAATAATTTTTTTTTTATTCTGCTTTAAATTGCCCCCCCCCCCATTTTGGGGAGCCTGGCCCCCACACACATACACATTAAAAACCAAAATCATACAAATGGTCACCCATCTGGTACTGGCCAGCCTCAGCTTAATAATACATTGAAATTTTCGTCACTGAAAAATAAGTTTTTTTGGCCTGTTTGGTCTTCCATAGTTTTCTACTTATCAAAAGAAAACGTAAACAGAGTCGATCTGAACTCTACGTCGATGCGAAATATCTGGTTACCTATATGAATAAGTGGAATTATTTGAAATTCAGGTACTTATATTATAATATTTTTGCATATTCTCTTAGAAAATCATCCTAAATCTTAGTTAGACAATAAATAAATAAATTAATTATTTCAAAAACCCTTTTTTTTTTTTAAATATTTAAGTACGTTTTTGTGCAAGACAAAAAATGTCAATTGTTAACTTTTTGGGAAAATTTAACATTTAAAATTGAATTAAAAATAGTAGAAAAAGTTTTACATTATTCTGTTTTCTATATGATAAAATTCAGGGTTTTATCTTTCTGGAAAAAAAAAGTTACTCAGAAATAATGGATTTTAATAAATGTAATTTAGTTTTAAAAAACAACAACTTGATTTTGCGGCCATTTTTGGCGGTGCCTATATATATATATATATATATATATATATATATATATATATATATATATATAAAAACGACTATCCGCCCCAGTAAATAAAGCATTAGTTTTAAATTTTAATGTTTTCTTTGTGGGAGGTTCCCCATCACCCACCCCCCGGGATGGTAAAATTTACAAAAAAAAAAAAAAAATGTCTCCGTTGTTATAATGTTGCAGTAATTTAGGATTTTACCAAGCACATACTTATTGATACTCGAACTATCCCAAGAATATATTGATAGGGATGGTTCCCTGGACTGGCTAAAAAGAGGATCCCTCCATTACGACCAAGAGAAGTTGATATTGGCTGCACAAGACCAGGGCCTCATGACAAACGCCTTCAAAAAGATGTGTGGTCTAAGCAACAATAATAAATGCAGGTTCTGTAGCACTGAGGTTGAGAGTGTGGGCCACCTGATTTCTGGTTGCAAAGTCCTACTTGGAGACGGTTATTATACAGATCGCCATAACGGAGTTTGCAAATATCTTCACTGGAAGATATGTAAGAAATTCAACATTCAGTGTAGTAAAAAATCCTGGGAACATATACCCGAACGAACAGTTGGGAATGACAACTACACTATTCACTATGACTACATAATCCCTACTGCTACATATCTTGAAAACGCAGCTGGTAAACCAGATATAGTGATTTGGGACAGAGCAAACAAAAAAGCGACCGTAATAGAGGTCAGTGTACCCAATGATACAGGGCTTAACAGAGTTGAGAGGGAAAAGATAACAAAGTATCAAGGACTTATGTATGATATGAAACGAAATTGGAAATTAAAAGACGTTTCAATTATACCAGTCATCATAGGAGCAACTGGGCTTATGAAAAAGAACTTTAAAAAGTACATAGCAAGCATACCCGGTGAACCAAGTGCAAGTGAAATACAAACGATTGCACTGAAAGGGACGGCTAGAATCCTGAAAAGATCTCTTGATTGAACTCACTAAAATAGGGGTAAATGTCAGACATCTGGTTGGATGTCCCATCCCCTAGAAGAAAAAGTTTAAGAAAAATGAAAAAAAAAAAAAGAGAGAAACATGCACAAACCGACAGTTTTAAAAATGTGTATTAAAATGATCTAGAACAGTTCTTTTCTCTATCAAATTTTTTTTATTTAACTTATTTTAAGTCTCTTAGGGTTGAGTGTGAGTATAGGTGACCGCACCTACTGAATTTACGAAAACAAAAAAAAAAAAAATAAAAAACAACAAATAATGTCTGTTACACACAATGTTGCCACGAATAAATCGATAATGATCTGGCCATTATTAAGTTTAGATTATCGTGTGTGTGTGTGTGTGTGTATATATATATATATATATATATATATATACACGCACACACACACACACACACACAGAGTAGCGTCCAAAAAACTAAGGGACAACATTTTAAAACCTAATATTTGTTAGAAATAACTGTAAAAAGCTGAAATTTTGACAACTGGTAGTCGTTATCATTCATAATAACATACTAAAATTTGAATCATTTGCAAAGGATAGAAAAAGAATTATAACAATTAGTTATTTATTTTCAAAATAGGAACGTCCAAAAGTAAGGGACAAAATTGAAAAATGTAAATAGCCCCAAAACAATAAAAACACATGTACAATCAATATTTAGTAAATGAGCCCTTGCTCTCAATGACAGCGGTACATCGAATACAAGAACGAATCAGTTCTTGACAATCCTCGATACTAATTTTAGACTATTCTTCTTGAAGCTTCGCCCATAAATCCTCCGTGTTAGTGGAATTTCTTTCCATAACTTTCACTCCTAAGGTCTTCCAAAGATTTTTTATTGGATTTAAATCAGAACTTCGCGGTGGCCAATCCATAATTTCGAAATCTTGCATGCTAAGGTAACTTATTACCACCTTTGCCTTGTGACATGGGGCATTATCTTGCATAAAGGTAGCTCTATCGAAACCTTAATTCTGTATGATTGGCACACCATAATCTTGAACAATGTTTTTATAGATCTGTGCGTTTACACGACTTTGTAACCGGACATGAGGCGTTTACCTTGGCTAGAAAACATTCCAAATACCATGACGCTTCTGCCCCCAAACTTGACAGTTTTCTTAGTACACTTTTCACTTAATCTTTTACCAATACATCTCTTTACATTTTTTTTCCATCATTTCCAAATAAATTACACTTGCTTTCATCACTGAAAAATACTTTTGCCCAATTTACATACCTGTTTGAAAGCACTAATCTCTTCTTCTTCGAACTACAGTCTGTCTTTACACATTAACACATTGCAAACTCTAAACTCTTCTTCTATTCTTTGAACTAACAAGTGGTTTCTTCCCTGGGGTTCGATTAAACAGCCCTATTTCTTGTAGTCGTCTAGAAACAGTCTGCCTTGACACATTAATACATGAGGTACTATTCAATACCCTTTTAATTTCTGTACAAAACTTATAACGGTCCTTTAATGGCATACGCTGCATTATTCGATCTTCTCTTGCCGAATTCTTGCGGGGTCTGCCGGTTTTAAAAGCACTATTTTTCCAGTATCATTGTAGGATTTAACAACCATGCCTACAACACTCTTCGAACGTTTCACTTTGTCTTAAATCTATCTAATAGTGTGCTTTTACTTATGTAGCTTCACAATAGCATGTCTCACAAAATAATCAAGTTTTTGGCATTTCGCCATGGTGCCGGCTGATGCAACGTTTACAAATGACTAAAAAGGCTTATTCTTTAGAGGAAATCAAAAAATTTGAATATAACATACTGTTTACATTGTTTTTTTTCCAACTTTTTCCCTTACTTTTGGACGTTTCTATTTTGAAAATAAATAATTCTTTTTCTATCCTTTGCAAATGATTCAAATTTTAGTATATTATTATGGATTGTTGCAATATTTTGGAACACTAATGGGGTATGATCCCACACAGTCGGACGATTCTATTTATAAACGATGCTGCTAAGAACTGACGAATCAAATTAATTCACGTTCTGCTACCAACCAATCAGAAACCAGAATTGCTTCATAAATATTAAACCTTTTCTGGGGCAATTTCACATGTTTCTTTTCCCGAGTTTCGACACGGTAAGAATATTTTGTTCTGTGGAACTGTCTACTACAAACAAGTCACCTCCCAGGACTTGTGTGTAACAGCGAACCATCTGAAACTGTTCTGAAACTCAAAATTGCTTACACTTCTAGATGGATGATAATGACTACCAGTTGTAAAAATTTCAGCTTTTATTTCTAACAAATATTGGGTTTTAAAATTTTGTCCCTTAGTTTTGGACGCTACTGTATATATACACGTTTACAATTTTATTTGATTTCACTTTGAAATTCATAGACTGTGACACTTCTTTACAGACATTCTTTTTGCTTAACTGAAAATAATGTCCCTAATTGTTGCCTCCACACGAGGGAAGTTAGACATTGTGGTTTTTTTTTTTTTTTTTTTTTTTTTTTAAGAGAAATTCGGCTCCACGTAAAATGGTTACTCCGGATTGGGATAAAACATCAATTGCCTCAGTCTATAATGATTTCTCTTTCCCTGATTGCGAACAAAAAAGATAAAGTGTAATATCAGAACAGATATTACACTTTCCATCGAGCCAAGGGGTCTAAGTTTCTTGTTGTTATTGTCATTATTATATAGAAGTGTTAACTCATTTCCCTTACTCCCTAGCTATGCCTAAAACTTAAAAATTCCAGGTGCAAAGTCTCTTTTCTAGAACTACACTATGGAACACAATACTCTGGAACTGCTTTCCAGCTGGCTATAACATGGTCGTTTTCAAAGCCAATATAAAAAAAACTTTTTTAGCTATCCTCTTAAATCAGCAAATTCTGACCATTACCAATTATCATGGTGTTATCTCATTTGCTGCTTGACACTCATCAACCTTTATCCTCGAGTGGTCTTTTGGCCTTGATAAGTAGTGACGTTCTAATAAAAATAAAATTGTTTAATTTTGTATATATATATTGTCTGAAATAAACTGATAGAGGTTCAGTAAAGCTGTCATATTTTTTTTACCATCTTTTACTATGCATCTAATTTATTCATCACACGTTGGTTTACCTATTCAACGTTACCTTTGGATTTAGTCATTTTAGTTTTTAATAATCTGTAAGTCATGCATAGTGCCGTTAGTCTATATATATAAAAGCGAAAATGTGTGTATGCATGTTCGCTTTTTGTGTATGTCTGCAAAAGGCTTTTTTCCGGCGGCTTCTCGAGGCCGTTGCTCACTTTTAAAACTTTTTATATGCTGTCTAAATGATAATATCTCCGACTTAACAACGGGGGTCACCTGTTTAATTTGTCCGACTTTGAAACGTTAAATATTCAACATTTTGGGATTTGCTTTCGTTTTTCGGTCTAAAAAAGGTGAAACTCAATTCGAATCCAGCGATGCGCAGAGGCTGTTCTTGGCCTTCGGGCCACGAGCGGAAAAGGAAGTTATCAGTTTGGGTCAATGTGGGGAAACACTTCATATCAGACAATTGCTTTTTAAGTCAATTAATTTGGTCAACGTGTGAGGAAACATTTCATATCAGACAATTGCTTGTTAAGTCAATTAATTTGGTCAACGTGTGGGGAAACACTTCATATCAGACAATTGCTTTTTAAGTCGATTAATTTGGTCAACGTGTGGGGAAACACTTCATATCAGACAATTGCTAATTTTGGACCCTGCTAGAGTGCCCCCTTGGGGGGGTTTGTTTTTCCTCCCCACATTAAAAAACGGCCTTGTGCCTAATTTGCTCGGTGGGGAAGCAAATAAATACACAGCGATGTAACGTTTGGTCAATGTCGGCTTACCGTCATCATATCAGACAGTTGCTTTCATTTCAAGACGAGCCACTCCCCTAATAAACGGGGGAGCTGTTTTTCTCCAAAGTTTGGGGAAAACAAACAAACCGGGTTATTGACCTCATTAAAAACTATCCCGCAGAAAATGTTCACTGCTGAATAGCTATTGCTTACATCGTCGTCGTAACGCTCGCACAAAATGTTAACTCTACGACTTTCACTTGACGTCATTTAGTGCGGGCACCTGTCAATTCTCTTAAATAAATTTAAACTTCTTTCAGTAACTCATTCTTGTGGCCGAGCGGTTAAAGTGTTATGTTTTTTTCACATTTTATTTTCCAACTTCACCTCAGGGCTTTGGGGTCGATGCTAATTTTTACACCCCCCTCCATGTTTCTTTTTGATTTAAGAGCACACACACACCTCGAAACACCTGGGCAACGCTGGGTACCCTCCTCTAATCTATTATATAAAGGAGAACTGTCTGTTTGTGTGTTTGCTACAAACTTATGTGCATCGTACACGGACCAACTCGGCATTGTTAGAAAGAGCGATCTCTTAGATAAATAATAGACAAACATTAGAAAGAATGGTCAATTATTTCGTGTAGAAATATCGTTTTTTTTTTTTTTGTTTTTTTTTTGAAGCGGGAAGGGGGGAGGGTCAGATAAAATCCTGCTTTTCAAGGTGATTTGCAAACCGCGCATGCTCGAATCGTCGATACCTTCTTTCATTTGAAATAACTAAATTTGTAATGTCACAGCATCTGCGTAATCGTCCCCCACCCACTCACAATTTTTTCTTTTTTTACGACCTAGCAGCCCCCCACCTATACACACACTATTTAAGATTAAGACAGAAAACATTTTTAAAGTAAGATAACTCTAATTAAAAATGGAGCTAACTCTATTATGTTATTAGTTATGCTTAAAAATAAAAACACGTTTTCTGTATGCAGTGTCTATCACTTGGTTAATTACTAGAAAACAACAGTTTAAATAGCTGCTTTAAAAGAAAAAAAAAGAATTTAACAACATTAATTTAAGTCAAATAATTGTAAGGAACAAGGAATAAACTATTATTTAGTTAATACTTGTTTGTCTGATTGCTAAAATAGAGCAGGATTTTTATTTTATTAATGTAAGTTGATTTTTGCTTTTTAAATCATAATTGAAAAATGTCTCCAATTTACTATTTTTCTGGATCTGAATAAGTATTTCTTTAAAGAAACTAAAGTGAATTACGTTTTTTTGCATTGCAAATAACCTGATTCAACAATAATAAATACAAATTAGGTAGAATCAAATATCGCTTTGTGAGATGTATTTCTTATTCATGTCTAACTTAAAAAATTCTAATGACTTAATTTTATATATTGGATTGTTAGAATTAAAAAAAACTATAAGCTCCTTGTGATGATACATCAGTGTTTGGTGTTATTTTATTTTCATTGACTTTTACTTTGGCTTCTAATTAAATTGTACTGCATTTTCATATCTTATTGTAATCGTGTCAATTCCTTTAAGGTTGACGGATTGATTAATCTTTAGAAATGTAGCAAGCACATACGTAATACATTTATAAACATGTCTAACTAGATATTAATGTTGACAGAACTTCATTTTAGTAGGATTGATTTCCTTTTAAGCTTTTCTGATGTTTGCTTTCTCATATTAGACATCTGTAGTTTTTGCAGCTTATATCTCACATTTACTTCATTAAATCTTCTCCACTGCTGCCACCACGCACGTTTCGTCATCTCTAGCACACATCAATGCTCTTAGACCTAGTGAAATTCAAAACTGACCCCAGTGACTGTTTTTATGTTCCACCACTGAGCTACAAACACTTAAATATTGTTTTCTGTGTTTTAGAACAAAATTATTTCTGACCCCCCCCCCCAAAAAAAAAAAAAAAACTGCAGCATTTAAATATAACAAATAATTAAAAAAATTAGAATAAACAAAAAATAGTAGTTACAGTTAATTATTTACAAAGGAAAAGTAACTTTTTCATCTTTTTATAGTTACCTCCCTTGTATGAAAGCTGGACCAATCAGTATATCTATCTACTATTACATAAAGGGAACTTTGTGAATCTGTTCCCTATAGACTCGGAAACGGCTGGACTGATTTTCTTTTAAAGTTCACTTGAAGGTAATTGATGTGTCTGGGAGTGTTCTTACATAGGTTTTGTATTGGAATGCATCTGATGAATATCAAACAAATCTGATCAAAGAAGGAAGTCCGATTTTGACTAAAGTTAACACTTTAATACAACCTAACATCACAAGAGCATTTGAAGTTTTCTCACTGCACAAGCAGAAACGCCCAACCTATAAAATCAAATATAAATTCTTTTATAAGACAGGAGCGCATTCGAAATGCGGTTCTTTTTAGAGTAATAATTGAACCATGATTTTGCATTTTAAACTTTAAGTGAAGCATTTATTTACAGACTGGGGGGGGGGTGACCCGACGTTTCCCAGGATTGAATAATGATCAACGTATGTTTCACACTCCTATATTTTTGTTGCCATCAAAATCAGTTAAATTGCTCATTTTTTATCAAATCGATTGATTGCCTCCTAGTTAGACCCATCGCAATGCACCAGGAGGAAGCTCATATGCCTCTTGCAGTGACTTAGTTCATTATACATTGTAGTCTACATTGCACTGTAGAGAACTTACTGCTGATTTTACAATATTTTTATATATAATTGCTTAAATTAAAGCTTAAAATGCAAAAGTCAAGTATCATACTTCAATTGTGCTCTAAACAGGAACATTCATTTCGAACGTGCCTCTGTCATATGGAAGAACTCACTGTTGATCTTATATTTCAAGCCTTTCTTCTTGTTGCAATAAAACTTCTCATATACACTTGTGATGTTAGGTTGTGTAAGGTGTTAACTGGTCAAAATTGTCTGCTCATTCTTTCATGTGATTATTTTGATTATCGATACTTATCGAAGACATTCGGGTACAAAACCTACTTAAGAATACTGCCAGGCAAGTACCTCCGTGTTAAATTTTATAAAAATCGGCCCAGCCATTTTCAAGTCCATAGGGAACGAACTCTCACAAAGTTTCTTTTATATAATAGTAGAGATAATTTTATAAAATCAACATTAGACTCTTTATACACTGCCAGAGGTGGGGGTCCTTAACTAGCGCAAACAATCAATCGATTTGATTAAAATGTGTGATTGCACAGATTTGATAAGAATAAAAGTATTGGAGGGTGGAATATTTGATTCTCATTTAATCCCAAACAACATTGGGTCTCTCTGCTAGTATAATATATATATACGAGTGATACCTCGGTTATCGAACGTTTCGGTGGTCGAACAACTCTGTGTTTGAACAAAAAGTTGGAGATTTTCTTATCTCGGTAGCTGAACAAAATTTCAGAGTTTGAACCGCCAGCTTCATTTCGAATATAAACAAGCAGCGGGTGTTCCTCAATGAAACTTTGCAATTCATACTGGTCATGATACTTTTGAAGTGTAGTGTGACAATCCAACCCCACTCTGAACTTTGTGATGAAAGTTCTATTTAGAACAGTGTCATCGCAACACTGTCAACAGTCTAGACGGTGTCTGAGTTATTATAAGCACATCAGCGGTGCACCAGAACCATGCAGTTCAATTCGTCGACCCCTATTTTGCATGTTATGACAAAGGACCTTAAGGTGTCCAAAAAAGTTTTTTCTTTTAAAAAGGTGAGTAAACTTCAATACGACGAACAGAGCGGACATATCTCCGAGCGACAGTAATTGATTGCACAAAGAAAAAACTTGGTTGTTCAAATAATCAGTTTAGCGTCGTGTAAAGATTTTAGAAATAAAGAACTGGACATTCTTTTACCATTGAATTAAAAGAAAAGAGAAATAAAAGCAGTAAAGCAAGTGCAAAACGGAAAACTGTGCAAACGATGATCAAATTTAAAAAGGCATTAATAGGGAAATTTGAAAGAGGACTACGTGTATCAGTGCTTGCAAAGGAATATGAGATGGCAGCGCAATTAAATGTATAACATTTTCAAAGTTTATAGATAAAAAGGAACTTTTAAACTTTGGAACCAATTAATTCTATTTCAGTTAATTTAAAGGAGAAATATCATTTCGGTTGTCGGACATTTCAAACAAACATCTGGAACGAATTATGGCTGATACCGATGTACTACTATATATATGTGTGTGTATGTGTTAGTTTATTAGGGGTACACAATTTATAAATGACAAGAGAGTTCCTTTTAACCCGAGACGTCTTTCGCCATCCTCATCAGGGGCGAAGGATGGCATTTTGATTTTTTTTTTTTTTTTTTAAAGGGGAAAAAATTAAAAATAGGATGAAAATGAGGAGGAGGACATATTTACAATTACCATAAAATATGTACAAGAAGAAAGGAAGGGGAGAAGAAAAAAATAAGGAAGATTATACACACATATATAATGCATATTGTTAAGAAAGAAGAAAACTCATAAAAGAGTACGAATAAGGAAAGATATATCCCACATATAAATATATGGAAGAGAGAAGGGGGGAGCATTTGTATATCTCACATAGAAAATATACACGAGAGAGGGAGTAGGAAATTTATACATATACAACTATGGTATATCCCTACAACTCCTATATATTATATAATTAGGTATTTGTATATGTTTAGTTACTTTTAAGTATAGGATTCCTCCTTAATTGGTACCCTGATCATTATAGTTTTGACACACGTCGTTAGATATACGAGTGGGTAACGTGGACTATATTTCGTTTGATTTAGTTTTATGGAAAGTGGGCTAAGAGAGGATTAAGCTCTTCATGGGAATTTAGAAGGTTGCAATTTTTGTGGAATTTAAAAGAAATTAATGCATATTACCTGATAATTTCAGTTTCTTTGGAGTTTGTATGGAATTTTTATTTATAAATCACGAGACACAAATTAAGCAGTTCAGATTTTTCATAAGACTCATGAAGCTTAAGTTTTAAATCTTAGACATTTTTTTTTAATCAAAATTACGTAATGGATGTTAATCACAATTTAAATAAGGTTTAGTGGTATCTTATCTGTATTGTCGTATGTTGATTTTAATCTTCATAGGCGGATATAAAGTGGGGCGCTAGTTTGAATCACAAGTTTTATCCAGGGGAGATAACTAAAAACTCGGTTTTCGCTAATTGTTTTTGAAAATTGTTTCCATTAATAAAAATGGAAATATTGAATTTCAAGTAAAACCAATGGTATCTAATTAATTGTCATGTCGTAGTAATTAATGTTCAAATATTACGAAAAAGTCGACGACTATTAATGAAAAAGTTTGAAGATTGAGTTTTTGATTATCTTCGCTAGATAATACTAGCACTTAAAGTGGTGGGTGCAAAAAATGTTCTGTTTGAGGAATACTTTTACCCATCCTGAGACGGGTATATTTTTAATTTGTTATCTATATGTTTTGGAGATAACTTCACATGTTATAACTTTGACTATGTACTGTATTATTTTTATGTACTATTAAAATATTTATTTCGATAAAAATTGCAATGGAATTTTTTTTAAATGCTATTAAAAAACATGTTATAAAATTTAATTCACTTGTATGCATTTTTTTATTTTCATAAACAAGTTGCTTAGTTTAATCGTTTGTTAATAGTTGAACAACAAAAAGGGGGGGGGGCTGAGACTGTCGAATGGAAAGTACACATATTAAGATCGAAATTTTTGGGAGCTATTTATATTCAATAATTTTACAATTTTCATTTGAATTAGCGTCCTTGAAAATTAATCTTTTTTTTTTTTTTCACTGATTTCTCTCCTCCGATGGAAACAGTTTACCTTTGAAAATCTATGGGTTAAGGATTAAGAATTTTTATTGTTTAATACCTTGTTTTAATATTTAATGAATTAATAGTGTTATTTAGTCAATTGTTATTTTCATAACTTTTTTTTTTAGATTATATATGTCTGTCATCCTGTCTCTTTATCTAATAAAAAGAGCTTTTTGTTTTGTTTTCGTGGAACTCTTCTCATTGTCTGGAATCTTTTCAACACCTGGAAATGGTATTTTCATCGTTTAATGATGCGATTATCCTCATCTCTTTAACGATCCCAAAACCTCTGTCAGTTTTTTTTTGTTTTGTTTTTTACTTTTCCATTTATTTATTTATTTTATTTTTGTTGATGTTTTTTGTATTTGTTTTTGTTTCTGCCTTCTGATTGGTCGTAATTTTTATCACCTGACCACATTGCAAGCTGTAACTTGAAGCATCTGATATGCAAATGTAATCTTAGAGACAGAGAGTAGAGGAAGAGGGTGTTGAAGGCATCGTAGGTCGGTACGCAGTTGTTGCTCCTGAATGGTATTCATGGAGGGATCCCCACCTTTCCCCACCCTCGTCTACTCAGTCTGTTATCTCCTTCTCATTCATCATGTTTGGTTTTTGAGTCGGTGCCAGACTTAACGGCAGGAATTGTTGCTTTTCGCTTGCGCCATTCATTTAGCTTTGTTAACCGTGAAATGTTCCAAGCACGTGTTTGAATCTCTTCATCTTCAAGGAGGAGCATGATAGTTAATAATGCTGCATCTGTTTCGCATCCAGAAAATTTTGCCCAGATGTTCCATTTTTTTTTTTTTTTTTTTTTTTTTGTGTTTACACACAGCACGTTCACGATTTCCCAATAACAAACCGATTGTCTACTGATGTTGAATTTAAAAACAATTTCCTGGTTTCTCTTTTGAATAAAAAAAAAAATAAACAAGTAAATAAATTTCCTTACCAATAATCAAGGCATGTAGATGCCGATTGGAAAGTTACTCCCTATCTATATTTTAATATGATAGCGTGTGTGTTAATTAGTCGCACGTTTACATCTTTTTTCTTCCGAGTGACTGTTATTTAATTATGATCATCCATTTATTGTAATAAATAATTTTACCAAGGAGTCTTAAGTTTTGGTTTTGATTTCGATTATAACTGACTAGCGAGGGTGCCCGGCGTTTCCCGGGTGTTTGGAGGTGTGTTGAGCACACAAAAAAAGTGGCGGCAGGCAGGCAGGCTTGAACCCGTGATGCGAAAGTGGAAAAGAAAGTGAAAGAAAACCTAACGTCTTACCCCTACTCCATGATGCGACCGGAAGTGTAAAGCGTTCAAATTTAACGTAGTCAATCAAAAAGATGACTTGCAGAAATAGCGTTGCTTTTGACCAAGGACCAATTACAAAATAGATACTACCCGGTCGGAAGGCGTTGATTGTATTCAATTAGTTTCGTTTTATTTATACGAAAAAGATGAACAAACAGTCGAAACAAGGGAATTTTTTAAAACTCGATCAAAAAAAAAAAAAAAAAAAAATGGAGACGATGTACGTTTCCGAATTTGAGATATTACGATCTAGGAAGTGTGAGAGAAAACTATAAAGATTTAAAATTTTCACGTCACCAAAACTCAAAACAGCAGCTGACCCAGAAAACAATTTTATGTCTCCCTATCATCACAAAAGTATCACTCGTGGACTAAAGGAAAAAAATAAAGGTGCAGTCTCACTATTATTCTCGCTTCCGCCTCATTTCTTGTAAGACTTATTTTTCAGTAATAAATTTCAAGTATAAAGAGTTAATTTCCAGTCACCTTGTACATCTCTTTAAGAAAGGTTAGAGATGCTTTCCTCTTTTTTTTTTTTTTTCCTATTGACCAACCAAATTAATTTCTGTCAGACAATGCTGAAAAATAATATTTACATTATGGATGTGTCTTGTGGAGTTTTTAACTTTTAGGTGGATATGCACAGACATCTGCCATTTATATGGTTGCTAGTACTCAACTGTCTGACGAGTTGAGCTACAAGCAAATTAATAGAAAAAAACATAAAAAAACTAGTTTATAAGCAGGAATGTTCTATTATGTTCAGATGGGCAAGTTCATTCTATGAGTTTTCATTGGCTGCTAGTCCATGATTGGATAATTTATTCGATAAATACTTGCTGGAATTGAGCAATATTTACATAAGAGTACTTAATGTAACTAAGTGTTAGCTTGATTTTTTTTTTTTTTTATAGGATAAATTTAAAGTTATTAAACAATAAAGTTGGCATGTATCCACTCGAATAGAGCTGAATTCTAAAGTTGTTAATAAAGAAATTAGATTTATACAAGTTATTTGACTTACATTGTCATATCAATTGGTTTCCTTGGAACAATAAAACAAATAGATGTGTTTTTAGCTAAATCAGTTATACTAAAGCTGTTTTCATTGTTTTAGTGGCCGTGTGGTCCTTGAGTTGAGCTGTGCCTGCACTGCTGTTCTTTTTACCGATTTTCTCTCTGTTTCTCTCTGTGTAAAGGGATCGTTTTCATAACTTGCAATAATGATAACAGTGAGTCATTGTGTGTGTGTGTGTTTTTATATACAGTTGAGTTTGTTCAGAAACGTGCTGCTAAGTTCTTCACTAGCCCTGCATCTTAATGGGGGGGGGGTCTTGTAATTCACTGGTTACATCTTAAAGCGTGCTCTTTTCAATCCCAAGAACAACTTTTTTTTTTTAAATCTCCTCTTAGAAACGTGATTTCATCAAAACTTTCAGCAATTCTCGTTCTCACAAATCAAGGCCCCACCGCAAGTTAACCTTTCTGCTGTGACCCCATAACTCCTTTTTGTCACATCGGCTATCTGTGATTGTGTTCCTGACAAGTTTTGAACTCTGACTTCTCCAACTAAAATGGAGCCAATTTATAAATCTATATCTACTTATATATAAAAGGCATTTCAAACGTGTGTGCATGCACGAGAATTCGTTCCCTATGGATTCCAAAACAGCTAAACAGTTTTTTGAAATTTTACACAAAAATACATTGAGTCTGGGAGTATGGTGCAATGGGGAAAGAGGTGGCTGGTTAATTTAATGCATCTAAAACCAAGCTTCTGTCTTTCCATCATCAATGCTCTGATCCCCATCTGGCATCAATTGAAATGAATGGCTTTCATCTTGGAGAGGCTCCATGTTTTGACAAGCTTCTTGGTCTGACCTTTATTCTTGATCTGAGATGGAGCATGTACATCAAATCCGTTGCCAAGGTTGCTGGAAAAAATGGTGGGATCGTTCTACCACTTCAGTAGATATTTCACTGCTGATGCAATTCTCTACCTGTATAAAAGCCAAGTGTATCCAAGGATGAAGTACTGTTGCCACATCTGGGCAGGAGCTGCTAGAAGCAGCTTATCCTGCCTTGACAGTTCAAAACATACTACGTAGGCTAGTGGGAGATGCCCTTTTCTCTTCCCTGCAACCTCTTTCACACAAGAGACATTGCATGCCTGTCTCTGCTTTATCATTATTTTTCTGGCAAGGGCTCATCTGAGCTCCAATCTATGGTCCCCCTAGCCTGACTTTTATGAAAAACACTCATCTAGCTGAAACCACTGTCAATAATTCCCCCCACTCTTAATCTGTACCTAAACTTAAACGTAGATTTCATGAATGATGCTTCTTTCTTAGAACTGCACACCTGTAGAACTCTTTTACGTTTTCCTACTTTCCAACTGACAACAATATGGTCGTCTTCAAGTTCAATATAAACAAATTCTTGATGAGTCATCCCCTTAAGTAATTCAATTTGCCAAATTTCCACTACTAACGATTGCATTTTCCCATTGACTGATACACTCATTAACCCTTATCTTGATAAGTGGTGATTCTTTGTAAAAAAAAAAAAAAATAAATAAATAAAAAAAACAACAAAAAACAATGGGACTGAAACAATTGTATGCAAGATGTTTAAATAAAAAAAAACAGTTTATACTTGTGTGTCTATTCCTTTTAACATGGTATCTTTAGGAAAAATGTAGCACTAGTATTGCACTATTGAGCTATCTAATAGACAACTTTGTCATTACTATTATAAGTAGTTACATTACATATAAACATAGACGTTTTTCTATATATATGTATGTATAAAATAACGAATTACTATATAGCATTATTTTCACCCTCATCAACATGATTTCTCTTTAGACTATTATAAAAGATAGGAAGAGCGATAGAGCAGTGGAAGTTTTAAAATAAAAATGTTACAAACTTTTTAAATGCGTCTATTTCGTTTCCCCATACAATGCCGGGTAGCCATGCTAGTCTGGCCATATGTGAAATGTCAGTCCTCAATAAATTCCTCAGTATTTGATAATCTATGATATCAAAGTTAGTTATCTATTTCTGTGTGGGCGTATGTATCCAAGTAAAATTCAGAAACTACATAAGATGCTGATATATTCTTTTTTGGCATTACCTCAGACAGAATATGGACACATATTTTGGGTGAGTAGGGAATATTCATTCTTTTTGGAGATCAACACAAATGGGATGAATAGAAATGAAATTAGATGTTGACATTTTGAGAGAAGAGAGAGGGAGGATAGAAAGCAGTAGATACAGAGATAAGAATAAAGTTTTAAGATATTTGTATTATCTGGCTTTTTCGGACTACTATGCTCATCTGGAGTGCTATTTTCAATGTTTCGGATGCTGTAACCTCTGACCTTTTTCAAGTGTATTTTGTCAAACACTGCTTGAAATTTTGAACAGAAACCTTTATTTAATCCATGAAGTAATATACTTTTGTTCTGTCAGCCATGATAGGTAGAAATCTTAAGTAATTTGCAATCGTATTCTAAGTATTGCCTGGATTGATCCTTCGACCTTCAGAAGAGTGTCACGGGCGTATCTATTGGGACCCAGCGGCCTTTGATCATATTTGCCAATGCATCTGTAGACAATCTACAATCTGTGAAAAGCAGGTCATTCAATAATGAGGATAACATTTATCTTAATACTGAGTATGGATTTGACTGAATTTTACCAAGTACTTATCCGTTCTGCCATGGGTTCTTGTGGACCAAGGCCTCTTTGTGGAATAGATAAAGTACTTGGCAAAACCTTTATTACGCATTTTATCTACAGAGTGGAATGATAAGTGTTGCCCTAAATAAAACACTACAGCTTTATTTTAAAACTTTTATTGAAAAATCAATTCAGCTAACTTGATTATGTAGTAGAGCTGACATCTATTCAATGTAGCCGCCTTCAGCCTCAATCATTGCCCCGATACAAGTCTGGAACTGAGAGCATGCCTTTTCCATAAGCGCCAGCAGGAGCTGGGCGAATATTCAGCGAATGGCGGCGATCAGGCTGGCTTTGATGTTGTGGGAGGTCATGTTGGTGGTGATCTCAACATATGACCAAACAGTGGAGAAGGAGATAAGGGTACAAAGTTGTATTACTCCTTTTGAAGCCAAGCCTGGGTCTCTTTGGACTTATGGGTCAGCGCTGAGTCCTGCTGCCACACCCAGGGTCTGCCAGCGGCCCACCTTATTTCACCAGGAAACATTACACTCTTCAACACATCCAGGTACACTTTAGTGTTGAGTTTTAAAGTCGACTTCAAAGATGAGGTGGCATGATGTGTCCCTCACTTGAAACTGCACCAAACACCATAACCATGGCGGGAAACTTTTTCATCACCCTGGGCATATTCCTGTTATTTGTGGCAATCCAGAGATGCATTTTGAGGGTGCTGGAAATGGTCCTGTTGTCATAACTTGGATCTGTAAAGAGCATGAGTTGTACAGTGGTGTATCTTCAATCTCACTCATTGAACATTGTGTCACTTTCAGACTTATCGCTCTTGGGATTTGTACACAGCTGGCCAACTAGTAGATGGTCTGCAACACAAAAAGAAAACCGATTTTCATCAGACAGAAATGGAATCATGTCATCTTTTCTAGGGCGAAAATTTTATTGTTCCACCCTATAATTGTTTGCCATTTTATTTTCAACCATTCTTTTCAATTTAAAATTAAGTTTTTTTTCTCACAATTTTCTCTAATCTTGTGTTTTTTTTTTCTTTTCAGGCTCAGTGGAACATCTCCATTTCTAGGTGATAACCAGCAAGAAACCTACCAAAACATCACATCGATTGATTATGATTTTGAAGATGATTATTTTGAGACGACGAGTAAATTAGCAAAGGACTTTATAGATAGATGTCTTGTCAGAAATCCCAGGTAATTTTTTTTTTCAATTTTAAATTGATGTCTAAAAGCAAAACATTTTTTTTTACTTTGCTATTGCTGTGAGGTTTTGTATATTTTTGTCTGAAAATATCGGCATTTAAATGCACCAAATATTTCACTTTGCTAAACTTGATCATGTTCTGCAAAGCCAAAAAGAACAATTTTTCTTTACAAAACAACCAAACTAAACACCATGATTAAATATTTAAAGATATAAAGCAGCATAAAACTTTTTCCCCAAAATTAATTTTTTCGGCAATATGCTGTAAATTAATGGTTTCGGCAATATGCTGTAAAACAAAATAACCCAAAATATGGAGACTTTATTTCTATAAAATAAATTTTGTTATTGTTAGAAAACTTATTCCCTTGTTATTGTAGGATTGGTTTTATTTCTGGATTATTGTATTCTGGTGCTACCAGATCAGGCTGTCTGAATATTGGCTTCCTGGTACAAATGCACCGAACATTAAAACATTTTTGTTTTGCCCTCTAAACCCTTGCAAAACTTAACCGTGTTTTGGCTTTCTGATTTAAAACACATCAAACAAACGCTATAATCCTTACCACTTTGCAAAACTCAATCATGTACTGCAGGAATGAAAATATCAGAATCCACTACAAGACAATGAAACCAATCACTACGAACTAGTGATGAAAGATATAGGAAACTTGAAACATAGGAGCTTTCTACAAAGTTGCTGAATTCGGCACGAATAACTCAAATGGGATTGATGTACTGTGAAACAAAATAACTGAACCAAACATCATGTATAGTTGCTTGAGGATATGAGGAACTTGAAAATAGCAACTTTACTACAATAAATGGATTCTACAAAAAATATTCCGAAAGGGTTGATGTGCTGTGGAACAGGACAACTAAGACAGGCGGCAGGAAGGAATATCTGAAGATATAAAGAACTTGAAACACAATATTATTTCTTAAAATGGCAGGTTCCAACAGCAATATCTTAATAGTTGATGTGCCATCAAATAAAACAATCAAATCAAACATTATGTATGAATTCTTCGGTTATTATAGTAATATGGTATAATCACAAAAGTTAAGCATCGTTGAGCATGGTCAGTACTAAAGTGGGTGATTGTTTGGCAATACCAAGTGCTGTATGTGCTCTCCACCTGGCATTGCTTCCAGTCATCCCGAATTTGTTTTGCCACTAGAATCCGGCAATGCACACTCGGGACAAGTGTTGGATGGGGTTTGTGCTACCGTTGCTTCACAAATACATGTGCAGACACTCTTGCAGGGGGGTATCCATTGTCTCTTATTGTAGTAAAATTGTATCTTGGTTATTACCATTAATTTCTTGGTTATTACCATTAATGGTTATTACCATTAATTTCTTGGTTATTCATTCATGGTTATTACCATTAATTTCTTGGTTATTCACATTAATTTCTAAAGCATTTAAAGTTTTTATGTCATGACAGTAAAATTTACAAGGAATTTTCATAAATAAAAAGTATATGAAAATTGAATTCATCAGAAATCATTCTACAGCTCCAGTAGATATTTCACTACCGATGCAATCCTCTATCTAAGAGCCAAGTACATCCTAAAATGCAGTACTGTTGCCACATCTGGGCAATAGCTGCTGGGCACACCCTATCTTGGCTTTTATAGAGTTCAAAACTGGCTTTGAAATCTAGCCTGTTTCTGTTCTATCGTTATTGTCATGGCAAGTGCACATGTGAGCTCCAATCTATGGTCCCCCACTTGCCAAACTTTCACAACAAAAATACTCTACTAGCTACAACCACTATCAACAATTTCCTTCACTCTCTATCTGTGCCTAAATCTAAACACAGATTCCATGAACAAAACTTCTTTCCCAGAACTGCCACCTGTGGTATACTGTGCCACTGGCCTGCTTCTCCGGTAGTCTTCAAGTTCAGTGTAAACAAGTTCTTGTTGAGCTGTCCCTTTAAATAATCCAAATGTTATCCAATCTACACCATTAATGATTACTACATTACCACCTCACACTCGTTAACTCTTATTCTCAAGTGGCCTTTTAGCCTTGATAAGTGGTGACTCCCTTGTAAAATAAGAAAATAACGTTTTCTGGTTCATTTAGTAAATATAATTATTAAATAATTATTGGTTGGTTGGTTGGTTGTTTTTGTTTTATGGCATATCAACCTTTTTCAGGTTATTTAATGCCGAATCTAGTTATTTTGAGGAACGATTATTAATGGAGTATATTTGTTTTTTAAGTCGGACTCTATTTAATCCATAGTTGGGATCCTAACAGGTACTACCACTCCGGGTCAGAGTGGACCTGGGAGCAATGGCAATTAAAGGGTGGTTTTACACTTCCCAAGGCCTGCAAGGTGGGGCCTCACCATCGGATACAGTTTAAGGTCATATCCAGGACCAAGTAATTATTGGAAACTGAAAGAAAATTGTAAAAAGGCAATTGAAGAATAAACTGAAAGCTGTAATCAATTGTAAATTAATCAGTATAGGAGACATTTTATTAGTAATCAACTGTTTCTTTGTAAGTTGCTTCAATATAACCTTAATGAATAAAAAAAAAAAATGGATTCAGTTTTCAGTGATAATAAAAAGTTAGTCATGTTTACATTTTTTTTTTTAATGGATTAAAACAAAATCGTTTTCGATTTCAATAAATGTTCAATTAATAGTAACAAAAAAATCAATATATATTATCAAAAAACGAGAGTAGAAATGGATCTTGTGTTTACTTTCAGCAACTGTGCTGTAACTCTCGCTTCCCTTATTTTCTCCTTTAGTCCTCACATTCCATGAACGATATTTCTGACAAAGAGGGAAAAATTGCTGTTTTCTGGATCACAATCTATTCCATCTAACACTTATTATTGGCTAGTTTTTGACCATGAAGTAGTATTTTATTTTTTTATTTTTTTTTGCATTTTTACTTTCTTACATCAAGTGGCTTCATGTTTTGTTTGGAGCAATTTCCATAAAAAAAAAAACAAGTGAAGCATGCATGGTCCCACGTGAGTGCACAGTGAACGAGGCATAAAAAAAAATGACTAAGTTCAGCATTGCACCAAAAGTCCCCCGGAGTGTCAAATTTTGGTAAAAATGAACAAATGGGACAGTTTTAGGCCTTAACATATGTAAATTTGAGTTCTGCACCATGCAAAAAAAGAAATCACTAAGTCCATCATTCCCCCCCTCCCTTATTTAGTCTCAAAAGCCCCCAAGGTCTTAACATATTTAAATTTGAGTTCAGCACCATGCAAAACTGCTAAATAGACAAACACAGAAAATTTTGGACAAATATAGTAAAATAGTCCCAAAAATGGAGTGTTTCTATTAGCCCTAAAAGAGCCCCTGGGGCGCACCCAAGAGTTATCGTGAAGTATAAACAAACAAAATTATATAGAAATCAGTTAGTTACAACTTTTCAGAAAGTTTTATAAAAATCCAAGGTATCAAATTTTTTAATAAGCACAAAAGTGTAAATTTTAGCTATTTTAGCTTGAAAGGCAACCCGGGAGGGGAGAGGGCAACCAGAATTTTCCAGGAAAAACCGTTCTGTTACTTTTTTTTACTCATATCATGTTTAATGTTTGTGCAAAATTTCCAAAAATTCCAAGGTGTAGTTGTTGAGAAAAGTGCAAACGGCCGAACAAAAAGGGTGAATTTATAGGCCCATCCTCCTTTTGTCAGGAGACCAAAAATTATTCTAAAAAAATAAAATAAACATATGATCTTGTCTGATAATTTTATTAATAGAGAAACACAAACTGCTGCATATTGCAACAAAAGAATTAGTAAGAATGCGGTGTAGTTTGCTTTAAGCATTGTTTATATTGTATAACTTATTGCCTTTCCACTAGGGCAGAGTTAGACTGTTGATTTGATAAAATTATTTTTATATATAACAGCTTAAATTGAAGTTAAAAATGCAAAAGTCAAGTATCATGCTTCAATTGTGCTCTAAGCAAAAATATTCTTTCAAACACGCTCTTGTGATATCAAAGAACCTACTGTCGATTTTTATATGCTGAGCCTTTTGGCTTGTGTAGTAATAAAACTTCTCAAATGCACGTGTGATGTTAGGCTGTATAAGGTGTTGCTTTGGTCAAATTCACCTGTTCCTTTTTTTCATTAGTGTTTCAATTATCGATTTTCATCGAAGTAATTCCAATACAAAATCTATCTAAGAACACTGTCAGATATAAAATGCAGATTTGTATGAAATTTCATTAAAAAAAAATCTGCTAAACTATTTAGGAGTCCTTAGGGAACGAACCCCCCCCCCACACACACACATGTACACACAAAGTTCCTTATATAAAGTAGTGGAGATGATATATATATAAAAAAAAAAAAAATTTGAAAGAAAGTTATTATATTGCAAATAACACAAAGTGATAACAAATGGAAATTGGCGAATTAGAAGCAAAATTTGATTTCTTAGCTTAAATGTTATTTGGATCTGACTTTGAAAATCTAAGATAACTTTATATGTCGGATTACCTTCGATCTTTATATATATTAAAGGAATTCAATATAAACTCAGAAAATTAGAAATTACAATAATTTGTTAGTTGACAAGGAATACAGAAACTTAAAAAATTTTCCTTATTTCATGGATTTTCAAAGAATGGCTCTTATCCTCAGAGGAAAGTAGTTAGCAAAATAATTATCCTTTGAGGATAATAACCGTTCTTTGAAACTCCATGGAATAAAGAACATTCTTTAAGTTTTTGTATTCCGTGTTGAATAAGCTGTTGCAATTTCTAAATTACAGAGTTTATGCTGAATTCTATATTTTAATATATCTTATGTTATGTTATCTCAAATATTGAGCTTTTTCATCTAACTAGGATTCTCATATAAATATTAACATTTATACTTGCTTTAAGTTTACAGTGTTATTTAATTTGTAAACTTGAAATTTTTTGTGGAAAATATATATATATATATATATATATATTATTATTATTACTATAATTATTTTTAATACCTACAGACACTAGTGTTTCATCCTTTTGGGAATCATCAGTGCAGGGAGTTACGATTACAGCCGATCAAGATTCGAAATTGGCCACAAAGTCATTTCTGGCCCCATTAGCAAGGAACAAACCACACGGGCAACGTGAACCACAAGAAATACAGTTGAAATTAACATTTTTTTTTTTTTTTTTTACTTGCCTTCCCACGAGGGCAGAGTTAGACACAAGGTCGGTTTTTAATGTGAGGGTAAACCAATTATCCAAAAAGGGGTACTCTAGTTAGTAACAAAAATAAAAAAAAATGTATCAGTCATGAAGGATTTCTCCATTAACCGAGATCAAAAAATGAAGTGCAGCAACAGAACAGATACTACACTTTGAGTTATATATTTTTTTTTATTCATTCTGAAAGTTTACAACCAAAGCAGAAATAAACAAAAAATTAGACTCAAGGCCACCCAAAAATTGGAGAGGAGGTGTCTATGGTCATCCTCGTAATTGCACCTTTACTAGTCTTGATCCTAGCTAAAGTTCTCATTCACCACAATTATTCAAACACACCAGGGGCCGTCCTACCTAAGATTCCCAAATTATATCGCGCGCGCGTGTGTTTGTTTTTCTTTTTTTATAAGCAATAGAATAAATTTGTAAACATAAAATTTTATAAAAAGTCGTTTGTTTAATTTTGGTCTTGGCCCGAAAGCCAAGAAAGAAAAAAAAGACAACCGTTGAAATTAACATTTTATACAATTGTCAAGATGGCGCGAGTGATCTTATATATATATATATATATATATATATATATATATATATATATATATATATATATATATATGTATACTTTTTTTTATATATTTTCTTTTTTCATTTTTAGAAAACGTGCAAATGTTACAGACTGCTTGACTCATCCTTGGATACAGGTAAGATAACATGTTGTAACTAAAACAGGTTAATTAAAATGTTCTCCTTAAAATCTGATTAATTAGCTTATCATTTTTAATAAAATTAAGGGAGGTAACACCGTAAAATTAAGATACATTGCTCATTATAAAAATGTAAAAATTAAAAACATGTGTAATATATTGGGGGGGGGGGGGCTTGACATTAACTTCAGAGGAATCCTAAAAAAATATTGCTCGGCTCTATTTCAAAACAACTTATTGCATCAAAACATATTTAATGATTAAAAAAAATATTGTAACGAATTAAGTTGTTAAAAATATTCATGTTGAACTTTTAATGGCCGATATATCAACACATCAAACAAGGGAAATAAATCTGTTTGTATTATGCACAAGGGACATAACCCTGTAATGACTAAAAATGCAAATAGCTTCTTCGTTTCAGAATTTTTGAGATGAGGATTATTTTGACTATTATCTTGGTTATTGTCACAACGTTTTAGTCGATGTAATTAACAGCTTTCTTTAGGTACAACTTTTCCAACTCCGGAATCTATACAGAATTTCAAACTGAATCTTTTATTAAATCCACCAGGAGTGGGGGTTATTTATTTATTTTTTTTTTCATCAGCCATGGTTCTGTAGAGATGCTCAATGTTTATTTTGTGCTTAGTTATTGAGGATTGAACCTTTAATCTCCAGAAGGCTTTGAGCAACAACTTCAAGTGAGTCTTCTGAAGTTGGATTAAATAAAGGCTTCAGTTTGATATTCTTTATAAATTCTTAATTTTGAAAGATGTACCTGAAAGAGGCCAGAGGTTACATAGACTGAAATAATGTGAAAATAGTAACAAAGATAAGAATAATATTTTGATTAATCCACACACACACACACACACACACACACACACACACACATATATTTATATATATATGTGTGTGTGTGTGTGACCTTGTCTGTGTGTATGCGTGTAAAATGGTCTCTACCAAACTACTGTTAGGTTTACAGATTTGAAACTTGATATATAAGGGATTCAGACTTGTGGAACAAACTGGATTCATTTTTAGCTGGTAAAAATAGGTGCTAAGGGGTTAAAATTGACATATTAGAACTTAGCAGACATAAGTTATGCATGTGCAAATATACATTTGGTAAAGTAGTTTTTTTTGTTTTTTGTTTTTTTAAGTTTTGATATCTATCCCTTGTTAGCTCAGATGGTAAAAAATAATGCTGGAGTGCTAAATGTTATAATTTCGATTCTAGCTGATGGCACCCAAGTAAATTTTCTTTTTACTTTTGAAATCATTACTATATATTGAGTACAATATAATAATCAATATAAAATCTGCATAAATTAAAATATCTTATTTAAGTGTAGTTTACAACTGGGCAACAATATTACAAATGTTAATTAAAAAAATTGTTTATTTTGTAAAAAGTGTTAAAGTGCATATATTATCTCCCTTGCGGCATAATATGAACAGATTTATTTCCCTTTGGATAATCATTTAGTTTATAAATAGGCCATTAAAAACTTTTTCAGCATTTCATGTGAACAATTTAACTTGCTCTAAGTTACTGATTAAAAAAAATAATAATATAATAGTTTTATCTAAAGGTAAATTGTTTTGAAATAATAGCCAGCACAACGTTTTTAGAATTCTGTTAATGTTAATCTATTTTTACCTTTATTTTGGATTAATTTCATGAATTGGGGGAAAAACATACATTATAAAAAAAGATGTTCAATTAAGCCTTCAATGGAGGCACGTCAAAAAAAAAATTGTTTCTATAATTCTTTTTGACCTTCAGATAAAGTAAAACAAAATTGGAGAATTGTTGATTTTTTTTTTTTTTTTGTTAGTTTCTGCTTAAGTTGAGTAACAAGAAATATGCATTTACTTGCAGAGAAGTGAAAAAAGGGCAAGCATACCAAGTGATGAGACCCTCAATTACAAAGAGGTGTCAATCTTTTTGACTTGACACCATTTTGGATATCAGTGAAGATTCATCGCTTCTAAAATGGGGTTTCTTTCATCAGAGAAACATGGCCGATATACAGTGACAAGGAAAACAAAAATGAAATCTTAATATTTCAGCTGACCCTACCCTCCCCTTTCAACTGAATGAATGAGATATCAACAAAAAAAAAGATAAAAATGGCTCTGTATTTTCTAAAATTGTGATCTTTGGACAATCGGACATTTTTAATCTAGTCCAAAACTTATAAAATGTGTGGAAGTTTGAGCAAAAGGAATATAAACAATGAACCGTCTGTCAAGGACAGGCAAGTGTAGTGTTTAGAACATTTGGTTAAATTATATTTCAGTCGCCCAAATTATTTTGGGTTTATGAAGAATCATACTCATATCCCCATTATATATTATTGTTACTTAAAACTATGTTTTGGCCAAAAGTATTTGATAAAAACGGTCATAATTAATTGAATATTGTTACAAGAGATGTTACATTAACGTAAACTTTCAAAGATCAACGCCATTTTTATTTATTTATTTTTTTTAATTTAACATCTCTCAGATACTATTCAGCTGTTTATAATCAAATATCTATTTTTTTTTTCAAAAAAGTCGTTTTAAGCAAAAAGTGTGTTCAGGAATAGTGAGAAAATCCTGACTAACTCATTTCACTCTAAATAAATTAGATGACTGAAATAGGATTTAACCGAAAATTTGATCTGTGGTTAAACATAAAACCACTGACAACCACACGGTTACAAAAAAGAAGAAAAAAAACAAAAAACAAAAGAGAATATTTTCTAAAAACAGCAAAAAGAAAACCGGTGAGCTCTAATGCTTCTGTGTTAAGAAAAAGTTAACTAATTGCTTAACATAGCAGGAAGAAAACGATTACAAAGATGGAGTTGATCATGTGACTTTTACGACCCTTTTACAAAGTCAAGATAAAATAAAAGGGAAAAAAATACGCAAATTGGCCAGTCTCATACTTTTCATCAATATCATTTAATTATTCGTTTATTTTTATTCATTTTTTTTTTTTCATAAGATTAAAATTTTAAAAAAGTTAAAAAAAAAAAAAAAAAAAAAAAAATAGTTTATATTTTTCGTCATACTAGAGTTCTTATTTTGGTTGTTATCATCACAATGTTTCAGTTATTGTATTCTCCAGTCATCTTCAGAGAATTTTTTTTTTGTTTTTTTCAAATCTATATGGATATATCATGCTCATTTCAGCCAGTCCTTTTTTTCGATTTCTGTCAACTTTTTTTTCACCCACAATTTTGAATTAAACTTTGCATTCAATATTTGCATTTTCATAATCATGCTGAGGATTATTTGGATAAAATGTATTTGCAGCACCCCAATTATTTATGGAAATTTATTGTTGAGGCAGGTTTCTAAAATTAGATATATTAATCAGTTTAATTTTTAGAGTAATATATATTTTTAAACAACATTCTAGATCAGATTAAGAACAACAATAGCGTAGACTATTTTAAAGTCAAATTTGATATTGTCCGAGACAGTGCTAAAAATGGAATTATGAAGCTACTCTTGTGGACTATGAGATGAGATATTTAACAACTTAATCTGTATATTAATCTATATAATGATATAAAGATATGCTTAGGCAATTTCATACGTTATCACCAATCACCCTTTTTTTTTTTTTTTTTTAAAGCAGAGATTGCCAAAGATTTATTAGTTTAAAGAATATTTAACTATTTAATTTTTATGGTAAGATTGTCTTTATTTTAAAGCAATTTAAATTGTAACAATAAACGAATGAAATAAAATGGTTAAAAATTTTGTCTCATTTATTTCAAAGGAAATATTTATTTTCTATCACCATATACATACTAACCCTTATCCTCAAGTTGCCTTCAGGCCTCGATAAGTGGTGACTCTCCTGGAAAAAAAAAAGAGAGAAACAAGTTTTGCTCAATATTAATTTGATAAAATCCAAGATAATGCTAAATATAGAATTATGAAGGTACTCTTGGGAACTATCAGATGATTTAACAGTTTAATCTACAAATTAATCATATCACCATATAGTTTAATCTACAGATTAAACATATTACCATATAGTTTAGTCTACAGATTAAACTATATGGTGATATGATTAGACAATTTCATGCATTATCACCCACCACTATTTTTTAACAAGACTGAGATTGCTCACTTGCCAAAGATTTATTACTTCAAAGAATATTTAGCTATTTAAAAAAATTTTCTCCTCTCTGCAACCCCTGTCCTACAGAAGAGATGTTGCAAGTCTGGCTCTGTTCGATCTTTTTTTTTTTTTTCATGGCAGGTGCTCGTCGGAGCTTCAATCTATGCCCCCCCTCCCGCCTTGCCAAACTTTCTCAGAAAAAAAAAAACTCCTCTAGCTAAAACCTCTATCAACAATTTCCCCCACTGTGCTTGAATCTAAATGTAAGTGTCATGAACAAAGCTTCTTTCCTAGGACTTCCAACCTGTGGAACTCTGTTTCGCTAGCCTGCTTTCTGGCTGACTACAACATGGTCGTTTTCAAGTCCAATGTAAACAAGTTCTTGCTGAGCCATTCCCTTAAATAGTCAACTTCTACCCTGTTTCCATTACCGTACATGCACTAAAATTTATCCTGGAGGGCCTTTGAGCCTTTATAAGTGGTGTCTCCCCTATAAAATAAAAAAAAAATAAAAAACAATTTTTGCTTAATATTAATTTGCTAAAGTTTAAGATAATGCTAAAAAAGAATTATGAAGCTACTTTTTGGAACTATGAAATATTTAACAAGTTAATTTATATATTAATCTATATAATATGCTTAGACAGTTTCATATGTTACCACCCACCACTCCTTTTTTTAAAAAGCTGAGATTATCTGATCGCCAAAGATTTATTACTTTAAAGAATAGTATTTTTAGAGTAAAAGAAAAAGTATTTATTTTGAAATGATGAAAATTGTAACCATAAACGAATTAAATTAAACGGTTAAAAAATTGTTCTATTTATTTCAAAGGAATCATTTAGCTGGCAATTATTTTTGTTTATGGTAAGAAAGTATTGTTTTATAAACATAAATTGTTAAAAATTTTCAATAAATAAGTCATATTCGTTTTATTTATTGAAAGAAATATTCAACTGTCAATGGCATTTATTTTTATTGAAGAAGATACAATTTTTGCTCAATATTATTAACTCTTACACAAGTATATTATTTCTAACAAAATATAATCAATAATGGAATTTCCACTTGAATTCCAATATTATTGTATTACTACAATACTTCTGTTTGCTAAGATCTTTATTAAAAATGTAAGTGTTCTGTGCAATTACTGTTCTGTTTATGATTAAAAAGGTATAATGTGACTGGGACTGATCCTTGGCAGATTATCTGGATGGTATCTTGTCACACAAGCAGTTAGAATTACAAATCGCATTCTATGGTGAACATGCAGCAGCAATTCACCATCTCTCCTCCTTCTCATCGTCATCTTTTTCTTGGCAATGGTGGTCATAGAAGCACACAATAACAAAGCTTAATTTTCTTAAGTATCGTTATTTTCATGGCAAGTGCTTCTCTGAGCTTTAATATATGCCCCCCCTTGCCAAACTTTCACAAAAAACAACCCACTCTTCTAGCTACAATGACAATCAACAATTTCCTTCACTCTTTATCAGTACTTAAATCTAAGCATGAATTTCCATGAACAAAGATTCTTTCCTAGAACTACCCACCTGTGGAGCTCTGTTCCATTGGCATGCTTTTTTCAAGTCCAATGTAAACAAGTTTTTGTCGAGCTTCCCTCCTCCAAATAATCCGTTTCTACCCCATTTCCACCACTATCAAGTCACTGCTGTCTTAGTGACTATCGTACACTCATTAACCCTTATCCTAGAGTGGCTTTCAGGCCTTGATAAATGGTGACTCCCATGTAAAAACTGTTATTCCCATAAACTGCATTTTCTTGCAAGCTGAAAAGAAAGCACATCTAATCAGCTTATTTGCCACGTCCTGCTAGCAACTTCCGGTCTGTGATGTAACTTTCTGTGCATGTAGTTCCAATTTTGAATTCTAATTGAAAATTCAACTGTCTACTTAATAGTTAGCTTATGTTGAATTTTTCACTTTTAACTTTATTTCACATACTTAGAATCTAAACATTGCTACATGTTGCCCAAAAAGGCAATAACAAACTGTTGGCGAAATCATGTTTTAATCGTGAATATTTAACAGTCCTTGTTTTATTTCCATTCAATGATAAGTACACCAGGATTCAACGTGTAAAATTTCAATAATTCTGAGATCTTTCAAGCTGCACCGGTTGAATTTGATTCAATTTATTTACCAACAAATAAAAAAAATAATAAAAAAAACATGCTTCAATTACTATGTAGGAAAATGATAGTAAAAATTAACACAGAAGAGGATACAGTAGCCTAGCACCTGTCCAAATACATTTTGAATTGTTGCACTGTTGGTGCATTTATTACCTGACTTGTAAGTCTTGTTTTGTGGCCACATTTGATCTCCCTATTCTAGTTCTTGTGCAATTGAGCTTGTTCCACTGGAACAAGAGTGTTTTTGAACCAGAAGGGAGCAGCTCAGGAGGGAAGATTCCCATGTCAGTAAAAGGCAGAGGCATTCTCTAGCTTTCTGGTCAACAACTGTAGCCTTGTCTCTTCCCGAGATGTTGTTAGGGGTTATACATGGCTGAAGAAGCTTCTCCTTGACTTCAGTCATTGGACCGTTCACGTCTATGAAGGAAACAGTGTCCATCACTGATATCTTTTGTGATCTCAGCTGGCAACTTTCCATATCACATTATGGTTGCTGGGATATTTTACGATACTTGCACATAGGAGATATATGTACATGCTCTCAAAGTTATGCCATAGATTTTCCAAACATCCAGTATTTATTGTTAGAAGCAAATTTAAAGTTTTCAATTTTCTAGTAGAAAAATGTGCTTTTTTTTTTTTTTCTGATCAAGATAGTTTGAAAACGATGTGATCTTCAAGTGACATCAGATGCAGTATCAGTTTAAACATGATCCTTTTAACTAACATAATTGGGGTGCTGAAAGTATACTAGGTCCAGGTATCTCATCCAGCAATGAAAACATTGTGCAGATAACAATCCACAATGACACTTGCTTTCCTAACTAAATTACAATTTCTCGTCGCAGAAATCTGGATCGAAAACTGTTTTATGTTTCGGAAGTTTTGAGATGAGGACTGATGACTTGTATCATTTGAACTACTATTTGGACTATTATTTTCATCTTGGATGTTATTCTCACAACATTTTGGCTGACGTAACTGACGTAACCCCCAAACTTTCTTTTGGGTGTGTTTTATCAATATCTGAAATCTTTATAAATGATGCAACGGATAAAAGTATTAAGTAAAAAATCAGTTCTAAGTGACAATCTTCTGGAGGTCGAAGGTTCAATCCTCAGTATGGGCGATACTAAGAATTCAATTAAGCATTACTTAAAATTGTTATGGCTGATCGAACAAGAGTAAACTCCCCCGTGCTCATATATCATATATGAGTTCTTTTTGAAATTTTATACAGATCAGAGTTCGACAAGGCACATCTGTAAAAAGTTGGAATCCTATGACTGAAATGTTGTGAGAATAACAGCCAAGATGAGAATAGTAGTTTGAAGAGTCCAAATAATACATTTCTACTTAAATTTTTTAATTGGATAAAAAATAATTTTGGATATTTAAATACTATGGCTCATGAATCAAAAGCTGAATTAGTATTTTAAACGCAACTGTTGGCGTTCAAATTTTACTCTTTGCCTTCATGTCGTCTTCAGAAAAATAAAAATGAGATTTTTTTTTTTTTTTTTTTGTGATTGAACGTCAACACTTTGGAAATATGTGAAAAAAAATTTTTTTTTAGACTTTGAAGTGGTGATTTTACTTCACTATTTAAATACAGTAGAACCCTGGGATACGGCATTGCAAATTAGTAACAAAATACAGTACAACATGTAATACACCTGTATATAATCAAAGAACATTATAAATAACATCGTAAGGCGAGGCAAATACCATAACCAGGGTCCGAAAAAAAAAAAAATCCACATCGTAACATGAAGAAGAAAAAAAACGTATCCTAGGGTCACCGTATCTCGGGGTTCTACTGCATGATATAAAATAATAACCCATTTCTTGACCAGAATTTTTATTGATCACCTCGTTCTTGATCGCATAACTTAGAACAACAAACCATTTTCGGAAATTATTTCTAAAATAGTGGCAATTTTCGAAATACTCTTCAAACATGTTTTTTTCATTTTGTCCTACGTTATATGCGGTCAAGTGAAATTTATATAGTTAAGTAAACGCTGCCACTCTAAATTATAAAATATTTTTTCCAGGTATTTCCAGTTTATGTGTATCGCACTCAAAATAAAAAAAAAAAAAAAAAAGAATCTCGTTTTTAGTTTTTCATTGACAGTGTGTCTGAGCAAACGTTAAATATTTGCTCATATTTTTTTATAGGTGAAAAATAAAAACGAAACTACACATAGCAAAGAAATTATAGAAAATAAAATTTTAAGATGATGGAATATGAAGGATAAAAAAAATATATATTTTCTCTTCTGATAAAGCTTTCCATTAATAAATGAGGAGCAGAATATTACAGTCAAATAAAGGTAGCCATTTTGATGTATATATAATTTATTTCACTACCTTATATATATATATATATATATATATATATATACACATACACCATCAGACTAGTGCTCTTATCTTGGTTGATTATTGTCAATGTTTTGGCAAACTTTACCGTCCATCTTTTTTTTTCTTTGCCATTCTGTGAATTGGTGTAAGTTAATTAATTATTATTATTTATTAATTAATAAATTAATTGCTGTTATTTAATATATGTCCTGTTTATACTTAGATAACTCTGATTTAAATTTCTGCCTAAATGACACTTGTCTCTTCATTGAACGAAACCCTTGATTATAAAGAATAATCAGGTGTTCAATTATTGAGACAGACGCTTTTAATTCACTAGGTCGAAAACCAAGCTAGGAACGCGAGTCTGATTATCAGTTATCTGAAATCTAATTCCTCATCTTCTGGATTCAATAACTTAAAGAATTTAATGCTAAAAAGGCCCCATCGTTGTTCTGTAAAAATGGAATTTTATCGTTTCAAATCATTTTGGTATTCCTTGTTTCACAAGACCCTTACAAGGAATTTGAAAATCAAAAGGTTTGTGAGACGAATCTATGGTACGCCCCACCCTTCCCTCGCTGCCAAACTTTCACAAAAAAGCACTCGTCTAGCTATAACCACTACAAACTATTTCCCTCACTCTCTATCCGTGCTTAAATCTAAACACAAATTCCATGAACATTATTTTCTGGAACTGTCCGTCCGTGGAGATCTGTTCTGCTGGCCTGCTTCCTAGCTGACTATAACATGGACGTCTTCAAGTCCAATGTAAATAAATTCTTATTAAGTTGCCCCCCCCCTTAAATTATCAAATTCTACCCAATTTCCACGATTAGCGATCACTAAGCTGTTGTCTTGGTGACCACCTAACACACATTAACCCTTATCTTTAAGTCATGTGCTGGCCTTGATAAGTGGTGACTGTTAAAAAAAAAAATTAAAAGCACACAATTTCTTCATAAAATTAACGGCTTAGGAAAGTTTTGGTATTTGTTTATTACATGCGTATGGTTGACAGATGATCTTGGTTTTAATATTTCCCTAAATGAGTTATGGGAAAGACCAAGAAGCGACAATATGAAATGAAATCAAAGATCACAAAACAGAAGGGTGGTTATTTAGAATTACACTAAGTTAAAAAAAAAAATAACAAACAAAAATGTAGAAAATGCACATCACAAAATAAAAGATGTCTTATTTCTAACTGAGTTTGGCTAAAAAAATTTACTGAATGGTTCACTATCAGATGTCGGCACTATCCTAACAGTTAGAAACAGTTGTCTCAGAGTCTATTATTATCGATACATCGTCGACAATCAATCCGACAGTTTGGTTCATTTGAGTTCGGTGACCTTTTCTTCCTGTCGCGCCAAGGTATGCTTATGTACAATTCTAGAAAGTTCATCTTTCTAGGTTTCATCATCTCTCTTTGATAAGCAGTTAGTTAATTGCTAATTGCTGTGAAATGCAAGCGGGGCTGATAAGTCCCCCCCCCCTTCCAATAGGTTAGAATTGTTGGCTTTCCAATCTACACTTTCTGGTCCTTGGATAACATCTTCCCAGCGATGAGAAAGTAAATTCTAACACCTATTGTCTCTGTTGAGGTGTACACTTCTATTTTTGTAGGAAGAATCATAGCGGCATGGATTTTTTTTTTTTTTTTTTTTTTTTTTTTTTTTTTGTCGGGAACTTTTACCAGACAGGTTTTGCTGTCATTGAACAGCCGAATAAAATAGGGACGGGCTTGTCATGTAATAATATTCACATAAGGCATACTTGCACTCTCGTGCATGTAAGTTTTTTTGTGTGAAGTAAAACCAACAATGCCAAAAAACGTTCTCTTGATTTTTGCAGACAAATGCTATGACTGAAGCGTGCACGTTTTTGCACATAACATACGTTTTGTGGATGCACATATTTGCAGACCTTCGCTTTGTACTTTTAACCATTTACTGTTTGTATAACAATCTTTATTACTTGCTTAAATAAAATCGGGTTCTTGTTCAGAATCCCCCTATATTAAAAAAAATAAAAAATCTGTAATGATGTATGTAGCCGTGACAAAACGAAAATATCATACTCCAAAAGTCACGTAAATTGATCATACAATTTTATTTCTGTTAAGAAAATCAAATTTTATGAATAACCAAAGAGTGGCTGTCTTGTCCACCATTTTGAAGTTTTAAAAATAAACAAAGGGAAATAACTCAACCGATTCAAACTTGCAAGATTTCTGTTGTAATGCCTACAAATTCACATTAATTTCTTAAAAATGATTTTCTTTATAAAAATAAAACCACTTGACCAATTTTCGAGACTTTTGGAATACGACATTTTTGTTCATTACAGGTACGTACATCATACACACTTCTCTTTATTTTAATTTTTTAATACAGTAGAAATTCTGGACAAGTTATTATTTTTTTTCTTCAAAAGCTGTCACTCCCAACTTAATGTTCAACATCAGGCTATCTGAAGATACCGACATCTTGACCTAAAATATACCAAAATTGGTGCTATTGTTGTTTTTCCTTTGCAAAACTCAGGTTTTACAAAGTAAAAAAAAAAAAGCAAAAAACATAAGCAACAATTTTCCTCAACAAAAACGAACACCATGAATAAATATTTGAAGGTGTAAAGAGCTTGACGCATGAAACCAAAATTACTGAATTCAGCATTAAACAACCCGAAAAGGGTTGATATGCCGTAAAACAAAATAACTAAATTATGAACCAGAGAATTTTGGTAAGTAAATTTCAGTTTGAACAGAGGTGGTCCAATTATATTGTGGAGTCTGTGTTCATGTCGGACGTTAGTAGAATGTAAATATTAAGCCCGGCAGCATTTTACAACGGATGAAGGATACAATTTGTAAAATTTCTATAGGTCCTGTTAGTCATAAATGCAAGAAAAATAATTGTGACAGGTAAAATGAATTCCTCAAACTGAACATTTTTGCCTCACTTTTATATCCCTTTACAAAAATTAAAATCAACAAATGATACTAAACCATATGTTTAGAATCCTTATTGTAAATTATCTGCCAGCTCTGACCAGTATGAACGCAAGTTTGTGGTGGATTTTAGTTTTGTTTAGTGATCTTTTGATTTCATTTTGTATTGTTGCGTCTCTGTTTCTATTTATCATCCCCCACCCCTTATGAGGGCAGTTAGATTCAGGGTAAATTTTTATGGAGGAAAATTCAGCTCCCCAAAAAGTTAATGTTAGAACAAAAACTAAAATTGCCACAGTCGAGTAGGATTTGTTATTCACTGAGCAAGAGCAAAAAAGATAATGGTATCAAAACAGATACTACACTTTTGCTACTAACCAAAAGGTTGTAGAATATTTATCCCCCCTCTCCCACAATGGGAAGATGTGAGACAAAGTTAGAAAGTGGAATGAAAGGTCAGTGTCCTACAAGAATAGCACTCTGGTATGCAAATATACGCCTTGGTAGCCCTATTAGCATTCCCGAGTAAGGGAGCCCAAAAATGTGACGGACACAATGGCCTAAATTTTAGTGGCTTTGGAGCCAGGGGAAGGCTGAAGAATATGTTGTTCCTCAATTGTTCCATAATACATTTACCAAAATAGTCAAACGACGATTGTTGGGAATTAGTGGGGGTATTAACAAGTACAAGATAGAGGAAAGTCTTACAATGGTACAGGTCATTTTGTATAATGGTCAGTGTATGAGTTCTACCAAAGATATGCAGCATCGTAAGGTGTAAATCAAGGATAAAGCCACTCTCTTCACTGTTGAAGTTCTTAGATGCCAGAAAGCTTTCTACTCGAATTGCTAGACTTTGGAATTCCCTTCCCGTTTCCTGCTTCCCTGATTGTACTAATGTTTAGAAGTTTTACCACTGAACTTCATGTGTAGTGCCTCTTACTTCCAAGTGTCAATGTACTATGTTTGGGGCGATTAAGAGTAAAAGTAAATAAATAAATAAAATTTTTAAAGTAATCTAGGAAGAAGAGTGGCATCTTCCTCTACTTGTCTAAGTACCAAATAAAAAAGGAGCCTTTGTATTTCCCTTGACTACAGTTGGCCTACTTGACTACAATAATAGAATTTTGCTCATTTTTTTTATTTTTTTTTTTTTATTATTCTTGTGCTTCTGGTTTAAGTATCTTTAAGATTCATGTTATCTTAGAAATTAAAAAAAAAAAAAATGTAAGAAGCGAGTCCTCAAGATTCTCCATTTTCCGTAATGCTACAGGAAAAACTGTCTAAGTAGAGCTTATATCAATGAAGTTATGGCGTAGGAAAAGTTTTTTGTTGATTTAATCCCCCCCCCCCTATTTAAGGGTCAAGTTTTTCTCAAATTTCCAGAATCTATGATTTTTATATAAGTAAACTAGGCAATAATTATTCTTAGTTTCTTTCTAAGAACTGCAATCTTGTGGAACTCCCTTCCTGTTTACTGTTTTCTTCCAACCTCTAGCTCTGGTGTTTTCAAGACTAATTTCAATGGGCATCTCTTGTCTTTTTGACAATCATCTCTCCTTCTTGTTAGCTTCTTGCATCAAGTAGTTTCATGCTTTGCCTGGAGAAATTTGTATAAGGAAAAAAAAAATTTACGGACATACATTATTTTAAAGAAAATTCGGTTGAGAAATTAGTCAAAAACAATTGATTTTACTTCATCTACTCGTTTATAAATTTGTAAAAATATTTACGTTTGCCAGCAGGACCTGTGGAAATTCCACAGCGGACTCTTATTGATACTGGCATTCTGTGGATGCTCACCATAAATAGAGATGCCCTGATATTGTAGCTCTTTTGTTAAAACTGCAAAAGTAGTTATCTAGGCTAGCAGGGATACCGGGCATAGCCTGGTCATAAAATGCGCTTAAATATGATATTTTAATTTATGAAGATTTCGTGTATATTATCAGTCAATTTTCTATCGACTCTTATATATTATAAAGCTGTGATTTCAAAAATAAAAAAATATATCCATGACTTGGGTGCATCAGCTTGAATCGAAACTGAAACCAAAACCTATGAAGAAATATATATATATATATAAACTTCAGTTCCTTCAGCTATAAACAAAACGAAAACTTATGAAGAATTCTTGGTAAAATTATTTATAAAAAAAAATACATGACTTGAGTACCATCAGTTATAATCGAAACCAAAACTTATCAAGAATACTTGGTAAGAAGTGGAATGTCATAATTAAATGACAGTCACTCGGAAGAAAAAAGATTTAAGTATGACAGATAAAATAACACGTTATCGTATTAATTATATTTAAGTTATTAGGATTTATAATTAGTATGTATACCGTTATTTAGTTGATGACAGAACCAAGATGATGGCTTTGCTCAGAATCGATGTTTATGCAAACTTTGAAGGCTTATAGCTTCTATTAAACATATTTTTTTAATGCAAATAAGTTACAAAATAGGTAAAGCAAAGAATCAGTACTGTCCGTGAGGGTTAGTTATCCAAAAAGTGGAAGAGGTGGTAATCAGATGGTGCAAGGTTAGGTGAATAAGGTGGATGGTGCAAAGTCTCCCACCCAAGTTGCTGTATGGTATCTCTGGCCACTTGCGTGACAATAACTTAAAAGTCATAACTTCTAATTATTTATTTATTTTTTTAAATGCAAATAGGTTACAAATGAGTAAAGAAAAGACAAAATAAATTTTTTTTTGGACTAATTTCCCAACGGTATTTCCTTTTTAAATAATCTGTGTCGGTAAAAAGTAATGATTACTGTAAGCTATGATATGTATTATTCAGACTACTAATCCCACCTTGGTTATTATTTTCACAATGTTTCATCTGATGTAATCTTCGGCCTTCTTCAAATGTATCTTTTCAAATAGAACAGTACAGGAGTTCAAACTGAAACTATGGAAATAGATTATTCTTAGTATGGTAGCCATGATTGGGAAGAAGTGGTGATTATTATATTAATTATCGTCTATAGTAAGGATTGAACCTACAACCTCCAGAACACTGTCTTTATCTGTTGTGCTACATAGTTTTCTGAAATTTGAAAGTTCCATCGTTATTACAAGCAATAATAACTAAAAATGTAATAATTTACACTTCTGTCATAACCTGGTCATAACTGAGGAAATGGTAAAAATTTACCTTTTATTAATTAAATAAGATCTGGCATAATCACATATATGCCATAATTATATTGATATGCCAGTTCTCATTATATTACTAAAGTTAAGCAACGTTAAGCCTAGTCAGTACCTGATGGATGACTATTTTGGAAATGCCAGGCAATGTATAAAGGAGGTCCTCTACACCTCCTTGCAAGAGATTCAAAAATGTAACGGCGCGATTTCACCCTGACCAGATAACCTAAAAGTTGTCTGTTATAAAGGGGGGTGGGACTGTTTTACATTATGTGTAACTTATATTTAATCATTGAAGTAATCAATATTATCATTCAGCACTTGCCAACATGTCTCCTACTGTTCAGTCCTCTTGTGGTAGAACTGGGAAGAGGAGGCAGTTGAATGCAAAGAAGTCTATGATGGCTTGGCACAAGTCTGCTTCATTGTTGAAGGATTTCCCACAAAGATGATTACCAAGGGGTAGAACAGGTGATAATCAGATGGTGCAAGGTCAGGTGAATAAGGTGGATGGCACGTCTTCCACCCAAGTTGCTGTATTGTATCTCTGAACACTTACACTACATGCAACCTGGCGTTGTCATCGAGGAAAAGTATACCTGTGCAATTTACCAGTGCTGGCTCCTTCTGGCGCAATGCTTGTTGCAAGCATTTCAATTGCTGAAACTACAAGTTTCGAGTGGCCATTTGGCTCATTGGTAACTTTTCAAAATTAATCACTTGATGATCTGTCCATCAGACACATAAGCATAATCTTGTGGGGGTGCATAGATGGTCTTGTTGTGTAAGAGACAGTATCCTGAGGAGATGACCAATATTTAGAACACTTAGTTTTGTACAGAACTCACTTTTCATCATTGGTAAGCACTTGATTGAATAAAGATGCAGTACAGTGGTGAAAAAAAAATATGCAGACTGACACTTGTCCCTTATAAACCTTCAATAGTGTTTGTGGAACCTACTTGCTCAATTTGTGCATCTTACCTAGATGGTACAGATGAAGCCTGTTTCATCGGAAACATTGAACTGTCTTGTAAATTCACTATATTACTATATTCTTCTTCAATGGCTTCTGTCATTCAGATTTGTGGTCATTTACTGTGAGGCTTGTCATGGAGGCACAAATCTTCCAACTTGAATTTTTGAAACCAACGCCTTGCAGTACTTTCATCCACAGCGCTATTCCCAAACACTGGACATATGTGGTGACTTGATGCAGCTGCTAATAAGCCAAGGAGTCATAAAGCAGAGGGCCGCAACAAGATCTCTTGTACACTTCCATCCTTCTTGCAGCTGTCTTCATTATAACTAATAATCTGGCACAGTGTACATATTTGTAATAACATTTGAAGTTCCTAATTTCAGCTGTCTGAATTTGAAAACAATTGCTACACGCATTTTGTATGTATTTCAACTTCATTCAATATTTTATAAAAAAAAAACGCACAGAACTTTTTGGGTTACCTAATACGTGTGACTACGGACTGGTTGTGAATTTAATATTCCCATGATATTTTATCTTTAGGAGGAAGTTGGTTCAACCTACCTAGGGCGGATGTTGTCTTATTGAAATTTTGCGTAGGTTTCTAAGTTTGAAGATCCTCTTGTTCTAAGAGGTGAATTTTAAGAAGGTCGAAAGTTATATTGGCCAAATTGTTTTGAAAATAACAACCTAGATGAGAATAGTTCAGATAATACAAATTATCAATCCTCATCATTTAAATGTTTTCAAATCCGAGGTAAAGGGTTTCACGCTTCCTTACATGCTCATTTATATAGAAACGCATAAATGATTATTTTCACAATCTGCATTGGTAGGATATTATTCTTGCCAAATTTGAAGTTTGTAGGTTTAATAACTTAAAAGTAGTTAATGAACAGACACTCATCACATAAGTTTTTTTTTATCAAACATATCTTTTTAAGTTATTAAATTTAAAATGGATTGCTTTGACGAAAAGAAAATGATTGCCAGCAATTATCCTTGAAGCAACTTAGATATTGTTGAAAAGAGGGCAAAGCAATTTTCAGTGTGCCAAAAGAAAACGATGGTTTTGATCTACACATTACAAGAAAACAAATGATTATTCAAAAGTATGAAAGAATATTTGTATGCATGCGATTGGTTCATTTGGGCTGCCTTTGCAATCACAGCACCATAAAAAGAAAAGTACATTCTAATTTTTTTAACAATTCTTTTTTTTTTTACTACCATTATTATTCCATTTTTTTTTTTTTTTAGTGTCATTATTATTCCATTTTTTTTTAGTGTCATTATTATTCCATTTTTTTTAGTGTCATTATTATTCCATTTTTTTTAGTGTCATTATTATTCCATTTTTTTTAGTGTCATTATTATTCCATTTTTTTAGTGTCATTATTATTCCATTTTTTTTAGTGTCATTATTATTCCATTTTTTTTTTTAGTGTCATTATTATTCCATTTTTTTTTAGTGTCATTATAATTCCATTTTTTTAATGTCATTATTATTCCATTTTTTTTAATGTCATTATTATTCCATTTTTTTAGTGTCATTATTATTCCATTTTTTTTTTTTTTTTAGTGTCATTATTATTCCATTTTTTTTAGTGTCATTATTATTCCATTTTTTTTAGTGTCATTATTATTCCATTTTTTTTAGTGTCATTATTATTCCATTTTTTTTAGTGTCATTATTATTCCATTTTTTTTTTAGTGTCATTATTCCAATTTTTTTTTTAATTTTTTAGTGCCATTATTCCAATTTTGTATTTTTTAGTGCCATTATTCCAATTTTTTATCTTATCTTTCTTAGTGTCATTATTTCAATTTTTAAAAATCTTTTTTAGTGTCCTTATTCCAATTTTTTTTTTTTTTTGTTATTCTAATACTCTGCGAATCTTTGTATTTGAATAAAATATTTACTTGTACTTGAAATGGAGTGAAACCTAATTAGGTTGAGCCGGTCTATTCTATGGTCTTCACCACATCCTGAAACATGACGGCCCATGCATAGTGGTCTTGGTCACAAAGGATGGTTAGTTAATCAAAATTACATCATCAAAGAGCAACAATTTGTGGACATGAAAGCTCAGACAAGTCCTTCCTAAAAATTTTCAGTCAATGGCAGATAAAAGTGTTTAAGGAAATCTTTAGAAAACCTGTCTTGAATTTATTATTTATCAAGAAAAAAAGAGTATTTTTAATGGGCAGGAACAGTTGTATTATTAAGAAATTAGCAACTTTTATTAAATTATATGTATATATAAACCTCCTCCACGAAAATGCAACCCATAGGATCATTAATAAAATCCCAGATCTTTCTGCGATTCAACCATGTTAGGTGCAAATAACCTTCAGTTTTTTGCCTAACTTGTCCACCAAGTTCCAGTCATTAATATTCAACAGTCTTTGTTTTATGTCCATTCAATGCTAAGCACACTTAAATATGATATTTGGTAATATGTAAAATTTTCAATAACTCTGGTATGCTCATCTCTGAGGTGCTTATGACTCTGATGCCCTCTTCAGTTCAGATATAGGAATTGTTTTGATAGTTAATATCTTTGAGATAATCTCATAGATAAAAATCTTGTGAGGCGATGGGTAAAGTCCAGTTATTGTGAAACCTATTCAGGATCAAACCTACATATGAAACTATCACCAAAATGCCCCCCATGCATATCATTGAATAGCAATTGAAAAAAAAAAAAGACTGTTGGATATACATGATTGAAACATGATGGATAAGTCAGGCAATGAATATAGCTTATTTGTGCCAGATGTGGTTGGGTTGCAAAAAAGATTGTGAATTTTATTAATGACTTCATGGGTGAAATATTTGGAGGAATCGCCCTGTACATATATATATGTAAATAGGAATTTAGTCAAATATATAAACCAAGGGAACTGTTAAAATATCTCACGAGATCCAATAAGTTGAATACTTTACAAGAAAGATAATGTCGCCATTGAACTTTCATTTTTGGTTAGGAGCAAAGCGTAGTATCTGTTTTGATGTTGCAGTTCATCTTTTCTGTTCTTTATTTAATCTATGGGTACAGCATGCTCTCGTTGTTACTTAAAACTGAATTTTACTTAATACTTTATTCGTTAAGCCATGGCTGACAGAACGAGAGCATGCAACCCGCATGAATTATAAGGGATTCTGTTAAAAATTCTGTACAGATTCCTGTGTTCGATAAGATGCACCTGGAGAAGGTTGGAGATCATATTAAATGTTGTGAGAGTAACACTCAAGATGAGAATAGTCGTTCAAATAATCAATCCTCCTCATCGTGTGTGTGTGTGTGTGTGTGTGTGTGTGTGTGTGTGTGTGTGTGTGACTACAAATACACACTAGAAAATTGAAACTAATTAATAAATTTCTACCAGATTGTTCATTTCGTTCTTGACTGATAATGGAGAGAGGTTCTATGAAAATAATCGCTCACCAATGAGAAATAAAAGAAAACAATATATGAATAGATGCTTCTAAATGTCCAACCTAATTCCGGACAGAGACTACTCAAACAAAACGGCGAGTTGCTGATTTCTGTATTGTATTTTGTAGGGGCTGATAATTCTACATACATTTACATGTATAGATAGAGATAGATAAAGAAAATAGAGAGAGAGAGGGAAAGAGAGAATATATATATAGAGAGAGAGAGAGAGAGAATATAGATAGATAAAGAAAACCTTGGAGAATGATGGCTGCCATAAAAGCTGATTGACTGGCTTGGTGGAATGCAAGCTGTTGCCATTGGTTGATGATGCACTTAGTGTTCCTATTTGCTTTGCCTCCCCCCGAGGGCAGAGTTAGACACCAGGGGCGTTCAAAAACTGTTGAACAAGGAAATGCATCTTTAAAAAATTTGCTTGAAATAAAACTTTGTATTTCTATGTGTGCAGCTAGTTATTTATCTGGACGGTGGCTCACCAATATGAATGATGCCACATTAATAAAAATGAATGAAAGATGAAGAAGCATATAATTAGTTTGTGTATGTACAGCATAATTGGCACTCGGATACTGCTGTTGAAATCAGCTTGTTGACAAGGTGTTACAAGTTTTCTCAAAATTCTGAGACTTCAGATTAAATCGACAGCTTCAAATTCAAAAGTGAAAAAAAAAAAAAGCAGAAAATGTGAAGATAAAAGCGCCACAAATTCAATTAATACAACAATAACTAGCACAAAAAACTGAAAAGGAAAAAAATGACACAGTAAAAACGAAAACTATCATGAGCATACTAGCTGATTTTTTTTTTTTTTTTGCAAAATCAAGCGTAGTGGTGTGAACTTAGATCTGATCCAAAAATGTAATTTAATAAAATGATTTACAAATATTTTTTAAAATCCTTTATAGTTTAGACATAGATCATACTATAACATATTATGTTAATTTTTTTTAGTTTCTTATATATGTACTGATTTCACAAAAATATTTTGTTACTAAAGAGAATTGTTTATCCAATTGAAAAATTGATTTAAACGTTGAAGCTTAGATATCGCCATCACTCACCAGTCTTTTATGTTGAATCTTTTGAGATTCATATCCCCGACCCTTCTAATTCATATAATCATTATCTGAATATGAATACAAGATGTTTTCAGATTTGTTTGCGTGTGTGTATTTAGGCAGCATTTTTTCATTTAAGCAAACATTAAATACAACAGAGAGCTTCTGTTTAATCAAACCTTTTTTTTTTTTTTCGATTTTTCTTATCTTTTTTTTTTTTTCTCGATTTTTCTTTTCTTTTTTTTTTTTTTTTTTTTGTATGAAAATCAAAAACGTTATATTTCCAATACGTATTACAAACGTTTTTTCCCAATTCCATGGGTATCGCAGGTAGGATTACTGCTACTTCAAAGACCTTTCATGCCAGTGTTTACATCATTCATTCCTACCTGGTGATGCTCACAGAATCCGGTGAAAATGTTTGTAATGCACATGGAAGATATATTAAGTTTTTATTTTTACATTAAAATGAGAAAAATCGAAAAAATGATTTTTTTTTTTTTAGATTCCACTTTCATCATAAGGTACTTTTTTTCATGGTGGTTTGATTGCAATTAAAGACTTCTAATTGCCAATAAAATGGATGGGGGATTGAGAGAAGAGAGAGAGAGAGACATAAATTGCTGACATTTCTAAAGTATTACCACTGGCTGTTTCACATACTGTCCTACAGATTTGTGTCTGCATGACCGTTTAAATGTGCATGGAACTTTCACTGTGTATGCATGCTGGCCGGTTGTACAATCTCAAAAAAAAAAAAAAAAAACTCCAAACGTTAATAAAACAACAACAAACAAAACAAAAACAATTCTGACAAATTGGAGTCGTTTGTGTAAAAGTCTGGGAATAAATTTATTGTCTTGTAAATATTTTTTTCTTTTTCTTTGATTTATTCCGTCTTTTGTATTTATTTTGTTTTATTTTCTTTGTGTGTATTTTATAACTTGATTTTTGTCTTACTTTTTACATTTTTTTTTTGTTATTTTATTTATTTTATTTTTTTTTAATACTTTTGTTAAAATTTATTTTTTGGTGGTTTTCTTATTTGCTTTCATGATAAAATTGAACTTTGATCATAAAATGTTGGATGAAAACGAAATAAAATCTCCATCACAAGGGCATAAATAAGATACTTGTTTACCCTCAAATTAAAACACGTTTTGAACTTCAATTTAAAAAAGCTCAACTTCAAAATAAAAAATAGTTTGCATGTAAAATACTAAAAGCATTTTAATTTTAAGCTTGAATTCATCGATTTCTAATTGATTTTTATTTAATTGAAGGTGTGTTTTATGTGATTGATTTTATTTTTTGTTTTTGTTTTATTTGAGGTTGAGCTTTTATTTTTTTTAGTTATTCTTTAAGTATAAAGTTGAGCTATTTTTGTTTTTCAAATATAGGTTGAGCCTCTTTTTACTTTTTGCTAAATTTAAGATTGAGCCTTTTGCTTGTTGAACAAATTTGATCTTGAATCTTTTAATTTATGAAGTTGAGCTTATTTAATTTGAAGGTTAAAAAAAGCTATTAACTCGGTAGCCTAAATATTAAAATGATAGATTGAACTTTTTTGAATTGCAATTTGTAGATGAAAGTTAAGAGGCTTTAAATGAATCATGTTTATAATAACTCAAATCAAAATGTTTTACTTGATACTCTTATTTCGAATAATCTTTATTTCCCCAATTCCTCTTCCTTCCTAGGACATTTAATATTTACAAGTGTGATTGCCTTAATGGAAACAGTCACAAAGTATAAAATCAAATAGCATGTCAAATTTATTGTAGACATTAACTTTCTTGATACAGTTAGGAAATCCTTTATTCTTATTGCAGCAGTGTTGCTTCCCTGTATTGGTTTTACAAGTACTTCCGTGGAATGTGCTCCCATGAACTTACTGCACCTGTTCCCCCCCACTCAACATAAATACCTTTGACTAACAGCAAAATTCTAATCCTTCACTGTACCAACATGCACAAATTTTAATGTAATGTGAACAAACTACACAAATCCTGAATTAGCATGCTCTCCTTTGAAGGTATCCCCTAATCACAGCAACCATTTATTTCTCTGTTGTAATGTTCGCTTTGTTTGGGGGTGAATAAAAATTAAAGAAAAAAAAATCTTCCTTTCAGATCGATCACAGCAAGCTGTGATCGATCAATCATTCATGAATAATGAATCGTTTATAATATTTAAGAATCAGCTCTTATATTTGTAATGTAATTAAATTTTCATAACATAAGTGAAGATGAATGGAGGGAAATATGATTATTGTATATTATGAAAATCACAGTGGGGTAGAGGTAGCCATAGATGTGGTATAAGGGATGATTCAACATCACTGGCAACCATTTTGTGTAAAAGATTGATCCTGAAAACATGGGCAGAAATGCAAGATTTATTCGTTTATCATGAAAACTGGCCGAGTTATTATTTTAAAATGTAATGGAAAATGACTTGCAAATGGAATATTCAACTTCGAAATTTGAACCTTTCCCTTAAATTTTGTTCAGCTACACCACTGTAAACTAGACCCAGCCTGACATATATAAAAAAAAGAAAGAAAGAACATATTGCAGTTTTTTGTGTCACTTGGCGCATTTTTTTTTTTTTTTTTTTTTTTTGTCAATTAATGCCATCTTCTCTTACTAGACGGGTTATCTGAAAGAATGATGATGAAAAGAAACCCTGGAAATTAAAGACAAAGCAACACAACACAATGAGCAAGACAAAAATCCTATCTCGTAACTAAAACTGTTGCTGGCATCAGAAGTGACTATACTATCTTAGTTATTGGAATCATCGTATCCCTTCTACTTGGTGGTTGATATAGACAAGTATACCACCTGCAATCATATGCTGTATGAAGAAAAATATTTTAAAAGGATTGAAATGTTCTAAGAATGAATCTGGTGCGGCTGAGTGTCAGAATTTGCGAGAAATTTGGCTTTGGAGTATTGGTTAACTGTAACTATTTAAGTCTTGCAATATCCTTCAAGAAAACTTTAGACAAAATACGAATTTTGGTCAGTTGGAATAAGATTGTCTTTTCAAATCAAATTCGTTGGCAAAAAAAAAAAAAGAAAGAAAAGTGCAACAAGCCATGAAAAATGACAGAAGATATTTACATCTATATATAAATTAGTGATGGGACGATTCCAAAATTTTACCTGATTCCAATACAATTACCGATTCCAGTTCTTTATAAATCTCCAAGTATTTAACTATAAAATTATTTTTTCCTGATTACCATAAAAACACGTTAAGTGCGCATTTATTTTCTCAAACGTAAAAACACGCTTGTGAGGGGAGAGTGATTTATAGATTTTAGTTTTACTGTTAGTGAAAAATCAATCATTAATTTTCATTATTACTACCAGTAGTGAAGACTGTTTTAAACAAAATCAAATTTTAAAAAAATAATAATAACTAAAGGAATCGTTGGTTGCATTGGAAAATAGGCACAAATTTTTCCAATTCCTTTATCTCCAAAAGTTCTTTTTCTGATTCTGATTAATCATACCAACACTAGCATAAAGTCTGATTGTCTGTCTAAGACCACTTTACACCTGAATATGGTAGGCATCGTTACAATCTTCATTGATAGGTTGTTCCACAGAGTGGAAACAGGGATGGAGAATGTTGCCTTACTTTTGTTGAGACAAAAGCAACAATGATAAAGCTTTTTGTGTATGTCCCAAGAAATTACAACTTGGTGCTGAGGTGAAAAATTTAAAGGTTAGATTTAAATCTATCATGCCTGAATTGGTTTCCCTACACATCTTCTGCTGCTCAAGTGAGAAAAGATTTAATTTTGAAGCTGTTTAATATGGAGAGTCCTGTCAACATTCTAGTTGTCAACCATTGAACCTGTTCCAGGTGTATGATATCATTTTGAAGATAAGAATGTATTGCTTGGATGGGACATGAGAGAATTATGTGTAGAGGATGTCCAGTGTCAACTGTTCAAGTTTGAAGACCTGACTACAGCAGGGCAGAACTTTAAAACGTATTTATAAGTTTACCCGGATAAAATTTTCATACCAGAATGAAACTTTGACTATTCAAATCGAAATATCATAAGTATATACAAACACCCCTTATATATGTGCGTAGAGATGAAAAAAGAACAAACTAAATTATATGTTTATCAACGTTTCGTCTTTATTTCAAAACTTCCTTGAAGTGAATAGTTTGAAAATAAAATGCTAGTACAATATTTGAATACATACTTGTGTTTGTGACGTGACAAAGTGGTCTGTTTCATTTCAGAACGAAAAAGGCCATTAGCAATTCAAAGTGACATTGCACTGTGAAATAGAACAGACATATTGTACTGTTATTTTATGTTCTTCAAATTATTTATCTCGAGAAAGTCTTGAAATAATGAAGAAACGTTGGACATACAATTTGATTTGTTCCTTTTTCATCTCTACATCACGTCAGAATACTATTCCCATAATATTCATCATATATATGTGTGTGTGTGTGTGTGTGTGTGTGTGTGTGTGTGTGTGTGTGTGTGTGTGTGTGTAATGTTATTTATTTCAGAAAAAAAAACAAGTTCCAAAACATATCAGTTTGCTATTAATATTATTTCAGAAATATTAATTGTTCAGCTATGTTTGAAGATATGATGACAATGATAAAAAAAAAAAAAAAGTGCACTTAAATACTCGATTACCTCAGGCACATTTTACAATCAGCCCAAAGAAGAGATTTGCCCAGTTTGGAATTTGTTCAACGATCTGACTTAAATATAACAAATTGTTTTTTTTTTTTCATTGTTATTTTTTTTTTTTTTAAAGATAGCTAATATTTCTGAAGCGTTTGTAGTCGATATAATTCTAATAATAAAGTAATATTTCAGAACTTGTTTTTGGTTAAAAATTGATTTTTTAAATTTTTTTCTGAAACAAATAATTATTATAGCTCTTTAGAAAACTTGATGAAAATAGAGATGATTAAAAGTAATGGTTGATTGTAATTTCCATACACTATTTGGTATTATGGAAATATTAAATTATTAAAATAATTTTTATGCAAAAATAAGTGTATTAGGTTATAGTAATGTGGGTTACCGGTGTGAGAAGTGGTGTGAAAAATGAAAAAAAAAATAGACAAAAAAAAAAAAGGTGGAAATCTTGTAGAATAGTGAAATACCGTACGTCCATTTATTTTTCAAAGTTGTATATAACATCACACATAAAATCAGTAAATGGGGACTTACTGTTTTTGGGGACCGGGATGATTGGTGTCTTTGATATTTCGGGATAACATCCCTTTTTTTTTCAAAAAGAAATAAGGTGTAAAAAAACAAAAAAAAAAACGAGTGTTTTAAAAAAGAGAAACTGCCATGCTAATTAAACAGGAAGATCAGTTGAAACTACCATGCGGAAAACAAAGTCTAATTAATAGTGATGGGTTTTAGGTTCTAATAAAATCTGGTGTGTAATATATAATATTTTATTTTAATAATTTATCAGTACTTTATTTTTACTTTTAATTTTTTCCATTTATTTATTGTTTACTTTTTATTTATAGATTCATTTCATTTTATTTTTTATACACACACACACACACACACACACATATATATATATATATATATATATAGGGTGGCCACTAAGTCAAGCACCAATGTTAATTAAAAAAGTTAAAAAATTAAAAAAGTTATAGTAGTAATATTTATTCAAATTCAGTTATTCAAATATTTTACTATAAAGTTTTGTCCCGATTGCTGTAAAAACATATCTCAAATGTGCATGTATTTTCTCAAATGTAAACACACTTGTGAGGGTGTGGTCCAGAGATTTTAGTCTTACTGGAAGTTTAAATCAATAAATATTTATTACTTTATTATTACTACAAGCAATGGAAGTTGTTTTATAAAAACAAAATCAAATAAAATAGATAATTAAAGAATCGGTTTTGGCATCGGAAAATAGGCTCAAATTTCCCCGATTCCAATTAATCGTCTCAACACTAATATGTGTGTGTGTGTGTGCATTTAATTTACTTTGAGTTTTGTATTCTTTATGTACATATATATGCTTATACACACACACACACACACACACACACACACACACATATGTGTCTGTGTGTGTAAAAAAAATAAAAATGTATTTTTTTTCATTTTCCACACCACTTCTCACACTGGTGACCCACAATGCTATAGCCTTCTAATACACTTATTTTATTTACCAGCAATGCTTCAAGCAAACTTCCTTTTCCTTATATATATATATATATAGTACCTTTTTTTTAAAGCATAAATGTCTGATAGAATTTGTACATATAGACAGAAAAATGTAATAATCAAATAGAGCAAGAAATAATTTAACGTTATCATGCTTTTATATATTAAATATTTCGTTTAAGTTATTAAACTTTATCATAGATATCTTTCATTGAACAGAATTCGATTAGCTACTTAGAAAAATAAGTTTGTTATTCTTAATACTTTCAATTTTTTTGTACATCTTATTACAGTTCAATAAATGCTATTCTTGACAAAGTTTTATAACTAAAACGAAATATCTACTCTAAAGACGTCCGAGTCCATGTTTCTATATTTTATATTCTATACAGCACGTTCTTTGCTTATTTCCTTTTCCGTGTCTACACACATGGGCACTTATGTCTAGAAGAATATCCAACATATAAATATTGACTGTAAAACCTTATGAAATAGGTTTTATTTGTTTCATATTAAATTTTTGTACAATTTATGCCTTCTTCAGATATGCAAAATCAAAATTTTTTTTCCCCCAGAACTGCTCTCCTGTGGAACCCTGTTCCGCTGACCTGCTTCCCAGTTGAATACAACATGATAGCCTTCAAATCCAATGTAAACAAGTTCTTGTTGAGCCGTCCCTATAAATAATCAAATTCTACCCAATTACTGATTACTACCCTACTACCTTACATTCATTAACCCTTATCCTCGAGTGACCTTCGGGACTTGATAAGTGATGACACTCAAGTAGAAAAAAAAATTTAAATCAAAGAAAGAATAAACATTTTTTTGTTTTTTTTTTTACATCAGAAGCAACCAGAGATTTGAGTTCTACATTTTTTGGTTATTCTGCTTAATTGAATGTGAATTGTCTGCTTTTTTTTTTCGTCTTAAGAAAACGATGATTTTTGCCAAATCGCTAAAGCATTGCTTTATTTTATCTTTCTCTTTTTCTGCCTCTCTCTCTCTCTCTCTCTCTCTCTCTCTCTTTCTCTGTTCTTTTCTCTTCCTTTCTTCGCTTTGCCTTTCTTCATCTCTTATGACATTTTGCTTGGAAAATGTTAATTTTGCCATGCTTTCAAACTATTCATAAAGCTGGAGATAGAAGAATTGTTTTTCGTCAAAGAATGACTTCCTGTCTCCTTACTTCTACATGCACAGTTTATGTGCGTGTCTCCCAGCCCCTCGAAAATCCATGTCAATTTTAGCTTGTCTTTTATCATTGGCCACTTCTATCCCTGAATTGGAAGATAGTTAAAATTGATTTTTTGTTTCTTGGCTTTTAAATGTCTAAAGAATGTATAAATTATGTTTCTTAATTTTTGAGATAATGATTGATAATTAAGATTATTTGGGTTAGTCGGACTACTGTTCTCATCTTGAGTGTTATTCTCACAAAAGGACCCATGATATAACGGATAAAGTACGACGCAAAAATTCAGTTCTTAGTGATATACTTCTGAAGGTTGGTTTAATCCCCAGTGTGTGTGATACTAAGAATGCAATTGTGACTTTAAACTTCTATCCGGCCATAGTTGATGGGACAAGAGCATGCTATTCCCATGTGTTAAATGAAGGGTTCTGTTAGAAATTTTGTGCAGTTTTTTCTTTTTAGTTTGACAGAAAGATTCCTGAGTTTGACAATATACACCTGAAGAAAGCCTGAGGTTACATCAACCGAAACGTTGTGTGAATAACACTGAAGATGACGACAGTAATGCGAATAATACAAATAATATAACTTGTACGGAAACATGAACTGAATTTGGTTTTCCCGTCGCCATCTTTATCATTAATGTATAGAATTAATACATTTTATGTTTGTTTGGTTTTTGTTTTGTTTTTTTTTGTTTTTTCATCTATGTAAGAATAAAAAATAAATTGTTGCATGATACTTGAAAAATGTTATCATTTAAAAAAAATCTTTATAAATAAAACAGGTGCGTGTGTATGTACATGTCTGTCTGTGTGTAAATATTTAACCGATAAACTTTTAAACTACTGGTTACTTAGCACTGAAATTAACAGGAAATAGTAATCATATAACAAGGATGGTTTATAATGAGTAAAATTCTTGTTTTGGAATGATGCGTACAGAGGTCGGTCAGTTGAAATGCGAAATGTTCATTTCTACTTGCCGACATATTTGTATTAGTTTGCGCAAGTGATTTAATTTTAAAACTTATCTGTCTGTCAGGCTATCTCAAATGGTAGGGAATGCGATTTTAGCATTAAATGTTTTGGTTTCGATTGTAGCTGATGTCAGCAAAGTGATTTTTTTTTTTTACTTTTGAAATCATTACTATATATTAGGTACAATATAATATTCAATAGAGAATTTGCTCTGTAATAATAAATATGAAATCTGCATGAATTAAAATATATTTGAACGTATTTTACGACATGCAAGTTTTCTTTCCCCCTCCCCCCCGAGAGTAATTAAATATGAAATACATAATCCTTCAAATTTTTTATAACGGTCCAGCATATCAAATGGATATTAAAACAATGATAGTCACTGTGGTCCTTTTACAAGTGAAAACAGGTTTGCCCAGAAAAAATAGAAGATGAGTTTTTTTGGGCGGGAAACAATCTTCTGAAGCGTGTGTGCGCGCGCGCGTGTGAGTATTTCATTCATTCATTACATATGAATCAGATAATGTTATTGTTGGCATTGTTTTCCCCGGATATCTTTCTATTCAAAATTCTTTCTAGAAGGACATCACATACTTACAGGAGGGACCACTTGAAGGTTGCCAACATCACATAGTGAAAGTGTTTCTGTGGAATGAACTGGATTTGAACTTTGCACACCTGTGTTATCAGTTAGTGTCGTTAACCACTTATTCAACACAAGAAAGATATTATTGATTGTTTGATGAGCCCTGTTTCCACACAGAGGCAGACATAAGTACCTACGTTAATATAATTTCTAAAAGGGCATCGATGATGTGCATATTATATCATGATTTTTCACAGCGAGAAAGATTAATCATTTGAAGAAATGCAGGTCTTCGATTGTCTTTGATCTTGCAAGTTTTTGTTCTTATATTCTATCGGAGAAGTAACCACACTCTCCACTAGTAATGCCTGGGAGAAAGAACGGGTTTATTTGCTGACAACAATGCAACCAGGAGTTTATAAGTAGGCATTTGTTTTTCTGTAGTGAATATTTTTTGTTTGATATATATCTATCAAATGTATGTAATACAATAAGTATCATTCAAACATGGTAGTGTTTTAACATATGGTTAAGTGGCAGTTTTAGTCATTTAGAACTGCTTTAAAGCTTCACCACTCACTCATTTTTCAACCAAATTCCAAACAATTATTACAGTTCATAGATCACCTTTTCAGCTTTATTGTGAAAAAAATTTTCCATTTTCGTTCAGTGAAACAAGTTATGATAAATTTTCTAGTGTTCAAAATCGTAAAAATATATATAAGGTGAGCGACGTTTTTTATGACTGATTTCCATAGCGACTACTGTTGCTACTAATTCACTGATGAAAGCATGAAAGGGAGATGATTGGGGGGGATTTTATTGAAAGCAGACGAGTGCCTTACATTGTTATTACATATGTGTTTATGGGAGCAAAAAAAAAAAAAGACTGAAATTAAACACAGAACAAGTGAATTTATTGGAAGCCTGGAAAAATCATGGATTACAATAGAAAAATGCGAGCATGAAAAGTAATATGGTTCAGTTTAAACATGGAAAAGTAAGGGACTAGTTATTACAACTGGAAAAGAAAAAGACAAGATATTCTAGTAAAAAATATAATAAATCTATAACTTAAAAAACGATTCTTAATGCTGCAATATTTTAATTCAATTTATAAAATTATATAATCAATTCACTATTCCATGTTTAAGCTTAACCATATTACTTTTCATGCACGCATTTTTCTATTGTAATATATATATATATATATATATATATAATTATAACATAGGGTAATAGTCCAAGTTTTTTAGGACATAGTGCTCAACCGGGTAGGAGCAAATATTTAGTAGAAATGTTAATTGATAAAAACCTGAAGAAAGTGCTCAATACTGCTCTACAACAGTATTGAACACTTTCTTCAGGTTTTTATCAATTAACATTTCTAATATATATATATATGAGAGATAAAAAGCGACAATATCTATATTTGGTTCAGGGAGTTTGGAGATGACTATTTAAACGGTATTTTAAATTATTATATCTTAAAAATTAAATAACCATAATCTATTTTTGATGTTCATATAGTAACCTTAACTTTCATTTAGATTAATCTTTCAAGTGTACATCAGTGGTAGTAGTACATTTGAGTGTTAGAGTGAAAACTCTCGACTCCTTTTTTTTTTTTTTTTTTTTTTAAATTATCATCAGGATTAAATATTAAAAACAAAGCAAGCAAAACTTAAACATTTTGATTTGCAACAACGTAATTCGAATTATTCAGACTATTGTTCTTATCTTTAGTGTTATTCTCACAAATTTAAGCTCAATTCAACTTTCTTCAGATTTATCTTACCAAACTCTGGAATCTCTATCTAACTTGAGAAGCTGTACAGAATTTTCAAGGGAACCTTTTATTTAATCCACAAGAGTAATAATTAAATAAACAAAGGGAATAATTAAATAAACAAAGGGAATAATTAAATAAACAAAGGTAATCTATATATCTAGAAAAGTGAAATTATCTATGTATACCAAACTACCCTGTTAATTTTCAGTCTACAGATTCGAAATTTGACATAAGGGGTATTGAGATTTGGGAAAATCCTTTTAATCAGTTTTTGGCCAGAAATTTGGCTGTCAAGGGGTCAAAGTTCAACGATTTGACTTTTGAAAACTCTACCAAACTCTTCAACCAATTTTGGGTCTAAACACTTGAAACACTTTTTAATTTGGTTTCAGCCCAAAACAAATGTTAAGGGGTCAAAATTGAGGTCAAAATTAAAAAATAAAATTGACCTTTGCGGTCTCTATCAAATTACTCAGCCAAAGTATTTGAACTTTTACATAAAGTGTATGCAGACATAGGGCAAACTTTTTAATCGTTTTTTTGGCCGAAAATTTGGCTGCCAAGGGGTCAAAGTTCAAAAGATTTAATCTTTGCGGTCTCTAGCAAACTATTCAGCCAATTTTGGGTCTAAACACTTGAAATTTTACATAAAGGGTATTCAGACATGCATCAAGCTTTTTAATCAGTTTTTGGGCGAAAATTTCGCTGCCAAGAGGTCAAAGTTAAAAGACTTGGCCTTTGCAGACTCTACCAAACTCCTCCGCCAATTTTGGGTCTAAACACTTGAAATTTTAGATCTAGGTTACCTGGACATGAGTCAGATTTTTTAATATATACATGTGCACATACTGTTATGAACAGTACATAGGGCCTTATCAAAGCTGGGCTGAACTGCTAGTAATTAAATAAATGTGAGTAATAATCGAATAGATACGGCTAATAATTAAATAGATAGAAGTTTTAATTCACAATTGTATTCTTTGTATCGCTCACACTGAGGATAGAACCTGCCGCCTCTAGAATAGTGTCACTTAGAACTGAATTTTACTTAGTACTTTATACGTTACGCAACAAGTCCTTATAGCCGATTCTAGTATGAATTTTGGAAGCCTTAACTTGTTTTTAGATGTACAATCTTAGTACTTATCACTAAATATGACCATGTTTGAATATCTTTGTGGGGGGGGTACAGCGTTTTATAATAGTTAAATAAAGACCAAATTTTAACATAATGAATTTAAAACAATAAAAATTGAAAGAGCCAGTTGACCGGTTTCGTATCTCACTCAATTGAGCTAAATAGAGGTATAATTATGATAAAAAAAAAAAAAAATGAATGAATAATATGAAATGAAATATGGCAGGGAGGGGGAAGGACACAAAAAAAAAGCTTGGAGAAAAAAAAAAAAATTAAGCAGGGAAAGAATCAAATAGAAACCACATAAAGTCCTAAAAGATTTGCTTTTTGCTTACAAAGAACGTCTAAAGGACTTTATCAATGGTTTCTAAAGTTTTCAAATGAAATAATAAGTGTGAGTGTGATATGTTACCATGTATACATTTCAAGTATTAGTGCGGTTGATACTAAGAATACAACTGCAAATTATTCTCATGACAGAATGAGAGCATGCTACCCCAGCGGATTAAATAAGTTCCCATTTAAAATCTCGTGCAGCTTCCCAAGTTCGACAAAATACATGTTACGGTCATAGGTTTCTTCAACGTGAGAATAACACTGAAGATGAGAATAGTAGTTTGAATAATACAAATAATATCAATTATCAATCCTCATCTCAAAAATTTAGAAACAGATTATCAAACAACATAGACCAATGTATAGCATAAATCACTCAATGAAAAGATTTGTGTATTTTTGTTTTTCTTTTTATTTTTTATTTGTCACAGAAACTACCAATCATTCATGTAGGGTTGGGTGGCTGTCTTGACTTTATATATAAGATCCATATTCTGGAATGTTCGTATCATTAAGCACGTATATTATTTGTTGAAGATGTAAAGGAAAAAAAAGTTATTTCTGGCTCCAAAGATTCTGAAGCAATTTTTTTTATTTCATATTTTGAAGCTTAACATTGCCAAGCATAGAAGACGTCAGTTGCAAGGTTATAACTTCTGCTTTTCCTCCAGACACATCTCTTGATGAATGTCATTGGAAGCACTCCACTCTCAATCGAATGTCTGATGCATGCCTTTATTTTTATTTCATTTTATTTATTTTATTTTATTTTTAATTTTATTTGCTTTATTTATTTTTGTTTTGTTTTTTAAACGCTTTTTGTGATGTGACTTTGTTACCATGTCTGTTTGTAAATAAGTTTTCTTCTACTTTGTCATCTGTCTCCCGTTTTGGTAACATGCCTCCTTGATTGTGGTAATAACCATCATTGCTGAAGTTCTTATTAGCTTTAATGTTAGTGATCTGACCAGTGGCTGCTTATTATGGGGTGTTGTGCAACTGTAAAACACCTGATTTCTTTGAACACATGACCTAATAGATAAAAACCTTATTTAACTACAAGACTGAATATTCAGTCCCTGCTGAAAAGCTTGCAAATGCCATTTTTACCTATATATATATATATATATATATATATATATATATATATATATATATATATATATGTATCTTGTTTCATTTTACTTCGGACAAAGTTATCAAAAATCAAGGAGCCCCTTTCTAAGGAGCTAACACGTGATCTCTATATGAGATACATAAATATTCGAATAAAGTTCTCCTTTACAAAAAAAATATTGAGTTAGTAAATAAATTAAGAACATTACTTTTTCCTCTCTTCAATTGACCATTTAAATATATTATAGCATATCTTTCTTGTGGTGTTTTAATGAGATGATAATTATTTTCATAATCAAACATGGAAGTCGCAGATCTAAAATCTTAGATTGGAGTTTTGCCCTCGTTTGAGCTGCTCAGTAGGATTGATTATATGCTTCACTTGCAAGTCGCAGGTTTCAAATCCTGAACTTAGGTATGTTCTATTGATAAGCCCGAAGGAGGGTGAAACTCAGGTCTAGGATTTCCAGCTTGTGACTTTTGTAGTTTTTATGGGCTGTGGTGTTGTCTGATTGCGGAAATATATATACATACTAACGGAATAGTCAGAATTTTTTTAGAATATTTTTATTTTATTTGAAAAACATGAAGAATGATATTGGAAACTAAAACATATTCTCTTTTATTTTGTAAATAAGTAAATGAGAGTTTGTAATTTATCACGCTTATATTTCAATTAAAACTAGTCATTGTTATTTGAATAATAATACACCATATTCTTTTGATCTTCCACTCTAGGGGCGCCGACTTTTCAATCCATCTTTCTAACCCTAGTGTCACATTTGTCGAGGTGGGAGAGAATAAATATATATAAACACTAGCAAAAGTACCCGTCGTTGACTGGGTTCAAAAACAGCCTACATAAAATGGACTCTGATATATGAAAGTATGATAGGTAATGAAAAGGAAGCGTTGTAAAGAGATAGCTTCGAATTTGGGGGTATCAAAACCAAAGCAAAATATGATGAAAGTAAAAAATAAAATAGATAAACCCTATAATTTATTATATCATAACTGTTCACACTGAAACACTTATCACAATATTTTGTGGATCTATATTAAAAAACCTTGTTAAACTTTGTGACATATTTCCATTCTATGGAGGTCAGGCGCAAACGAACACCCCATAATTTTATTATACCATATTTCTTCAAACTGAAACATAATTATCAAAGTATACTTATGCAGATAGATATGAAAAGTCTTTATTAAAGTTTGTGCCTATTTCCATTCTATGGAGGCCAGGCGCGAACGCAGACCCCACAATTTTATTATACCATCCCTATTTAAGTTAAAACATACTTATCAAAGTATTCTTATGTACATCTATATCAAAAACACTTGTAAACGTTTTTATTTTTTATTTCCATACTTTGTGGACCAGGCGCGTATGCAGACCCCACAATTTTAATGAATCATCATTATGCCAGATCAAACATACTCATTCCTGTGTCTTGATACATCTTCTATCATTATATGTGATCAGTTTTCTATAATAGTCAACCATAAAGGAGCTTATTCGTGACCAGACACACACACAGACGTTCAGCTGTATATTATAGATGTATAAATAGTTGAGAGCAACAATTCAAACACCATCTGTTTGTAGGCCTAATTTGTGTAAATATTTTTTAAACATTCTATATGTAATAATTGTTTTGTTATTTATTTGTAACTTTATTTTTGCTAGTTACCTTTATTTATTTATATATATATATATATATATATATATATATATATATATATATATATATATAAAAAATAGATTTGGTGACATTAATGCTGCAATAATTTAATTAAAAGAAGAAAAAACAGCATATTTTAACAAAAGCTTTAAAATACAATGTTCCTTAATTTTCAAGGGAGATAATTCCAATGGAAAAGTAATTTAAAAAAAAATACTTAGAGATATGTTAGTCACCACTAGATGACTGATCTTTTTCCTTGTATTGTATAGTTTGAATTTTAATATTTTAATTATTAAGCTTGAAGCCACTTTGTATGTGATCTCAAAGAAATATATATATATATATATAATCAATAACACTTAAATTACATTCTTTTTTGAGCCACCACTGTATTTGATCAATCTCTAATTGACTTTCACAAGCCAAAACCTGTATTTTGTAGTTAAAGTTCATTATTTGAAATTCTTAGTAAATGCTAACATTTTTTTTATATATTTTAATTTTTTTTTTTTTTTTACAATTATTTTTATAGAAATATTGAAATGATTTGGAAATTGCATTATCTTTGAAATTAATTTGAAATCGTTATGTTGCTCTGCATATTCTCATTCATTATTTCCTTGTTTTTATTCTAAATGTTAAATAATCTACTCGGTTAATCTGATTGTAAATGACTTGTTCTTATCTGGCGCCCCCTCCCCAGAAGTGTTTTTGCTTTCATTTTTGTTTTGCTATTTTTTTTAATTTAATTTTTTTTCTTACCAATTTTATTTTTTCTTACCAATTTTATTTTTTTTAACAACTTTTTTTTTTTTTAATAAGATTTTGAAACTTAAATTTATTAAGATATCGTTTGTCATGAATTATTTAGAATAAATTGTTATAACACTATAACCGATTTTAAGATAATTTTAATCTCTATAAAACTATTAGGTATAAATAACTTGACATTTTAATGGGTGAGTATTTGCTAAAGCATTCACAGCAAGAACTTCTTGCCACCACTACAAAGAACTTTCCTTTCTTTTTCTATGTACCTAAAACCAAGCAAATTTAGTTTCTTTCCGAGAATTTTACTTCCATAAAACTTATTCCCATAGAACTGCTTCTCTGCGGACTGCAACATGGTCCTCTTCAAGTCCAATGGCAATAAATACATATTAAGTAAATCGAATTTTGTCCATTCCATTCATTGCTTTCAATCCTTTCATGGCATTATTCATCATCCAACTGACAATCTTATTAACATTTATACTTGAGTAGCTTTTGGCCTTGGTAAGTGGTGATTCTTTAGTACTTAAAAAAACAAAAAAAGTTAGTTTACAGTTTCTTTCTGTTCTTTTTCGGTCAAAGTTTTCTAATCTTTATTAAAATATTAACTTGCTGTAAAAAAAAAAAAAAAGGGGGGTTGCAATGTGAATGAACTTTTGGTTTGGTTTTGCTGCATGCAGTTTGGCTTTTCTATTTTGGTTTTTGCAAAGATCTTGTATGATATGAGGGTTTTTTTATTTGTTTATTTTATTGCTGTTATTAGCATGTAAATTTTTACAACGTCCACTGGAATCAAACAGTGTTAATTTAGAAGAGGTGTGGTTGGGGATTTTACAATTCTTGCTTCACAATTACACATGTAGCTATCCTTACAGAGAGTATCTATTATCTTTCAAGACTGAATAGATGCTATGATCTTATGGTGTTGGATAAGACAATGAGCCACCTATTATTATGGGAGTTTATCTTTATATATATATATATATACAGTGATGATCATATTTATTGGCACGGTAAAATAAAAGTTAAATTTTGTCTAATAAATTCTAAAAAAGGGATTAAATTAAAGAAAATAACAAAGTATATTATGTATTTTTAACTGGCCTTTCCGATGCAGCAATCGGATTTTAGAAAAAATAAATAACAAAGGAACAACAAACATAATTGCAAAAAACCCTTGTTCAAAATTATTGGCACGATTTATTTAATAATCAATTGTATAGCCTTTGGCCTTGATTACCTTCCTCAGTCGCTTTTCATAGTTTACAACCAAGTTGTTGCACTCTTCAGTAGTAATTTTAGCCCACTCTTCCTGACAATAATCCTCCAATTGAATAAGATTCTTAGGCTTCCTTTGCATTACCCTCAATTTTAATGTTCTCCATAAATTTTCAATTGGATTAAGGTCTGGGCTTTGTGATGGCCACTCCAAAACATTAATATGATTGTCCTCAAGCCATTTCTTAGTCAGTTTAGCCGAATGCTTTGGGTCATTATCTTGCATGAACCACCAACGACGACCAAGTGAGAGCTCTTTAGCAGAGTCTTTCAGGTTTTCATCCAATATTTTAACATAATCTTCCTTTTTTATGCTACCTGTGACCTTAACAAGTCGCCCTGGTCCAGAGGCAGCAAAGGATCCCCAAAACATCAAACTGCCTCCACCGTGCTTCACTGTGGGTATGGTGTTCTTAGGCAGGAAAGCTTCGCCAGATTTTCTGTAAATATAAGACACTTTATTATGGCCAAATAACTCTATTTTCGTTTCGTCAGTCCATAGAACACGTTTCCAGAATGCAACATCTTTATCAATATGACGTTTTGCAAAGGCTAGCCTTGCTTTCAGGTGCATAGGCTTCAATAAGGGAGTCTTTCTCGGACGACATGCTTTTAAACCAGCTCTCTTCAAAACTCTACCAACTGTATGTCGGGATACATTCACTCCAGAGGTGCTCTGTTCATCAACAATCTCCCCAACAGAGATCCTTGGGTTTTGTTTTACTTGTCGAACAATTTTCCGTTCATCTCTTGGGGAAAGAATCCTTTTTCTCCCTCTACCCTCTAAACTCATAACGTGGCCTTGCGATTTGAACTTGTTTATTATGGCTCTAACAGTGGATTTGGGAAGGTTTAGCTTCTTTGAAATCTTATCATAGCCCTCCCCATTGGTATGGCATGCTACAACAAGCTTCCTGACGTCTTCGCTGTGTTCCTTAGTTTTAACCATGGCGATTGAAAATTATAATTTAGTCACTTATAATAGTTTAAATAAATCGCTATCTAAAAATTATCTGAAAAAAATTATTCACTGAATTAGCGTTAAACAAGCATAATATGGCTATAAAAAAGTTCAGAAAGCACGTAAACCGGAAATTGATTGATATTATACTGATACTAAAAGAAAAACAAAGCCGTGCCAATAATTTTGAACAAGGGTTTTTTGCAATTATGTTTGTTGTTCCTTTGTTATTTATTTTTTCTAAAATCCGATTGCTGCATCGGAAAGGCCAGTTAAAAATACATAATATACTTTATTTTCTTTAATTTAATCCCTTTTTTAGAATTTATTAGACAAAATTTAACTTTTATTTTACCGTGCCAATAAATATGATCATCACTGTATATATATATATATATAATCACTAGCAGGAAGACCTGACATTGCCTGGGATTGAATGATGATAAATGAATGTTTTACACTCCCATGTTTTTATTGTCATTAAAATCGGTGAAATGGTCTATTTTTCAATCAAATTGATTGGCTGCTCTAGTTGGGGACCCATTGTGGTTGCACTGGGAGGAAGCTTTACATGCCTCCCTGCAGTGGCTTAGTTAACAATACATTGTAGTCTACATTGTACTGTAGAGAATCTGTTGATTTTAGAAAATTATTTTTATGTATATAATGCCTTGAATTTAAGTTTAAAATGAAAACTCAAGTATCAAGCATCAATTGTGCTTAAAACACATTTCGAACATGCCCCTGTCATTTCAAAGAACCTATTATTGATTTTTATGTCTGGCTTTTCAGCTTGTGTGATAATAAAACTTCTCAAATGCACTTGTGATGTTAGGCTGTGTAAGGTGTTAACTTTGGTCAAAATCGCCTATTCCTTCTTTCATTGGATTATTACGATTATCGATATTTATCAAAGGCATTTCAACATTCTTAAGAACACTGCCAGACAAAGTACCTTTGTGTGAAATTTCATAAAAATCGGCCCAGCATTTTTGGAGTCCATAGGGAATGAACTAGCACACATAGTTGCTTTTAGATAATAGTAGAGATAATCATTGATACATCAGTTCCAATTAGATCAATAAAGTTGAGCAATGTTGAACCAGGTCAGTGCTAAATGGATGACCAATTGGGAATACCAGGTACTCTGTGTTCCATGTTTATATCAGCATTGTTTCCAGTCATCCTGGACTTCTTGCCACTGAAATCAAGTAGTGTTGATTCAGGTTGGGTGTGCTTAGTGATTGTGCAACCTTTGCTTCACAATCACGTGCACACAGCTACCCTTATAGAGGATATCCATTCTCTCAAGACTGAACAGAAGCCATGGTAGTCTTCTGATTTGGGTAGGAGTTTTTCTCGTTGGAGAAGAACTGCAACATGTCTAGCTTCAGTGAGTTTCAACTTGATCAGCTTCTTTGTGTGCTTCAATTGCTTTTCTAGCATTGTGTCTAACTTTAATGGTTCCTTCCTCATCCTGTATGAGCCATGCAGGATGTCCTTATACAACATTAGCCAATTGAGCGTTCCATCTACAGCTTTCTCTCTTGCAATGGTATGCATTCACTTGTTGGATTCGTTGTCAATGATCTTCTCAACTTCACCAATGAACTCTAACCTTCCGATGGTACCCGATCGTTGATCATGCATTTGACTCTCTGTAGTCACTTTGTAGTCGAATCTTTTTCGACTTTTTCGACGATCCTCCAGCTGATGATTTTTGTTGTGGTTGTTGCAAACTATTCATTTTTAATGAATTCGATGATTCTATTAACATTCATTTCCCTGATATTTTTGTAGTTAGAATTCTGTTTAGACATCGACTACTTATGGAAGGCACCACATGAAGGTTGCCAACATCCGTAAGTGAAAGTTTCTGTGGAACAAACTGGATTCTAACTTTGCACATCCAGGTTGTCAGTTCGTGTCATTTACCACTCAGCTACCATCACCTCCCTGGTGTTGTTGAGCAGATAATTCTATTGTTAGTTTCGCCAATATCTTTCTAGTTAGAATTCTTTCTAGAATGACAGCGGGTACTTACGGGAGCAACCACATGAAGGTTCCTGACATTTTTAAGTGGAAATGTTTCTGTGGGAACAAACCGCATTCGAACTTGAAAAACCCAGGCTACCACTCTGTGTCATTAACAACTTAGCTGCTGAAAAGGAACTTGGAAAGTATCCTTTTCAATGTGAATTCTCTTTCTAAAATAGGGAGGCTCAAAATTGTCAATCAATTGTTTTTGCAAAAAATGAATGAAAACTAGTCAATTTTCATCAAGACAACAAAAGTAAAAAAAAATAAAAAATAAAAAAAAAATAATAATAAAATTTAAGTTAAAAATTACAAATAAATATCGCCCGCATTCTCTTTATATACGTTTCTGTTTTTGCTTTCTTTTTCTTTTATTTTATGGTTCTTGGATATTTTTCTGCAATGTCAGCGGCGAAGATGCTGTTTTACATTCCACTCTAGGCAGACAACCGGCAAAGTGGACTTTTTTTTTGTTATCGACAGCAGATTGGGATTGAACTCTGAATGCTCAGGCTAATACTGTTAATGTTTCTTCGAACAGTTCAACTAACTTTGAACCTAGGAATAATTTACTATAAATGGATGTGGGTCGAAAAAAAAAACGAGGGTAGGAAATAACTTTGAAAACTGGTGAAATGATTTTAATCTCTTAAATGTAAAATTTAGTATCTTTGTTTCATTTTAATTCCATTGAAAATGTTTATCTTGTAACCAAATATTTGTTTTTATATAAAGATTATAGCTTAAATAAGATTCTTTCATTTCAGCTGAAAGTTGTAAGTTGGGGGTAAAAAACAACTCTTATATGTATAGATAGATATATATGCACATGTACAGCTCCCCATTAAGATGTCTCCTATAAATCTGTTTTTTTAATCACAGTATCTCCTTCAAATCTCAGCAGCAATATGTCATGTTTAGGGTAAATGATAGTTTATATATGGGGATAAAGTACACGATATATTAAACAATTAAGTTATGAGACAGAATGTATGAAAGATAAAAGCGAAAAGCGATTAAACAAGAGAAGAACAAAAGTTTTTTTTTTTTTCTTCCTGTGTTTGTTTTTTTCCATGTGTCATTCATATATATATATATATATATATATATATATATATATATTCAGTGTAAAATCTCTGGAATGCGGAGGCCATTTCCTGGACTAACACTTGATCTCTATATGTGATACATAGATATTTGAGTGTTCCATTAAAGTTTTCCTTTATCGTTTAAATTTTGCGTTGGGGAAGAACATTAATTTTTTCTCACGAAGTAACTATGTTATATATGGCATAATCACATTGATACACCGGTTCTCGCTGGATCACCGAAGTTAAGCAACATTAACCCTGGTCACTACTGGATGGGTGACCATTTAGGACTTCCAGGTACTGTATGTGCTCTCCACTTGGCACTGTTTCCAGTCATCCTGAACTTCTCCTTGCCACTGGACTCAAACGTTGCTGATTCAGAAGATGTGTGGTTGGGATTACGCAGCCCTTGCCTCACAATCACATGCGCAGCTGCCCCTACAGAGATTATCCTTTGTCTTTCGAGACTGAACAGAGGCATAGAATATATATTCTAGTCTGGTGGAGTACCCAACTGAGTACTTTTACTTGAACATCACTTGGATAACCCGACATCCTTCCTCATATGAGTCGGTGTATAGTCGTGTCGAGAGGATCTTATTTAGTCACGATTTTCTCCTAGGATGAAGTACTCTCATGCCAGGTTGTCCTGCCAAACTCTAGTACAGAGAGACTAAAAACCCTCAAGGATAGTGTCTAGTAGGTAATTTAAACAAAAGAAATACTGGCGGCCAACACACAAGATATCTTATCAGTTGGTTCAAGCTGATGATGGTGTATCCTATTGAATGTCAAACATTCACCTGTTATCTTGTATATTCCAACCGAGATATCTTTTTAAGATTCTGACTGTCCACTTAAATTTTTTCAATTCTTTTCCATGAGTCCAGTTGCTTCTATATGTGTATGCGTGCATAGCCAAATGTCAATATAGATGTTTGTGTGTGTACTCCCTTCAGTCTCAAAAGACAAAGGATACCTCCTGTAGGGGCAGCTGTGCGTGTGATTGTGTGGCAAGGGCTGTGCAACCTTCAACCACACCTCTCCTGAATTGGCACTGCTTGAGTCCAATGGCAAGGAGAAGTCCAGGAGACGAGAAACAATGCCGAAATAAGCAGAGAGCACATACAGCACCTGGAAGTCCCAAATAGTCACCCATTTGGTATTGGCCAGGCTCGTTGTTTCTTAACTCTGGTGATCGGACAGGAACCGGTGTGTCAAACGTGATTATGCTGTGTGTGTGTGTGTGTGTGTGTGTGTGTGTGTGTGTGTGTGTGTATATATATATATTTTTTTTTAATTTTTTTTTTTTTTTTTTTGAAATTTAAAATCTTATAATGGAGATAATACTAACATTTATAGGATAATCCTATCCAGATGAAAATGCTCAATATTCGAGATAGAGCATGAGTATATGAAAGGAATTAAAATATTTGCAAATCTTGATTTACAACACTTATTATTTGAACTAGGGATACAGGATAAGGATAATTATTTCTTTATTCCATGGAGTTTCAAAAATTGTTTTTTTTTTTCTTTCAGAAGAGAAACAGTTAGCAAAAGAACTTTTATATTGACCTACTATAATTTTGCTGGCTTTAATGTCATAAGGTAAAAAATATCTAGCAAATTTCCTTCCATGTCTGTCAATCGAAATGATATTAAAGCCAATCTTAGCTTTTCACCTTTTAACTTTAAATTAAATTCATTAAAATTTCTACAAACTATAATTTTCTACACTACAAGATTTTTCCAATGACAATCTCATGATAATCCCTTAAGAACTATAGATCTATACGATCTGAATATTCCAAGTTTCATGGATGTATATGCTATCAGAGGATTCACTGATTTTACCAAATTTCAACCGACTTCACTGGTTGGATCTTGTTACTGTCTAAATACATCTTCATAGGTGGACTTCGATGTGAATATCCTTTTTTTGAAACTGTATATATATATTAGTGGCCTGGCAAGGCCACAGGAGAGACAACAGAAGCAGCAAAACTGAAGCTGTCTGCCAGGACACTATATATACAAATGTAGGCAAATTTGGGCATATTTTATTGGTTTGAAAATATAGGTTCTTTTTTATCAATTGTCATAAAATTTTAATCATTGAATATACATCTTCAAAAAGCTACAAATTTTCATGTAGTTTCGTCTAATAGAACCAAAGGTATGAGCATTTAAAGACTCGTTGGAAAGCTAATGACCTGAATTGTTTAGTGGGCTATGTGACATTTGTGCTTAAGGTTGCACATTAAGGGGATCATTCATCATCTAGAGACTATTTTTGGCACTTTTTTACAGCCATAAAGTGTTTCAATCATAGTCATTTGTTTTCCTAGTTTTGCATATGAATGACAAAATATCTGATATTTCCCTAAAACCTCTGGCCTTGATGGAGGGGAAACTAAAACTTGTTACTATAGTTTCAAATGTTCTGAAATAATAGCAAGGGGAGACTTGATTCCAAATAATTCTCATATGTTATATCTCCCCTCTTTGGTTTTCATACATAAAGTAAATTTCACAGTGTATAAGGCTTATTTGATACTGAAGATATTCATAATAGTACCTTCTTTCCAAAAGAGAGAAGATATAGCATGAGTAATATTTGGAATCAAGTCTCCCCTTGTTGTTATTTCCAAATCATTTGAAACCATAGCTGCAAGTTTTAATCTCCCCTCCATCAAGGCCAGAGGTTTTGGATATATATATATATATATATATATATATATATATATATCTAATCTTTTAGAATATTATTTTCAAACTTTGAAGTTTCTAATTTTTATGGTAATCAACAAAAGTATAACTAGTTTATATAATAGTTCTTTTGCTAACTGTTTTTCCTTTGAAAAAAAAAACAAAACAACAAAAGCTAAGTTTTGAAATAATTCTGTCATGTGTCCCTTATGTGAATAATAAATGTTGTAAATCATAGTTTGCAAAAATTTTAACTCTTTTCATATACACACATATATATATATATATAGAGAGAGAGAGAACTAAGAGAAATTAGAGAAATTCTTTAAAAGAAGACTTATTGAGATCAAAGTTTTACAATTGAGGTGGAGCTTATGTACAGAAAAACAAAGAAAAACCAACAATATAAAGAGATATAATAATGTATAGAAATTTATCGTTCGTTCAATAGGGAGATTACATCAATTAGTTATGTAATCTCCCCCTTGAATGAATTTATATGCATTAGTATACATTTTATATTGTTTTTTTTTTAATATTTTTTAGTATATATTTTATATTATTTTTTTTATATAATATATTGAATAATTATTCATTTTTACCTACAGACACTAGTATTTCATGCTTACGCAATTATCAGCGTAGAATAACAATTCCTGCTTGTCATGAGACTCGAACCCAGCCACAAGACTACTTTTACTCCATTTGCTGAGCCTCTACCTCAAGGCTACCAAACAATTGCTCCGGGAATGAAGGGAATTACAGAATATGGATCAAGTAAAGATTAGATACCCCGTAGCAGACGACGAAAACTAGCGCACATTTCAAGTGACACCGGTTGTTCGACCTTGACATTGCCGGAAACACGTCAAGTAGCAGACATAGTGAAATGTTCGTGAGCAACAGGTTTTTTAAAAAAATATATTTACAAAACTTTTTTAGATTTAAAAGAAAAAAATATATATTTACAAAACATGTTTTTTAATATTAAATATTTACAAAAGTTATAAGAATTAAAAAAAAAAAAAAAAAAAAAAAAAAAAAACTTTTTTCTATTTACACAAAACTTTTTAGTGTAAGTAACAAAACCAACGTAAATTTAACCAAGTAACGCCAATGTCAAGGTCAAACAACCGGTGTCACTTGAAATGTGCGCTAGTCTTCGTCGTCTGCTACAGGGTATCTAATCTTTACTTGATCCAAATATTAAACGCCGAATTCGGGCGAATACAATGAGTCTAGAGAGTTCGCACGAGCGGAAGTCGTGAACATTGCATAGATGCTAGTTATAATTCCGCAGACAGTATTCTTAAAGGGGCTTGATAAAATATATAAAATTATATATCTAAAAAATCCTTATTTTTCTTATTTACTTTGCCTCCCCACGAGGGCAGAGTTAGACACGAAGGTCGTTTTTTTTTTTTTTAATGTAGAGAAAGGAACAAAAATTAAAAATTGTCTCAGTCGTGAAGGATTTCTCCCCCCCCACTGAAAACAAAAAATCGAAGTGTAGTATCAGAACAGATACTACACTTTGATCTTAAAAACTTTTAGAATGTACAATATTTTAAAAGTTCTCTTTCAGAAGGAATTATTTATTTATTTATTTAATGTGAAAGTTAGTATTAAATAAGGGAAGATGTGAACGGAATGGGGAGAACGTTTATTGATCCAATACTGAAAACAATTCCTGTATTGGTAGAACAAGTCTTTGCCAAATAGTGGTGGGGTGGGGGTGGGAACAGATATTTGAGTAAGAAGACAAGAAGAAGGCAGAAGCTTTTTCTATTCAGCATCGATGTATGTATGTGTGTAGGGAGAAGGGGGTTTAGCTTGTGAAATTATTGCGAAGAAATATCGAAATATGTTGACCTCGCCCCCCCCCCCCGTCTCTCTCTCGATATTTTTATTTTGCAACTCTGCATATTCTATTGCTCCTCCTTCGTATCTCTGCATCGAACTCAAAACAGGATGGATTATGATTTTTGAAGATTCTCACTCTAACAGTAGACCCACCTCAACATGTCCAGCGATATCAATAGTAGGTTTTTCTTTGCTATTTTGGCTGATTTGTATTTTTCTGCATTTTCTTTTACACGCCAAGTATCTGCTGTGTGTGTGTGTGTGTGTGTGTGTGTGTGTGTGTGTAAATAAATTTGACGTATCTTAATATTTTACTGCAGTTTCGTGGTATTACCAATCATCAAACATGTACCTGACTGATCTATAACTTCTATCAGATTTTAGAGACCAGTCAGGTACAAGTTTGACTATCGGTTATTGCTCTGAAGCAACATCAAAGCTGTGTACAATTTTCATACACACATACACACACAGAATTAAAAAATTTAATGGTTTAAAAAGCCAAACAAGTGCAGATTTTTTTTTTTTAATAAATACATCTATTTATTAAATTCAAATTTTCGATTTATAATAGAATTATCCTCAGGAAATATATATATATATATATATATATACGAGAGAGAGAGAGGGGGGAGAAACTCTAAATGGAGTAGTGAGACCTTTGTCAAAATTACTCTTAAATTTGTTCTGTCGGAATTTGAGACCTACCTATACACGCGCGCGCGCAAACGCACGCGTGAACGATAATATATTACGCATATATTTTTGCTCAGTTATTTACTTCAAAAATGCTCAATACATTAGCAGAGTTTCATAGTAATATAAATATCTAGCTATGGTTACATAGAATCGTTTGTTTCATTTCGCCAAATGAATATGTCAAGCTTATATATATATATATATATATATATATACTATTGCCCCATTATTATTTTTTACATGGATTTTTACCAGTGATTGCTCACTAGCAACAACATGAGTCTAAGTAACAAGTCTTCTCAGATTTCTAGCACTTTCCCACAACAACCGTTTACCATTGATTTTTTTCAGAGACCAGACCAGCTGCTGGTTTTCTATGGGATCTCTTAAACATTCTAATAGTTTCTGTATTTTTACCCGTGGGGGTCTGAATGGTGCTCATTTTTTGTGGCACCAATGAATATTGCTGTTACCTGTTTTTTTTTTTTTTTTTTTTTTTTTTATAGAGAGGGGGGCAGATTGTTATTTCTCTCATCTCTTATGGTATTTTCAATTCCTGAACTATTCTGTGTTTCTAGTTATGTTTCTGCAGTTTTATTCTATTTGAGCTCATCTGATTTATTATTGTTTTTATTTTAATCAAATAGTCTTTTTTTACAAGGAGTAAAGAAATATTTTAATTTAAAAAAAAAGAAAAAAAGGGAGGTATTTAAAATTCAGACTCGCTTTTCTCCTTTGAAAGCAGCCTGTTCGATCTGCCTAGGGTGAATGCCTCTGACATGGTGTGTGTGTGTGTGTATATATATATATATATATATATATATATATATATATATATATATATATATTGAGATTGTTGGACTTCCTTCCTCATCTTGGTTATTATAGTCACAACGTTTCGGTTGTTTTGTCCTCCGGCCTTCATCAGGTGTTTTGTATCAAACTGGGGAACTGTTTGTTAGGAGTCTCGACCCCAACCCTTTATTATTATTACGTGGGGTACCGTGTTCGGACTCCAGCTAGGCTCTGGGACATAGTTGCTGATTCTCTGTTTTGAATGTTACTTTTCACTGCCTTCGTTCAGGATTGAACTCAGCACCTTTGGGTAACTGTAAACTTTGATACAACGTCTAGGACCACCTCGGTCATATGTCACAATAAATGAAAACACCTCATCTCAAAAATACAGACAATTACTATGTATGTATGTATGTACACTTGTGCCCGATATTATTCATACCCCTCGGATCTTTGAGATTTCTATAAGAATATTGCTCAAACCAGAAGGTAGACAATATTAAAGGGATTTCAGACAATAAATCAAGCATAGGCATTTAATTTAAACTCAACAAATAAATAAATTATGCAAGTTTGAAACATTATACAAAGAAAAACAATAATGGCACTAGTTCAAAATTATTCATACCTCTCTTACTAATAGTCAATAGCATGCCCTTTATTCTTAATAACTGCCTGTAACCGTTTTGGATATTTATTAACAAGGTTTTTACAAGCATCAACACTGATTTTTGACCATTCTTCAATGCAGTAGTTCTCCAAATCCCTCAAATTTCTAGGTTTCCGCTTTTTAACCTCAGTTTTCAATATGTGCCAGAGGTTTTCGATAGGGTTCAGGTCGGGACTCTGGCAAGGCCATTCCAAAACATTAATTTGATTATCCTCAAACCATTTCTTGACTATTTTGGCAGTATGTTTTGGATCATTATCCTGTTGAAGGACCCAGTTTGGTCCTAAATGGAGATTCTCCGCATCCTGTCTAATGTTTTTCTGGAGTATCTCCAAATATTGCTCCTTCTTCATGGTTCCATCTATCTTGACCAAACTACCTGGACCACTAGCCGAAAAGGAGCCCCAAAACATTAGGCTACCACCATCATGTTTCAT
>NC_136485.1:61114520-61164520 GCF_053919585.1 Euprymna scolopes | reverse complement strand
AATCCAAGCCTGGGTCTCTTTCGACTTGTGGGCCAGTGCTGAGTTCTACTGCCACACCCAGGGTTTGACAGCGGCCAACTGATTGCACCAGAGGATCACCATACTCTTTAACACATCCAGGTACACTTTACTGTTACCTTTCAACCTGACTTCGAAACTGTGAGGTGGAACTCATTTAAAACCATGCAAAGGACCATAACCATGGCTGGAAACTTCAAGCATGGAACCGTCCAGATTTGCATTTTGAGGGTGATTGTAATGGTCCTGTTGTCATAACTTGGATTGGTATAGAGCAGGAGTTGTACAGCGGTGTATCTCCGATTTCGTTTGTTGAACATTGTGTCACTTTCAGGCATGATAGAAGGTTCCTATCGCTCTTGGGATTTGTACACAACTGGCCAACTAGTAGATAGTGTGTAGCAAAAAAAGAAAACCGGTTTTTATCAAACGGAAATGGAATCATGTCTTTTCGAGGGTGACAATTTTATTGTTCCACCCTACATATATAAACATCTCTCTCTCTCTATACATATATATATATATATATAAGTGAGCGTGTGTGTGTACATTTCCCTACGCAATAACTCTGTCAATTTTAAGTCTACAGACTCGAAATTTGATATGCAGGGTACTGAGATTTGGGAAAATCTTTATAATCCGTTTTCAGCCAGAAATTTGGTTGTTAAGGGGTCAAAGTTCAACGATTTAACCTTTCAGAACTCTACCAAACTTCTCCGCCAATTTTAGGTCTAGACACTTGAAATTTTAGATATAGGTTCTTTGGACATGGATCTAACTTAATAACTTGATTTGAACCCAAAACAATAAATATTAAGGGGTCAAAGTAAAAAAAAATTGACCGCTTTTTTTTTTTTTTTTTTTTTTTTTTTTTGTGCTCAACATACACCTCCAAACACCCGGGCAACGCCGAGCTGAAATGCTAGTATATATATATATATATATATATATATATATATATATATATATATATATATATGCACATATTCAGCCACTCGCGTTCAATACTACTAGTACGTCTTTCCTTGATAGTTCTTATCTTTTTATTTTTATAACCTATCTTCAAGTATTTCTTCATCTCAGTTGGCTTTTCAGACGTTCTCTTTTTAATCCTTTGAAAACTAGTTGCATTTCACACCTTCGCTATCATATGAATAACGCGAACACATACGTACTAATATATACATTTAAATATGTCTGTTTATGGAAAAAAATAGTTATCCATGAACATGCGTTTCGCCTTCACTATAGCTCATTAAAAAAATATTACAACATATATATATATATATATATATATATATATATATATATATATATATAAAATGTTGTAATATATATATATATATATATATATATATATATATATATATATATATAAATAAAAAATCAATACGAAAAATATATAAATGTTTATATCTTTTCTGTATTTATTTTCTGTGTGTTGACGTGTAGGAATACAAAAAGTATTTTGAAAAAAAAAAAACAAGAATGTTTCCTTCAAAAGCACATAATTTTCGACCGATCCTTCGATCTTCCTCAGTGTGAATGATATATATAGATATATATATGTTGTAATTAGTAAGTTTACATTCACAGGATAAAACCCCAGGGTATCTTCACTGTTTTTATATCAAACTAATAACTGAACTGTTTTAAAATTGTGTGTAGTTTGATGGCTCATTATTGTAGTTTCATATATTTTGTGAAACTTTCCCCTTCTGAGCTCTGTGCCGTTTGCGTTTCCTATGCTTTCTGGGTTTTTTTTCTTAGGTCGATCTTGCCCAAGATTGTATTTTCGTCTTGTGAATTTATTTGATACAGATATATATTGTTATGTCTGTTAACGTTTACACAAAAATCTATTTACTATCAAGATAAAAATATATTTACAAAGAATTTGTTGTAGGAATTTCTTAGATGGAATTCATTTTCTAAACATTACAAACATTGTTTTCATTGATAATATCATAATATGCACCACACACACATATATATATTAATGTTGGGACGATTAATAGGAATTAAGAATCAGAAAATTCTGAACTTTTTGAGAATCATAAAAATTTTGGCCTAATTTCTGATTCCAAAAACGATTCTTTTACTTTTTATTTTTATTTAAAACTGAATTTCCTGTTGCTGGCTCAAGTGAATAATATCAATGAAAATCTCACAATGAGTTTATCAATGCATTAAGTAAAAACATTTAAAAGTTTGTCAAATTAAAAAAATATGTCTACATTTGAAAATACATCAGGATTCTCTGCTACCTCCATTTCCCTAAAAAAAAAAAAAAAAAAAAAAAAAAAAATCATTTAGATGATTTTAGAATTTGTAATTATATTGTAATCAGAAATATAGATCAGAATAGGCAATTGCATTGGAATAAAAAATATTGAAATTTTCCCAACATTAATGTGTGTGTAATCAAAAGCTATTCTGCGTCTGGCAGCTGTAAGTCCATTTTTTTTTTTTTTTAAAGCATAACTTTAATTACATTTCTCTAATATAAAATTGAATTTTTTTAAAACTAATAGTTTTCATTTAAATTACCATCCTTGAAATATATGAATATAAAATTTAAAAGGTTTTGGAAATATATTCTTTTTTATTATTGGATGAGTTACTGTTAATAATAAACATTACGATTACGTTTGTATTGGAAAATAGCACAATAAAATTACTAATGTGTAACAGCAAACATTAATTTATTATATAAACTGTTTAAAAAATAGTTCTGCAAAGCAGACATACAAATAGATGTTTGGGTCTTTGCTCTCTACTAATATATATATTCCTTCATAAAAACAAATGGAGCACTCTCTGATAGCTGCTATTGTTTATATAAACAGTGAGATTTCCACTTTGACACATGCAGAATTTCAACAAAATGATTGGGTTTAGGTCACACTGAAGTGCTGCGACACAGCAGATAATTATATACAGGGTGTCCGTAAAGTTACTATACAGTCTTACAAGTTACTATACAGACACCTTGTAATATATTAACAGTACAGTAAGATATTGTATTAAAATATTTATTTGTAACAAAAGAAATAAAAAGAAATAACACCTTTATGTTTATAAAAATCTCAGAAAATACACGTGTTACATCCGAAAAGACTGTAACAATCAAGGCAAACAATTTCTATGACAAATATTCAAATTGGAGGCCTTCGCTTCAAAATAAATTTGCGCTCTTCCAAAGTTAGCTTGCATGGCATGCTTGATTAAATAAACCTGTAAAAAAAAAAATAAATATTAACTATTAATACAAATATAATACAATAAAACAATAAGACTGTATAGTAACTTTACGGACACCCTGTATATATATATATACATATATATATATATATATATATATATATATATATATATATATATATATATATATATATAGTCCGTTTATTATACAAACATTATTTGTTACCCATGTGCATACATGTTTCAATGTTGGCACAATTCAGTGAAAAAACTTCATAAGACCAAAAAAGAATTGATATTGAAACGGGTGTCAAGATTACATTGATTTTTTTATAAGATATTTCAGTACGATCTACATTCGGGGGAGAAAATTGGGGTGTATACTTTGTGAATGTGATCAGTAGGGTTTTTTTTTTTTTTTTTTTTAAGTGTGGTGAGGGGAAGGGGGAATGCTGTTTTCCGTGTTTAAGCTCTCATTAGTGGGGAGATATATATACATATATTTTACAGTGACATCTAAACGATTTTTGAACCATACTTTTTGTATTACATTTTCAGTTTCCTAAATGGTGAAGCCGGACAGTTACTTCCCCTTTGCGTTTTTCGTGTCACCCTCTTTTTATGGGACATATATATAAACTGTTTGATTCTTTATTCTTATTTTATTTTTTAAATTTAACCAATAATACATTTTATACTGATTTTTATCCTCTGATGGAAAGAATCTATCTTAGAAAATTCATGGGTTAAGGACTAATCTTTAATTCCTTATTTAAATATTTAATGGATTAATAAAGATTGGAATTCAATTTTTATTTTGATTATTTATTTTAATTATCTTGTTAATTGCTCTTTCTAGTATATTGAGCTTTCTATTATCATGATAGATTCTAATGTAAAAGTATTTATCTTTGTAACTGTATGTATATTAGTTTGGGAGGAATAAACGTTTATAAGAGCAATGTTAATTCATATTTATATTTCAGGTGTACCTTTTTTCAGGAAGTTATCAAATCAATAGCGCTCAATAACAAATAGAATCGTGTATATTTTGATAAAATGACTTTTATTTGTAAGAACATACTTTGCTGTGAAAATGCACCGAATAAATATTTGTCTGTACAAAATATTTATTAGGTTTGTATTTGTGCAGCAAAAAAATGTTTTTATAAATAAAAATTAGGATGTTCACAAAATCAGAGTACACAGTTAATAACGGTTTTTGAAAAGTCAGTTCGTATTCAATTCTAATGTTGATAAATAATTTCAATATTTGAATTAAATTATAATTCTTAGCCCATCAGAGCCTTCGCCAGAAAGATAGGTATTTTTTTTCTTCCATGGCATTGTTTCTTCTGGAAAACTGAGGATTTTTATGTCTGATTCAAATGGGGGTTTGTTAAAGACGCTGTCAGTTTCTTTAAATATTGACTCATTTTTTTTTTTTTTTTTTATCTACCCAAACTTTATGAACATTGTGTGTATGTATATATATGTTTATATATTACACACACAGTCTTAGAAGTTTTTCAATCTTTAAAACTAAAAAGAAAAATAAACTTTTAATCTCAAGTCTTTCATTGAAAAACTCCTTTGCTTCTAAGTTAATTAATCTCTATAATATATAAATCCCTTGAAAATGCATTAAAAATAACTCTGATGTTCATCTTTATTAATAACTGCTAATATTGGAGTTTTTTTTATTTTAAATTTTGTTGTCAAGGCCCTCAGTAATATACAATAATTTGTTATGCACCATGCTTTAAGTTAACTTTAATGTTATATATATATATATAGTGTGTGTGTTAATAAATCAGATTTATATTTAATGACATGTTAACTCTTCCATTTATTTTTTGTAGCCCGTTGAGACGCAAGAAGAAGATTTAAATGCTGCTGTGATCAATACTGGAAACTTGAGATCCTTCATATCTCGCAGACGATGGAAAGTGAGTACTTATAGTTTAACTTGTTTTTATTATTATTATTATTATTATTATTGTACAATATAATAAGGCAGGAAACTATACTTAAGATATGCAAAAAATAGAAGGATGTATAAAGTTATTCCATAGAGAAAACTTTGTGTATTCTTCTGAATATTTTCTTTACTGTTTGAAATACAGATTTAATTTTTCTTAATTAAATTTAAAAAAAAAATAGTAAGTGTCTTTCCACTGTTAGTTTGAATGTATTAATCTTTGACAATTATAATGGTTTAAGAACCATAATGCAAATTTCTCTCATAAATATATCCATTTATATTTTATAAATAAATATAGCCATTTATTTGAATTAAATTATAATTCTTAGCCCATAAGAGCCTTCGCCAGAAAGATAGGTATTTTTTTCTTCCATGGCATGTTTCTTTTGGAAAACTGAGGATTTTTATGTCTGATTCAGTTGTATGCATGAATTCAAATAATTACTATTAATGTTGGAATGCACTAATATTTGAAAATTAGGGTTAGTATTACTGTACACATAGATTCGAAAAAGTTGTCAAAAAAAAATATTTAACAAATAAATGTTATCAAAGGCAAGATAAGCTAATTTTTTACCTAACTGGATAATTTTCTTGTGTTTTTATTTAATGTAATATGTTTATTCAGCTCGAAAAACAGTGTTTACTGATGTATTGGAAAATTTAAAATGGCGCCCGACTCTCTCTTTAACACGGTAAGTTTGGGGAAAGGAATTAAAAATAAAAAAAAAAACATACAAAATACTGTTTAAAAACCCACCGAATATATGTCAGCCTATGTCACGGTAACATATATTGAGCAAGTTTCTAGCAGTATTTTGACTAGTTTTTTAGTTTTAACTCCTTTTCTCAAACTTACCGTGTCAAAGAGCGAGTCGGGCGCCATTTTAAATTTTCCAATACATCGGTAAACACTGTATGTTTTTCGAGCTAAATAAACATGTTACATTAAATAAAAACCCTAGAAAATTATCCAGTTAGGTAGAAAAGTAACTTATCTTGCCTTTGATAACATTTATTTGTTATATATTTGTTTTTGACAACTTGTTTGAGTCTGTGTAAAGTAATAACCACCAGAAAATTATTAACTAGCGAGTGTTGGCCGTTCGCTGGATCCCCCCCCCCCTCCGCCCAATAAATCAAAACGACTTTGTAAGAAAGAGAGAGAAAAAAAATGTGGCATGGTAGCCAGGCTGGAACGTGAAACATGGAAGAGAGAAAAGAAGGCAGAAACTTGCAACCAAACTTTTTTGTCCACACGACAATGAGTGCTTATGATATCATAGCACTGCAAAATAAGCATTTTAAGCACAACTTTAGTTTAATACACATGCATGACTTTCCAGCCTGTTGCAACGACAATGTTAATTTCTAGTCGTAACTTTTCTAACGTAAATTTTTAAATTTTTTTTTTTTTTTTTAATATTTTTTCTTCTTACTGTAAAATAATTGCTTGGATTTATTTTGAGCATAAATAATAAATTAAAAAGTTAACCATTTCATTTGAATATTTTAACCATTTTTTTTACAATTGTAACTTTTATAAAATAATTGGCAGCTAAATATTTAAGTAAATAAAACGAATGTCACTTAAAATTTATTTTAAATTGTAACAATTAGATCTGTTAACCCTCTTCGTGCAGCTGTTGCAAACTTGCAATAAGTTTACCCTCCTCTAATAGGGAAAAGGATGGGGAAAGGAATAGGAGCTCATGCTAGAGGAAATGCAAGGGGACAAATTAATTAATATATGCATAAGAAAATGAGTTTTCCATTAGCGTATGGTCAATCTTATTATAAATTCAAGATGGCCGCCATCACATTATGCAAATTAGTCAAATTGGTATTTATCTCCCTCCCATGGAGAGAAGGTATGACATAAATTTGGGAAGAGAAGAGCATGCTGGCCTACAAAAAATGCCTGGGTAGCCTTATCTGCATTCCCCACTAGGTACGCCTCAGGGCGAGAAGGCAAAGCCTGGTGGAGGGGGAATTTCTAGTACTGAAAATCTATACTTCAGCCTGACAGTCACCTCAACAATGGTTCTGACTGGTGGTTTTAAGAGCCCAAGGAATAATCCTCACCGCTCTGTCCTCTAATCTTACTTATTTGCTACAAATTTCATACACATTGTTTAAATGTACAATCATTTTAAGTGTATGTAGCAAAATCGATTTTCTACAAAAAAAAAATCAACTCAAGAGGATCTAATACATCATATAAGATTTTTGAAACTGATCTGTTAGAGAAACAGATATATCTGACTCTAATCAGAAAAGGTTTCTTAAGAGTTGTCTCCCTTACTGTATTCATTGTAAAAATACTAATAGTTTTTATAACAGTAATAGTATTTTTTTTTATATAACCATTATTTGCTTGCCTCCCTACGAGGACAGAATAAAGAACAAAGTCAATTTTTTTTATTTGGGGGAAATGCAGTTAACCAAAAAGAACGCTCTGGATTGGAACAAAAATAAAAATCACCTCAATCTAGACTGATATCTCATTCACAAGCCGAGGACAAAATACATCTTAGCCAAAGTCACAAACATAGCAAAGTGATTATCAAAATAAACATTGAACTCAACAAATAGTTCATTTTCCAGTTAACACCTCAATTCTTTATTTTGTAAATGGACGAAAGGTCATATTAAAAAAATCGCTTTTGAAAAAAAAATGCACTAAAAAAGTTTCACGTTTACAAACCATGAAAGGGAAATAAAAATTATTATTAATATTATTATATTAATGAACTTTATTAATCCATCTATATATGTGCATAATCTATATAAATAAAACAGATGTTTATGTGTGTGTAAATATTTAAGCGATAAACTCTTAAACAACTGGTCACATAACACTGAAATTAACAAGAAATAGTAATCATCTACCAAGGATGGTTTATAACTAGTAAAATCTTAGTTTGAATGAATAACGCATATAAAAGTCTGCAAGTTGAAATGCAAAATGTTCATTTCAACTTGCCAACATTTTTATTATATTGTACATGCACAAAACTGATCATAGCTAAAAGTGGTTTAATTTTACAACTTTCTTATCTGTCTGCTGGGTTAGCTCAAGCAGTAGGGAATGCAGCTGAGATACTAAATGAGGAAATGCAGCTGAAGTGCTAAATGTTTTGATTTTAATACTAGCTGATGGTATCCAAGTCATTTTTTTTTCACTTTGAAAATTAGTACGGTATATTAGGTACAATATAATATTCAATAGAGAATTGACTGTAACAATAAATACAAAATCTGCATGAATTAAAATATATTTAAACATATTTTACAACTGAGCAAGGTTGCCCCCACCTCCCCCTGTTAGTGAAAAAAAATTATTTTATTCTTGGCCTTCAGGCCATGATCAAAGTGTAGTATCTGTCCCGATGCTACATTTCACTTTTTTGTTCTCAATTAGTAGAGGAGAAATCCTTTGTGACTGAGGCAATTTTAATTTTTGTTCATTTTGTCTACATTAAAAAACGACCCTGGTGTGTAACTCTGCCCTCTTGGGGAGGCAAAATAAATAGGAACATATATGTGCATGATCTAGAGAACTTTGAGAACAAGTTTTACCATAAGGTCAATTGTTTCTGTTTTCTGACGTCACACGTGTGATTTAGCACATTATATTGAAATATTTATTAAAGCTACCTTCACGGCTGGATAACGATAAGGCTCATCAGACTTGTGCATGTTTGTGATCTTCTACTCACAGGAGCAGAGCACTTTCCTGTTGTTACCAATTGTCTTCTGTTAAGCGTCAATATTATTTCTGTGCTTTTCAGTGTTTAATGAATATATTTTTCCAATAGCAGAGAGTTTTCTTGTTTCTAGGCTGGATCACATCATTGCCTTGAACTAAACGCAATCAAGAATAAATTCAATGCAAAGCATTGGTGAAGCACTCCAATCAGCATAGAGACATGGCCTGGCTTTTCCCTAATACTTAGAATAATGTTCAATGCTAAATACCGAAGAGTCTATAGTTAAAGAACCGTGCATTACAGGGGTCAAGATATCATAATCAAAACTTCTTTGCAATTATATAAATTATATTTCATTAAAAGTTGGTAATAAAAGTTAATGTTCTTTATTATATTAGAAAAGAAGTTCAGTGAGAAAGGTTGAGAATATTTCAATTGATGAGTTAGTTAATAACGAGCAAATGACAAGAAGGGGTTCTGTGTGTGTGTGTGTGTGTGTGATGCTTTGTAAGTGTGAGAGGTGACATGTCAGCAAGCCTGAAGCCCAACAGAGGGGCGCCGAGAATGCCAGTCAATGGATTTCAGTTCAACTGGTTTAATAAAGAAAAATCTGGCTTTTTAAGGGATCGCAATGTTTCCCAGAAAGATAATTTTGAATGAATTCAAAACGTCCTCTTATTCATCCAAAATATAATTGTTTTTATTCAGCATAGTGTATGCGCAGGTATAAACATTGGCTGCTACAGTGCAACGTCAAAACCATCCTTGTAGCAACGCAGGTTATTGCTCAGGGAGGAGAGACTGAGTAGCTGGAATAATTTCATATGTTGAGACAAATACTATGATTGTTTTATAAATAGCAAAAGAATAGTCAAGTCTGATGAAGATCATTGAGAAACTTCCTGATTATGATTAATATTATTGAAAAAAAATTTTTTTTTAATGTAAAAACATTGTATCAATATATTTTCTCTATGTATGTCAATATCTTATCTCCGGGGATACTCCATTTGTTGTTATAGGGACTCCAATTTCCTGTAAAGACTAGAGAGATTTTGTTCAGGGTTTTCCACTTCCAGATCCACCACATTTTGTTTATGTCCATCCTGAGTATAACATTAAAAGACATCCAGTGGTGAGCCCCCATTTGAGGGCTGTTGGGAATGTGAAGTTTATGGAGTTGCCCCTTAGTTACTATTGCTCTAAAGATCAACTTTCGCCCCAGAGTGGTAATACCTGTTAGAGCATCTGGTGCTACCAGATCAGGCTGTCTAAAAATACTGGCTTCCTGACCACAAATACACCAAACATTACAGACGACTGGGGACCACCTGTGAATTTAATATTCACTTGACACTTCCTCCTTTGAAGGAAACTAGTTCACCCCGACTCGAGTGAGTGCCATACAACAGCAATAACAAACATTCATTATCAAAAGACTTCTTCCACTTAAAAACCAATAGATGTGAAATAACATAACGGTTATTTATTAAAACATAATTTAAAAAATGAATAGTAAATCTAATGTACAATGGCTATTTATTTGGTGATTAAAGAAATGTTAACGGGACTCTGCAGACATTCCAGTGTTTTTTTTTTTTTTTTTTTTTTTTTTTTTTTTACATTAATCTGTTTAATTTTCTGTTAATAACAACATTCCTTTGGAAATAATAAATGTCTGTCAGTGTCAATACTTAAAAAAAAAAAATGATCATCTTCTTAATAGAACGTGTAATTCTGAACGACTTCACCTTCACCGGACCTTACACCCTCTCTGATGTTTAATTATGAAGTTATCTCTGCTGCGATACTCTGTGTCGAAACAATTTCTAGGCGATTCCTGAACTAAACATCGGCCTAATTCAGTTGAATCTTGGTGTGTTTGCAACGCAAACATGCACATTTAAAGCGAATTATTTAACAATGGTAGAATAAAGACTGATAGACAAGGGTGACATAGAAGACTGAGGTTTGTTTATGGCAACTATGGTTGGCTTAAAAAAGAAAGAAAAAAAAAAGGATTATAAATTTTATTAACTATTTCATGGTTGGCACATTTGGTGGCTACACTGTATAACTCTCTTTGATTATTTGTTTTGTGATTTTGTAATGAGCAAATCTGATCTCACATCCCCTGAAATAAGCAATAAAGAATCGTCTGTGCCGTTCATAACAGTAGCAGGAAAATTTGATTCATCCACAGTAAAAAGAAAAAAACTATTTTGCTTTAAGGTAACTACTTGTAACAAGGGAGATAACTCTTACCGCATTTTCCATAATTATATTTTATTTATTCATATTTTGTTTTTTATCTCCACTTATTTTTACAGCTCAAGTACGCCTACAGCATTTCCATCGACATCTATGTATATTATTTGTATTTTTAGTCTAATTCTTAAGCATTTCGTATGACCCATGATTATTAGAATTATGTAATAAATCTAGGAAAGTTGCGATAGGAATTTCATTTGAATTTTCTGCTCGGTGTCAAATAGTTATCTCCCTTGAACTTGCTAATATTCAAAATAGTGAAATATTTCATGAAATAGAAATTTCGATATTGAAGTATTTGTTTAGCTAGATAAGTTGTTTTTTCTGCATCTGAAATATCACGAAGATGGTGTTTTGTAGCAGAGAATTAATAAGTTTTCTGTAACTCTTTCTCTCAAACAAACTTAAAACAATTTCCAATGTTTATTGACTACCTGTAAACCACATGAATTATGTTTTGTTTTTTTTCTTATGGGCAGATCCACACTTATGAAAGGACATGAATATAAATAAATAAATATCTTTAATTTTTAACATAGAAATAAAATAGCGAGCAGATTATCGCCATTGAAATTCAGTGGAAATAATGTAAATTTCACAGTGGCACACATAATCAGATTTGTAAGTTGTGTGGCTCTGGATGTTGATTGATTAAATTTATGTTTTGTTTTTTGTCTTAAAATGTTTAGAGCTTTTGCATTTTTGCTTTTGAGGGATTTCCACAAAATTGGGTCAGGCTCGCTTGGCTGCTGATAGAAATAACCGAAAAAAGTTGGCCAATCACTCCTCATTTTTTAACAAACGTGCTGTCTGTTTTGAGCTAATACAAATCTATGAAGGCTACTTTTTTATGAACTGGAAGGAATAAAAAAAATAATTTTACTTGCGCTGGTTAGGGTTAGATACATGTATGTAATTTTATTTATTGTATTTCCATGTTTCTCCCGTTTATCATAATTTTCTTGTAGCAGTTTGTTTCATGATCGGCTGCTGACTGGAATAAGCGGTCAATCACAGGAATAATGATAAAGAATCTAATAATCCCTGAGATAACTCTTTCTCCCCCTACATTTTATACACCCTATAAATGATTCCCTAATATGCCTATTGCTAGATATCGCATCTTTATTTTGTTACCTAGCACCTCTCTTACTTCTTCTGATGAGAAGCATTAAGCTTCAAAATGCCTGGCATAAAGATCATTCTTAATCTCTACACACTATCTGGTATTCTTTTTGTTTCAAATTGATTAATAAATCTATATGCAACAACATTTTTTTGTATTATCAATATATTTTCCTATTGTATCTAAGCTCCACCTGCTTGTTGAGCATTTTCTTACATCAAAAAGTCTCCATTTAAAGAATCCTGAAATACATCTTTAACCCCCACCTTTTCTTTTTCTTTATTTTTTTATTCATTTATTTATTCATGAATAATTAACTATTTAACTTTCGTTTTTGGGCTACTAGAACAATTTCCTGATGGTATCTTTAAAATATTTGTTGATTGATGAAATAAAAAAGAAAAGAGAATTCAGTCCGAAAATACCTGCATCATTGAATTCCTCCATGCCGAAAAATATTGAACCGATCAACATTCACCGGCGCCTGTTGAACGTTTACAAAGCTGATTCAGTTGATGTCAACACGGTTAAGAGATTAGTTTGTTGATTTCCGAGTAGCAACAGATGTGAGTGACAAAGCATCGAAAGAAAATAGCAAAAGTGAATTGAAAATGGTAGTGACTATGTAGAAAAATAAATTCCGGGGCATAAAAGGTTGCTCGTTTTAATGGTATCACTCCCGTATTCGTAGCTCTTCAACGCTTTGGGTTTTTAGTTAAAGAATAGGAGGCCTTACCTTTTGAATGTCCCTCATATTAGCTGAAGTAAATTGGTATGAAACTATAACTTATTTTGTTAAAATAATCTTGCTTTAATATCTGATACTCATCATATTAGGTTTAACAGCCATTTTATATGCTGGCATGCTGTTAGATGTCAATAGTTTCTTAAGCTTTCAATCTGTTAGTATGAGTACATGATGAGTTATTTATTAAAAGTTTTGGCACTTGTGCACTACTGCGAAGCAGCCACTTTTTTGCTTTTCAGTTTGGAGATTTGGAGAGTTCACATGAGAAGCAGACAAATGTAATTTCAGGACCAAATTAAAAATCTCAACAAATATCGACAACATTAAGTGCGTGTTTTTTTTTTTTTTTTTTTTTTAAATTTCATTTTGATTAAAATTTTGGAGGGGGTGGAGGAGAAAGTATTTGTTACACATTTATTGAATTAAAATAAGTTTAAGAAAATTAAATAACACAAAATAGAGAATTTTTTTTTTTTTTTGCGAATCAAAATTCTCAAATTTTTGTAACTAATCTATAAATATAAAAGCGAAAATGTATGTATGTGTGTTTGTATGCATGTGTGTTTGTATGTCTTGCAAAAACTTTCAACATGGGTCACGGATTTTCGCCAGATTGGTATCATTTTAAACTTCCAACCTTCGCCCGACAAATACCGAAAAATTGGCCAAAAACGTTAATTTCTTCACCCTGAAATCAGCAATTTTCTACGGGGGGAAGGGGTCAGTAAAAACCGTCCTCTCATAACGCGTTCGCTTCTACGCATGCGTCATACGACGTCATAACCTGATTTACTTTAAATATTTGAAAAAGTGACACAATTTCGGCAACGTCATCTTAGATCGGTTGCTTAGAGTGCGGCCTTATTATCTAAATCGTGGTGTGAGATTTTTTTTTTTTTTTTTTTTTTTAATTTTAATATTGAAGCAGGGTTATTTAAGCCATTTTTCACGTGTTTTTCAGATTTTTTAACATTCGTTTTTCTGTTTTTTTCACTTCGCTTATTCTTAGGTTTTCATTAACACCCCCACCCTTGCCCGACCACACACACCTCCAAACACCCGGGCAACGCCGGGTACACCCCTAATTAAATTATAAATAATCGTTAAACTTTATTGTTTGTAATGAATGAAAGTTGTCAAAATTTATGGCTTTTAACGCTTATAAATATTTTTGAACTTGCATTATTGAAATGCATGCGAATTTTGAGAACTGTTTATTTTTTTTTATTAAAGATTTTCAATTTTCATAACCAAGTCAAAACTATTGTTTGTAATGAATGTTTGTCTGATCCTGCTGTGCACTCTCCAAACTGAAAAATAAAAATGTGGTTCCTTTGTAGTGGTGCACAAGGACCAGTAATTTAAAGCCCAAAATGACTTTCTGTCAATTCTTCCAAATTTCTTTGGAATTTCAAAAAACCAGAAAGTAATTTTTTTTTTCATAGTTATTCAAATGATTTATTACTTGCAAAGAAACAGAAATGCATTCTGTTGAATTTAATTCCATAATCAAATTTTTTAAATAGAAAAAAAAAATTATTTTATGCTCTTGCAATTTTGATTCCAATAAATACATAATTAATGTTTGTAGCGAATCGTTATTTCACAAGTGAATTCGCCGTGTACGTTCAAAAGGAAATAGCTCAATTGAAATTAGTTTAGGTTTTTAAATGAATGCTAGATTGAGGAAACGCTGATTCGTCCGCGCAAGTAGATGACGGAATATTCATTGCGTGCTTCGTCTCAGTCATGTGAATTCTGCAAAGACTAATTTTTCTTTTCATGCATAGGTACAGTAAACAGACTTGGAGTGTTGCAATTTTGAGTATAAATACAGCATGCAGAAAAAATCAAATTAGTTTTAGTGAGAGCAGCCCTATTGACTCCATTGGAAGATGTAAAAATCATTTTACCAGAAAATATTCAAGCTGGGGATTCGTGCCAATGGATAAATACCTTACCAAGAGATTTTTATTTACACAAGTATGAATGATTTTCTTTTCATCTTTCTCTTTTATTTGTTATGTGGCTAGAAAAGTCTGCAAATGACATTTGTCTTTACGTTAATGCAGATAAGACAAAGTTTATAGCTTTCAATGCAGAAGGGGAGATCAAAGCTTTAGATGGAACAACCCTGAAAGAAGTTGCTGAGTTTCGGTACGTAGGCAGCAATATAGGTTACATGGAGAACGATATCGCAATTCGCATCTCAAAAGCATGGGCTACATTGGATAAGCTGCAGACTTGAAGGTTAACTAACAAACTGAGAAGTCAGTTCTTCAGAGAAGTAGTGGAGTCTATCCTTGTTTACAATACTACAACTTGAACACTCACTAAAAGATTGGAAAGAAAGCTAGATAGCATGTACACCTGTATGCTATGAACAGTGTTAAATATATCTTGGCAAGATCATCACACAAAGCAGCAACTTTATGGCAACCTACCTGCCATATCTACTACTATCAGGAAGTGATGTTTGATTTGCTGGCCACTGCCATAGGAGTAAGTAAGAGCTGTTGAGGCCGATTATGATCCTGAAGATCTGAGGCAGCTGATGGAGGATAGGGAAATCTGGAGAGAAAGAGTCACATTGGTCCTTGCAAGAAGCTTGAATAGATAGATAGTCTCTTTCATCCAAACTTTTATCTCTTTTATCTGACTGCTGCATCAACAAATCCAATGCACAAAACATGACAATCGTTTCAAACAAGTATTTAAACACAGTTGAGGCTTGACACCTCGTTTTCAACAATCTTTGGCATGTTCGGCTGAGATTTCTGTGCAGTTTTGAATTTTATCATAGATCACACGTCAGTCAAGTTCTTTGAAAAATTTTGACATGAATGATTGTAAACTTCTCTTGAGTTTTCACAATGCATCTGCCTTTGATAATAAAAGATAATGATGAATCAAAAAACGTATCAATGACGTTCTAAAGTTTCAATCAGTGGATTTCATGTAAAAAAAACAATTTTCCAAAACCAACGATAGATGAGGAATTCTCACTACTTTTCCGACACCCTTCATATTTTGGTATGTTCTCCCTCCACTTTTTTAAAAGTTGCTGTTTTTATGGGCTGCAAATAAGTTTGCAACAGGCCACATGCGGCCTGCAGGCTGCATGTTTGAAATGCCTGATTGAGAAAACACTAGTAGGGAGACCTGGCATTGCCCGGTATTGAATGAGGATTAACAAATGTTTTGCCGTCCTATATTTTGTTGTCATCGAAATCGGTAAAATCACTCAGTTTTCAATCCTCCCTGCAGTGACTTAGTCCACAATACATTGTAGTCTACATTGCACCGTAGAGAACCCATTGTTGATTTTATAAAATTATTTTTTATAATTTGTATTACAATTTAAAATGCAAATATCGTATATCATGGTTCAGTTGTGCTCTGAACAGAAACATTCATTTTGAATGCACCTCTGTCATATCAAAGAACTTATTAATTTCATATGCCTGGCTTTTCTACTTGTGCAGTGATAATGGCTTGAATTCATGTCTAAAATGCAAAAATCAAGTATCCTGGTTAAATTTTGCTTTAAACAGAAACATTCAGTTTGAACGTGCCCCTGTCATATAAAAGAGCCAACTGTTGATTTTATATGCTTGTACAATAATAAAACTTCTCATATGCATTTGTGATGTTAGGCTGTATAAGGTGTTAACTTTAGTCAAAAGACCTGTTCCTTCTTTCAGCGGATTTTTTAGATTATCAATACTAAACCTATCTAAGAACACTGTTAGGCACATAAAGTACATTTGTGTGAAATTTTTATAAAATCGGCACAGCCGTTTAGGAGTTCATAGGAAACAAACTCCCACACAAAGTTCCTTTTAGATAATAGTAGAATAGAGAATTAGGGTAGGCTAGGTTATAGACGAAAATGAAATGTGTGTGTGTGTGTGTGTGTGTGTGTGTGTGTGTGTGTGTGTGTGTGTGTGTGTGTGTGTGTGTGTGTATATAAATGACAATATCAAGTAACATTTTTTCCTCCTTATAATGTATGTGTCCGTCTGACTGCTTCATATTTATTAGCAGTTAATCAACATAGAAGAATCAGGAACATTATTTGATAATCAAATATAGAAGTCTCGAATCAGACGAGCTGGTATATTTCCAAAATTATTTTCACCTTCTATAGTAATTGAAATTCTACTAGACTACAATAAAATTGCAAACTGTATTTTTTTATTAGTTTTTATGAAAATCGAGGAAAACATCACCATGGCTTCTTTTAGCTATGCCAGCAGGTCAAAGCCTGTGTAATCAAACTAGCAATTACCATTCACAAAAGAATAGTCAAGTTCAATTTACTCTAGATTTTGCTTTATTTTTTTTTATATATTTTTAAAAACTTTTTTTTTCGTCTTTTTTTCTTTTTTTACCTTTCTTTTTTCCTTTCTCTTTTTTCCTTTCTCTTTTTTCCTTTCTCTTTTTTCCTTTCTCTTTTTTTCCTTTCTCTTTTTTCCTTTCTCTTTTTTTCCTTTCTCTTTTTTCCTTTCTCTTTTTACCTTTTTTTCCTTTCTCTTTTTTCCTTTCTCTTTTTTTCCTTCTCTTTTTTTCCTTCTCTTTTTTTCCTTTCTCTTTGTTTACCTTTCTTTGTTTACCTTTCTTTGTTTACCTTTCTCTTTGTTTACCTTTCTCTTTTTTTCACCTTTCTCTTTGTTTACCTTTCTCTTTGTTTACCTCTCTCTTTTTTTTACCTCTCTCTTTTTTTTACCTCTCTCTTTTTTTTACCTCTCTCTTTTTTTTACCTCTCTCTTTTTTTTACCTCTCTCTTTTTTTTACCTCTCTCTTTTTTTTACCTCTCTCTTTTTTTTACCTCTCTCTTTTTTTTACCTCTCTCTTTTTTTTCACCTTTCTCTTTTTTCACCTCTCTCTTTTTTTTCACCTTTCTCTTTTTTCACCTTTCTCTTTTTTTCACCTTTCTCTTTTTTTTTTACCTTTCTCTTTTTTTTTTACCTTTCTCTTTTTTTTTACCTTTCTCTTTTTTTTCACCTTTCTCTTTTTTTTACCTTTTATTTTTTTACCTTTCTCTCCTTTCTCCTCTTTTCACCTTGTTTTTTTTTTTACTTTTTTCTCCCTTTTTTTATTTTCCTTTTTTCTCTTCATTTTCAATTTTTCGTTTACAACTTTAAAATTTTTTGTTTCTAAATTTAAGCTCATTTTTTTTTTTCCATTTTTCCCGTCTTTTTTCTTCTAGTTTTCTTCCTTTTCTTTTTGAGTTAAACTGTACACTTTTTTAGTCTACTTTTTTCTTTCTCTCCCCTTTAGACATATTTCTTTTTCTTCACTGCAATAATAATGAACATTGAAAGTAAAGTTGACCCTGCTTATTGACACTGTCTGACCGCAACATTTTATGTAATGTCTTGCAAATTCAGTCTTTAATTTTTGTGCTTTAGCAAGTGTGTAAAATAAATCCATAAAACTGATGTTTTCACTTGTTTTCGATCTTGCATATTCTATGACCAAACGAAAATGCTTTCAAGAACCTTTACCATTTGTACGAAGAGTTTATGAATAAATATCAGAACAACCTCCAGGAGGCAACACTTCCCTTTAACATATCAACAGTATTATATTAAAGAGATGAGAGCAATACTTTTTGAAAACTCACAACTGGAATGTTTAATTTTTATTTATTTTTTGGCAATCCAGCAGTATAATTAGCAGCTGAGAAATAAATAAAAAAATAAACAATCAATAATTTATTTTGACTAAAAATATTCACATTTAATTTTCTACCGATCTGTATAGTCTAGCCTTCTGGAAGTTTTATTTTAAAGTTTTGATTTCAGTTAGCCAAACACTGTCTAGAATGGAGGTTTATTTTTTTTAAGTAGTCGTTAATTACATGTTTAAAAGATAATAAAAATATAGACTTGCCCTAAACTAATTCAAAGCCCCCCCCCCCCCCCCCGTATCGAATTTCGGATCAATCGTACTGTAAGCCTTTTTTAAAATCTGAAATTAGCAACCATCTCCAAAAAGAAGAAAAAAAAAATGACAAATGTTTTTGATTGAATCATGTTTGGTTAAGTGAAAATAACAAATTTTAAGAAAAAAAAAACAAAAAAACTTAGTTTCACAACTTGAAAACCATACAAGTCGGTAGAAAATTAAATTTTGTTGCGCTAGTAAAAATTATTTGTTGTATATTTTCTTTTTCAATTTGAAGTCTGCTAACTATGCTGAATGATTTCCCTCCCTTCTTTTTTTTTCTTTTTAAGCATAGAGCATTCATCCGAAAATACTAATCACCCTATTTAAAATTGACCTTTTGTCAAACTTGTCTGTGATTAAAGCATAGCAAAAGAAGTTCTGCGCAAGGGCTGCTCATATTGTATCAGCTTGTCAATGTCTGTCACATAATAGACTATCCAGTATTATAATTCTATATTCCTGTTGGTTCTGAGTAGTGATTTAGATTCTTAATTTAATCTTTCACTTAATCTACAAAAGACCTGCACGCTTGTGGAACTCTGTTCCGTTTTCCTGCTTTCTGACTCCAAAATGGTTGCCTTCAAGTCCAATGTGAACAAGTTCTTGATGAGCCATCCCCTTAAGTAATCCAATTTACCAATTTTCCACTACAAACGGTTATTATATTTTCCCATTGACTACAGTACACTCATTAACCCTTATCCTCGAGTGGCCTCCGGGCCTTGATAAGTGGTGACTCTTTTGTAAAAAAAAAAAAAAAAGGCAACATTCAAGAGAATTGGTAAACATTTCAATGTGAGTTTCTGAATTTTTGAGATGAGGATTGATTATTCGTATTTGAATTCTTCAGACTATTGTTTTCATCTTGAGCGCTATTTTCACATGGCGTAATGGATAAAGTAGTTGGTAAAATTTGGTCTTCAATCCGCAGAGTGGGCAGCACTCAAAATAAAATTGCGTATTACTTAGAACTTCTACCCTGTCATGGCTGACAGAACGAGAACATGTTAACCCCATGGATTACATAAAAGGTTCTGTTTGAAATTCGGTGTAGATTCAAAAGTTCAGCGCTATACACCAGATCAGAGGTTACATTGACAAAGATATTGCGAAAATAACACTCCAGATGAGAACAGTAATCTGAAGAATCCAAATAATATGAATTTTAATGTGAGGTTTGTTACTTTGTATATGACTAGCAGGACTAATCGACCTGACCCGGGTCATAAACACGTAAATAGAATCTTTTAAAATCAATTTTAAGTCCCAAATTCAATCTAAAAAAAAAAAAAAAAAAAAAAAAAGGATGTACATAGCCTTCATGGAACAAAAATGTTATACTCCAAAAAGCACATAAATTGATCAAGTAGATTTTTTTAATATAAAAAAAAAAAAATCATTGTTTTACGATGTTTAGTGATTTTAATAGTAAATCCTAACCATTACAAAACTGATTTTAATCTTGGTAGTTTGAATTGAGTTGTCTACCTTTATTAAATATGACAGATCAAGACGCAATGATCTTGCTTCCTTGTAAAATTTAATTTTCTTAGTTAAAAAAAAAATACTTGATCAATTTATGATAATTTCCAAATGACACTTTCGTTCAGAACGGATATGTACATCATAAAGATTTTTCTTTTTCTGTTTTTTAATTAGGCTGAACACTGGAATGGCGCTATTATCTCCCCTTGAAAAAGCAACACTTGTTCAGCTGAGAAATCAGTCTTTCAGAATACTGTATTGAGAAGTCATTAATTTGGTACTGAGAAATTAATTTTGTAAACCTTATTTAATAAATTCTATGGTAAAGACCTGATGCAATGTCCACACAGATGGCGTTTAACTGATTACGTGACATTTCGGTCCTGCTGTAAAACCTATGAAATGCTGACAAGTTATCTGATCGTGTCTTCATTTGTTTCCATTAGAGACGGCTATAAATTCACTCTCTATTGAAAAGCGAAGGAAGAAACTTGGTGTGGCTGATTGAAAAGAACCAAGTTGGCTTCTTCGTCGTGAACTTTGTGGCTTCCTTTATAAAAAGTCATGAATGCGCTTCGTACATTGGAGCAGCAGGTTTTGTAAATGTGCAGTTTGTGCATGTCTAACAGTTAATGCATGAGTCGCATAACTATCGTAAACACACAATCTTTACTTTCTCTTTCTCTGTTTTATTCTCTACTAGCAGTTCCGCCCAGCTTTGCTCGGGCCCTATGTACTGTTCATACCTTTACGTGGTTATGTATATATTAGAAAGTGTGAATACGTATGGCAATGCCTTTCTATATAATAGTCTTCCTTAACTACCATAGAGCAAAGTTGGTAGAGGCCGCAGACGTCAATTTTTTTTAAACTTTGACCCCAATTTTGACACCTTAGCATTTATTGTTTTGGACTCAAATAGAATTATAAAGTTAGATCCATGTTCAAGTAATCTATATCTAAAATTTCAAGTGTTTAGACCCAAAATTGACGGTGGAGTTTGGTAGAGTTCTCAAAGGTCAAATCGTTGAACTTTGACCCCTTAACAGCAAAATTTCTGACTGAAAACCGATTAAAAAGATTTTCCCACATCTCAATACTCCTTATGCCAAATTTCGAGTCTGTAGACCGAAAATTGACAGTTATTTGGTAGGAAAATGTACACACACACAGACACTTTCACTTTTATATATAGATATCTATTTCTTCCAGTCTTATCCTCTTTTCTATGTCTTTCTATTTTCTCCCACTTCCCTCTGTTGCTCTCCATCCCCCTCCTGGTTTCTTTCCATTTTCTCCTTCTCTCACCTCTGTTGCTTTTTTTTTTTTTTTACATATGCATCATCACTTATCAAGGCTCAGAGGCCACTCGAGGATAAGGGTTAAAGAGTGTGTACAGTAGTAAAATTGGACAATATAGTAATGGTTAGTAATGGAAATTCGGTAAATTTCTTTACTTAAGTGGAACGGCTCATCAAGAACTTGTTTACGTTGGACTTGAAGACAACCATATTGTAGTCAGCTGGAAAGCAGGAAAACGGAAGACAGTTCCACAGGCGTGCAGTTCTAAGAAAGAATCTTTGTTTATAGAATCTACGTTTAGGTTTAGGCACAGATAAAGAGTGGGGAGAATTATTGATAGTGTTTTCAGCTAGATGAGTGTTTCTTGTGAAAGTTTGGCGAAGGGGGAACATAGATTGAAGCTGAGTCGAGCACTTTCCATGAAAATAATGATAAAGCAGAGACAAACTTACAACATCTCTTCTGTAAGAAAGAGGTTGCAGGGAAGAGAAAAGGACATCCCCCACGCAGCTACAAAGTCTATTTTGAACTCTATCAAGGCAGGATAAGTTCTTTCTAGCAGCTCCTGCCCAAATGTGGCAACAGTACTCCATCCTTGGACGTACCTGGCTCTTATACAGATAGAGAATTGCATCAGCATTGAGATATTTACTAGATCGATAGAAGGATCCCACCATTTTTCCTGTGGCCTTGGCAACGGATTTGATGTATGTGTTCCATTTCAGATCGGTAAAGGTCAAGCCCAGAAGCTTGTCAAAACATGAGGCCTCCCCAAGACGAGAGGTATTCATTTCAATTGATGCCAGATGGGAATCAGTGTTGATGATGTAAAGATAAAAGCTTGGTTTTAGATGCATTAAAAGAAACCAGCCACCTCTTCCCCCATTGTATCACATGCTCAAGATCGCTCGGTCCATTTTCTCCTCCTTCCCCCTCTGTTGCTCTGTCCATTTTTTCCTCCGTCCCCCTCTGTTGCTCTATCCATTTTCTCCTCCGTCCCCCTCTGTTGCTCTGTCCATTTTCTCCTCCGTCCCCCTCTGTTGCTCTGTCCATTTTCTTCTCCGTCCCCCTCTGTTACTCTGTCCATTTTTTTCCTCCGTCCCCCTCTGTTGCTCTGTCCATTTTCTTCTCCGTCCCCCTCTGTTGCTCTGTCCATTTTTTTCCTCCGTCCCCCTCTGTTGCTCTGTCCATTTTCTTCTCCGTCCCCCTCTGTTGCTCTGTCCATTTTCTCCTCCGTCCCCCTCTGTTGCTCTGTCCATTTTCTCCTCCGTCCCCCTCTGTTGCTCTGTCCATTTTCTTCTCCGTCCCCCTCTGTTACTCTGTCCATTTTTTTCCTCCGTCCCCCTCTGTTGCTCTGTCCATTTTCTTCTCCGTCCCCCTCTGTTGCTCTGTCCATTTTTTTCCTCCGTCCCCCTCTGTTGCTCTGTCCATTTTCTTCTCCGTCCCCCTCTGTTGCTCTGTCCATTTTCTCTTTCTTCCCCCTCTGTTGCTCTGTCCATTTTCTCTTTCTTCCCCATCTGTTGCTCTATCCATTTTCTCCTTCTTCCCCCTCTATTGCTCTATCCATTTTCTCCTTCTTCCCACTTCTGTTGCTCTATCCATTTTCTCCTTCTTCCCCCTCTGTTGCTCTATCCATTTTCTCCTTCTTCCCCCTCTGTTGCTCTATCCATTTTCTCCTTCTTCCCCCTCTGTTGCTCTATCCATTTTCTCCTTCTTCCGCCTCTGTTGCTCTATCCATTTTCTCCTTCTTCCCCCTCTGTTGCTCTATCCATTTTCTCCTTCTTCCCCCTCTGTTGCTCTATCCATTTTCTCCTTCTTCCCCCTCTGTTGCTCTATCCATTTTCTCCTTCTTCACCCTCTGTTGCTCTATCCATTTTCTCCTTCTTCACCCTCTGTTGCCCTATCCATTTTCTCCTTCTTCACCCTCTGTTGCTCTATCCATTTTCTCCTTCTTCACCCTCTGTTGCTCTATCCATTTTCTCCTTCTTCACCCTCTGTTGCTCTATCCATTTTCTCCTTCTTCACCCTCTGTTGCTCTATCCATTTTCTCCTTCTTCACCCTCTGTTGCTCTATCCATTTTCTCCTTCTTCACCCTCTGTTGCTCTATCCATTTTCTCCTTCTTCACCCTCTGTTGCTCTATCCATTTTCTCCTTCTTCCTCTGTTCATCTGTCCATTTTATTCTTCCCTCTTTCTTTTTCAATTTTCTGTTTCTCTATCCATCCCTTTCTCTTTTCCTATTACAAAAGAATAAGGTCAATGGTTTGTATTGTAGAATTGACAAAAGTTGTAGATAGTTAAAAAAAATCTTCCCTTAAAAGCTTACCTTTTCTGCCAGACTCCTGCTCATGTCACATTGCACTTTAATGACCCCAACAATTGTTCATACCTTGCGAAAACTGATCATTTAACAGAGGCATCCAATTTGGTGCATTGATCTGTTTAAAAAATACGTATTTTAAACTATTGAACTTTCAATATGCCATTTTGAGGTTCTTACAATTACATAAACAATATGGCCGTTTGATTTTGATTTTAATCAAATTTTGTTAATATTTCATCATTTGATAAACTCTAACAATCACGTCAATAATTTCATTACACACATTTGATCTGTTGATTTAATAACTAGGTGTAATGTAAAAGAAATGTTGCAAAGTGTAGGTTAGTTAAGGAGAAATCCTTCCAGATTGAGGTATGTTTTATTTTTGACAACAATACAGATTTTTTTTTTTTTTTAAACCTCGCCTTGTGTCTAACTCTGTCCTCGAGAAGAGGGACATAAGTAGATGTCCACATTTACAATACAAATGCCTGATCTGCACTCTTTTGTGGCTGCAAGATGTGGTCAATGGTGAAACACCAAAACGACATAATCTTTACTGTAGTGCATCAGATGGAGGAAATTGCCGGCAAGGCTACCGTGAGAAATTGCTTTGCACAATGGTATCTTAAATGATATGTCCATGTTGCCTGCTATAAGTCATCCGAAACTGACAAAGTGTGACCCTCTCATTGATGTCGATGACATAAGGCCATGCAATAGTCTGTTTGAGACATGGAGGGAATAAATTAATGACGAGCCGCTCTTAATGCATTGAACAAGCAAAATTACTACAGGCAAGAGAATTTGGAAGTCATTCGTGAAATGTTTCATCTTAGTATTGGAAATAAAGAAATGAAAAATTTATTACTGCCCATCTGAAGCCGAAATTATGCTACCACCTTTTAATTTTCATATTATACCATCTTTCAATGCTCAATTCACTGTATGCGGTCAGTATAGTATCTATTCTTTAAATTTTCATTGCAGCTCTGAATTTTTTATGAGAGTTGATTGTTTGTATTACTTGTTTTGATTGGACTATTGCTCTCATCTTGAGGGTTGAGATAATCCCATCATCTTGTCAACCAATTTTTTTTTTTTTTTTTTTTTTGCACACATGAAACCATGGCGAAAAAAACAAAAACAACTCCAAGAATACAAAACCAACTATGGATCTGGTAACTTTTCTCCTTTCTTTTCCAAGATGGCGACCAACATGCCTAAGGAAGGTCGAAGGCTACATTGACCGAAACGTTGCAGTTAAATTTTCATCTTGAAATGAAAACCTGTTTTTGAAAATCTTATTCATAACATTAACAACCTTTGCTCTTTATAATTTAATTATAAATTTAAGTTAATAAAATATAATAAAATTTAATAAAATATAATTTAATTATAAATACCTTGTTTGTAAACTGCTTTAGGTTTTGATATGAAACATGATATTAATTCATGTTCAATCTTCTCATGATGTTAACACAAGGTCATCCAAATGGTTTTTTAATCCTCGAAATAAATGATAATAATCTGAGCGAGTTAGATCAGGAGAATATGCAGCAAATGGAGAAGATTTCCTCAGGGATGTTTGATCAGTAGGACTGTGTGAGGATGAGCATTATCATGATGGAAGATGACTCCTTTTCTGGTGACTAAAGAAGGTCGTTTTCAAGTCAACATGGATGAAAATATTGCAGAAAAATATGAATAATGCTTTAATGATATGAAAACAAAGTTATAAATTAATAATGGTGATATGTTTAAGTAATTACAATATGCATAAAATAAATTATAATTGTTTAAAATGTTCATCCTACAAGCCGAAAAAAACAAACTTTTGCACCAACCTGATAATAGTAACCCGTGCAACTCATAGAAATTTAACAGTTGCATCTAATGCTGTTGTGCTTATGGAAATCTATTCAAAATCCTTGCATAACTTTGCGACATTTCTATTCTATTAATGTCTGACTTAAACATACTTATCTATTCCCTCTGGTTTATGTAATTTCAGAATATTTATCATTATGAGAATCTCTCAATAAATTCAGGTTCGTTTAGATTTTCAGGTTGTCTGAACGACTTTGTGTAACTTTTGAATTCTGTAAATAACACAAAAATTTCACCTGCCACAATTTGAATTTGATTCCGATCCATCAAAGTAAAGTCTTTTGTTGGGCCCATCACCTTTTTGAATTGAAAGCCATGTTTAATTTCAGAAGAGATTTTGATAGATAGCTAATCCGTACAAGTCCTGGAGATGAAAAAGGGTTTTAGGTGGATAGCTGATCTGTATAAGTGTTGGACTTTAAAATTTTACAGGCAAAGAGCAAAGATCTTTCTTGTGTGGACATGAAAATTTGCGTGCGGTAATTCTAAAATATCCAATATTTTTCTGATTGGTTACTAGTAGAACGTGGATTCATTTGATTGGTCAATTCCTATCGCCAGTGTCTATAAGAACCTTTCAAATTTCTTTAATCATACCCTCATTTAATAAATAAAAAATATTGAAATATTTCCAAAACTCTTGTAGGAGTTGGTGATATTTTATCATTCTATTAGGATTTAATGTGAATGCAGACTCAACAATATTATTGCATCATCTTTGGGCAGAACAAATACTACACGTTGATTTTAGCCTGAAAGCCAAGAAAATATTGTTTTTTATTTTGTACTTAAGGAGCACCGTTTATCAAGTTATGGAGTTGCAGTATATTAGCATCGCCCGTTGAAACTTGTCCAGATTGATGGACCCACCCGCTGAGGTGTTATCCATCAGCATTCATTTTACAGTTTTGACTGCAATTTCTGCTCTGCAGTTGGCGTGAGGGTTGGCAACAGATGTAAGGCGATGGTCGACTCCCCGTGATCAGATGAAATCCTGAGTCTTCCCAGCAGTGAACTGGGGTCCCCCGTCGGATGTCAGCTCCTCAGGCACTCCAAAACTCACGGACTTCTCTGAGGCGCTTGATGAGGCCATCTGCACCGTCTCTGCTAGAAATACCATTGGCCAGTTGGAGTACCGGTCGACCACCACAACATAATTATGGTTGTTGTATGTGAAGTAGTCGCTGGCGATTTTGTGGAACGGGTACTCTGGAGGTGCAGCATTAAAAGATGGTTGCATAGCATTGGACTTTGCAATCCGATTGCAATGGGTGCAATTGTCCCTGACACGTTGGATGTCGATGCTGATATTGGGCCAGTAAACCAAGTCAGCTGCGCAGGCACACATAGAACTGACTCCCTGGTGGGCTGTATGCAGGGCCTTCAATATCTCTTTGTGTAATATTGCCGGCACAATGATACGGTTGCCAGCAAGGATCACACCATCAACGGTGCAAAGGCTGCTGGAGATGCGGTGGTATGGCCGGAGTGCGGTCCTTAGCTGTCGGCAGTCCAAAGGAAATCTGTCATGAATCAGTCTGCGCAATTCCTGTAGGTCTGCGTCCGAAGATATAGCTTCCCGCACCATGTCCCAGGAAACCACATTAGTGACTGCATAGTGTTAGACATGGATGCGTGTATCCCATCATCCTCTCCAATATCTGCGGTGTCTTCTGGGCTAGAAGCATCATCTGCATGGCTGGTGGTGGCTGTTGGGTACCAGGAGGCAGTGTCGGGTCCCAGGTTCTTCTTTCCAGAGATGTGGATGACTTCAAAGTTGTAGGAGAGAGTCTTTTCCTTTAGATTCAACAGATGACGATTGTCTATCTCCATCAAGGAGTGGTCATTGAGTATCCCAACCAGTGGCTTGTGGTTGGTAGCCACAGTCAAGTCACGGCATCCGAGGATGTAATACCGTGTTTGGTGCAAGGCGTAGGCAACAGCAAGGGTTTCTCCTTCAATGGGTGCATACCTGGATTCTGCCACGTGGGTGAAGCGGCTACCCACCAAGCAGAACTTCCAGCCCTCCTTGCAAAACACAGGTGTCCTGGTGGCAGAGTTGCAGTACTTCTGCATCATGAAGTACCTGATGCCAGTGACCGACCAGTTGGTTAACAGACAGGTTGGGTGGGATGGCTGGAACAACCTCACTTCTTCCTTTATTTCCTCTATAACTTTGAGCTTAGACTCAGCGAATATCTCATTTAATTCCTCTATCCACTGAAATTTGGGGGATGGTTTCAGGAGATGCCAGAATGGCTGCATGCGCTTGGCCATGGAGAATGCATATGCCCCTTGATTGACCAATCCAAACCAAGCCCTTGCGCCAGTGATATCCTTCGGGGTAGGGAAATTCCGAATAGATTCCAAGAACTTGTCAGATGGGTGACATTAGTGGGTGTGATCTGGAAGCCCGCAAAGTCAAGTCTCTTTGATGAACTGGGACTTCTTGGGGTTGAGAGTAATCCCATTTCTGGCACAGAGATCCAACTACTCGCACACCTGGAAGAATGATGCCATGCACGTGTCATCCACGCACTTAACCTTGTTTTTAAAGTTGGCGATAATAGCATCAAATCGCTGGTTGTAGGCGTTGCCATTAGCGAGGAAGCCCTGTGGTGCCACCTTGTAATGATAACGACCCTATAGGGTTATGAAGGTCGTAATGTGGCGATTTTCCTCTTGGATGAGAACAGAATGGTAACCATTCCAAGTGTCCGTGATGGTCTTCCGCGTGTGCTGGGGGACACAATCTGCCAAATGGAAGAGACTCTCCACATGGTGAATCTGCCTCACGGACTGTCGATTTTGTGGCTGCAAATCCACTGTTCTTCTAGGGGAGCCATCAGCTTTTGCAGTCGCCACCATGCGGGAACACTAGGTGGTTGACGTGTTGGGGCTGACCTTCTCTAGGACACCGATAGTGACATCTCTCTCAAGGTCGTTATAGACCTTATCCTGCCAGTGTAGGGGAACCAATGCAGGCTTGTGAATGGCAACCGGCTTTGTGCTGAGGTTGATATGGAGCTCCAGCGGTTCACACTTCATCATGGGAAGTGGCTGTATTAAACGTTGTTGATGAATAGAAGTCAAGCAGCCATTGCTTCAGAATTGGCACATTTTCATCGGTGGGCGCAATACCTGTTGGAAGCTTTGTTGGTGTAGGTGGTGGTAAATCAGTGCGTTTTGGGCACGAACACTGCTTATATTCATCTTCCACTGTAGTCAGGGAGTCTTGAGGCCAACTTACTGGCACAGTTGGGAAACTGGCAGGTATGGCCAATTTGACGGGGAATACGTTAGTCTTGGCGATGCCCATCGCAAGTGCTGATCTGATGGATATGATGGAACTTTGACAACTAGAATCCGCCACCATAGGTATTTTGATTGATGTGGGGTTGGAGGATTTGAGTGGGCGGCCAACCTTCTTGTGGTCATCTGGCAATGAGATGAGCTTCACCGTCATCATTGGGTAGGGCTTGGAAGGTCTAGCAACCCATTTGCCTTCGTAAACATGATGTTTGATTGGCTTGCAGCTGCTAGTTAAAGGTTGATGAGTCTGGACAGTACAAAGTTGGTCAAATAGAGTGCCAGCTTCATCATCTCCCATGTGCAAGGCGTCATTACTGTACTTGGGCTTAACTTTACAGCGGGGGTTCTGAGAGCACCACCTGGAAGATCTGTCTCAGTGACCCCATAACCCGCAGTTCAAGCACTTACTGCAGTTGGTCACAAATGGCCTTTTACAGAGCACTTGCTGCATGTTACAGACCAAGCACTGCAGGACTTGGCTCTGGAATTCCGGTCATTCGACTTACCGCGCTGTAGTTCTCCGCAAGCCCAGCACTTAATCTGCTTGTTGCTGTGAGATGGTTGTGACTGGTGGGGTTTGTCATTGCCATGGCTCATGGTGGCAGTAGTTTCCCCAACAGCCGCCCTGGTGGATTTACCCTGTTCCTTCTGGGCTATATAGGCAACAGTTTCCTCCAGGGTTTGATCTGTTTTGGGATCACCCAACAGATCAGAAAGAATCTCTGGATCAGCAATACCACGAATAAGATTTTCCCTAATAATCTCACTGCTAGAATCATAAGTGTGGCCACAGCCCGGTTCCTTACACTTTGCTGTGTACTGGCATAAGGCGGACTGACCCCTGAGAGCAGCAAGGAAGGTCCTGATAGGGGTACCAGGGACCTGTGTCATCCTACTGAGTTTGATGCAGTGGACCAGAGTGCTCTCTTCCCTGACTGCCAGGTGCCTTATAGCAGCAAGGAGGTCTGCCTCGGTCATTGATGACACATCTTCCTGCAAGTCTCTCAAGAGGTCATTCATGAGGTCCTTATCACAGCAGTGAAAGACGGCCGTGGCACACATAGCATCAGTGATAGCCATGCCGGTCTTATACATAGACCATTGTCACTTGAAGGATGACCATTGATCGGGAGTGCTCCCGGCACCAATAGATGGGGACTGAAGCTTAAGCCTGGGAGCTGCTGGTTGTTGAGGGTTGGCTATTGGGGCTGGATGGGCAGTTTGAGCATGAAGATTCATGGAGGTAATGAGCACGTTACTGAGGGATTCAGGGAGTTTCTGGGATTTCCAGCCACATCCAGTAACTGGGCAGGTGACTTTAATTTTGTAGCTCATTATTTATCCAGGTGGAATGAGTTGCTTTCAAAAGCGGCGAGATCCTAACGATGTGTAGTCGTAGAACGGCATAGATGAGTAGCACACCTTTCCTTAGTCGATGAGGTATGGGCAAAGAGATTTTTCTTTCATTAACTGGATTGAATTGAGTTAACAGTTAATTAGGAAAAATTGATCCACCACAGATTTTTTGGAAATATCGAAATGTCAGTGAAAAACAAATTTTTAGTTTTAGGCATGGATAGAGTAAGGGAAATTGTTGACAATTGTTGTATCTAGACGAGTGTCTATTACAAACTTCTGTTAAAAAGAAGAAATATAGAGGCGAAAAGGAACTCCTCCACTGTTTGAGTTTTAAACGTGACACCAGATGAAATTTTCAAAATCACTTTCTTTTGCATTAGATGATTAAGTGATCCTATTTTTAAAAAAAGGTTTGAGGGAGATAATGTTCTTATAATATAGAATTAATTTAATGTATTATTATATAATAAATGGTTGTTGAGACCAAGAAATCAATGGTTAGTGGTTATTGTAATAATGCAAACTCATATGCAGTGGTTATCGAAAGAATAGTGGAAATCTGGGGAAACTTGTCACTCAGACTCCAGGGAACACCACAGGTTATTGCGAGTGAATGAAAGCTGCTAATGGTGCATGTGATAACTGCTAGTGAGTGAATGATGATAATTGTTAACAGCATTTTATAAAATAGTTGATATTCATGATACATGAATTGCTTTTGGCATTTTGATAAAAATTTAAACGACAAAACATTTTCTATCACTATGATCAATTTCTTACAACTTAAAAGTTTTTTTTTTTTATCGATTTATTAAAGAAAAAAATTATGTTCCTTTTTGAGTTGCCATTTTTTTCTCCCTCCTGAGCTAAACTTTAATGCATATTTCTTTTTCTCTCTTTTCAGCAAGCCATCAAAATCATTCTCCTTTGCAACGGATTATCTAGGAAGTCAAGAGGTCATGATAAAATGGCAAATGGTCAGAAGAACTATCACGTGAACAACAACCATTCCAATAACGTAAGTTTTGATGCTTTTTGCATTATTATTTCGTATTTTAACAATGTAGAATGTGTCCTTTGTCATGGTAGATTTCTTGTATTTGGTTTTCAATTTAATTTATTTTGGGGGTGGAATTGACTGCAATTCAAACTGAACAATTTCATTTTAATTCAAATATATATTTTTCTGAAGAATAATTATTTTTTATAAGTTGGGTTAGATTTTTACATTTGTAATAAAAACAGTGCTCGATATTTTAGTATATTTATAAAGTAGAGCTATTCATGGTACAGACAATGACATTAAAAGGTCCAACTTCATGCTCATGATAGAAAAGTTTCCAAATAGAATCAGTCACATCTATATGATCGCTGTCAAAATGTTAACTAATTTGTACATTCCTTTGCAAAAATACATCTCTTTAAACTTAGTTTTTATTCTTTTCTTATTCAATCATTGTTTCTATTTTACTATAAATCACAGTTCTACTTAACATTTTCTATATTGTGAATATACGCTCAGCATTTTGGATGAAAACAGTTTTTTTTTTGTTTGTTTGTTTTTTTTTTGTTTTTTGTAAATCTGCTTTGGGTTGTGATTCTCGGTTTCCTTGATTATACCAGGCAATGCCGGGACACTGATCCTAGTAATACTATTATATTGCGAAATGTCTTTGTTGGCTCAGCTCTTCATATATGATCCTAGATTGGAGTCTTTTAAAAATGTAAATAAACTTAAAAGATGATTATGAAATAATTGATTCAAATTAATCACATATTTAATCACATTTTCAGATGATTTAAATTAAAAAAAAAAAATTTTCCCCTCAACAATTTTCCCCACTCTTTATCTGTGGCTAAATCCAAACCTAGATTCCATGAGCAAAGCTTCTTTCTTAGAACTGCACGCCAGTGGAACTCTCTGCCGCTTGCCTGTTTCCCACCTGACTACAACTTGGACGTCTTCAAGTCCAACATAAACAAACTCCTGACAAACCGCCCCCTTAAGTAAGGCACTCTATCAAAACCCCCAATACTAATGATTACTACAATACTATCTCATTGATTACTGTACACGCAATAACCCTTATCCCTGAGTGGCCTTCTAAGTGGTGACCTCCATGTAAAAAAGAAAAAAAAAAAGAAAGTTATTTTAAAATTTTGTCTTTAAGGAAATATATTTAGGACATGCAATATGATAGTGGACTTGTGAAAATATTACATTTATTGACTAAATTAGAAATAACCCTTATCCCTGAGTGGCCTTCGGGCCTTGATAAGTGGTGATCTCCATGTATGTGGCAAAGAATAGCGCAGCAACCGATAAGGGAAGATATCTTTCAATGTTGGAGATGGGGTGGATACTCTTGTAGGCCTCCATCTCATTCAAAGCCAACTTCCCTCTTCTGAAAATCCACAAAGAAAAAGGAAGGTAAATAGAAGTATCTAATGTCATGAACTGTTAACAAGATTGACTATACATGGTGAAAGTTGTAGTGTTGCATAGCAATCAACCACAGCAAATAACCAACATATCTTTTGGCAGAAGTGTTGTTGGCACATTGTGGTAGTCATAGTTGTGATGGTTTGTAAAGGTTGTTGGCCTCTCTTTCTCCTTTTTTTTTTTTTTTTTTTTTTTTTTTCTTTTGCAGCAATCATAGTTGTAGACGTATCTTCAAGTGCGTCCAAGGATGGAATACTGTTGCCACATCTGGGTAGGAGCTTATCCTGCCTTGACAGTTCAAAATAGACTTCATAGCCTAGTGGGGAATGCCCTTTTTTCTTCCCTGCAACCTCTTTCCCAAAGAGACGTTTCGAGCCTGTCTCTGCTTTGTTTTCCATGACAGGTGCTCGAGCTCCAATCTATAGTACCCCTGGCCTAACTTTCACAAAAAACACTTGGCTAGCTGAAACCACTATAAATAATTTCCCCCATTCTTTATCTGTGTGTAAACATAAATGTAGATTCCATAAACAAAGCTTCTTTCTTAAAGCTGCACACCTATGGAACTCTGTTCTATTTTCTGCTTTCCAACTGACTACAATATTGTCATCTCTAAGTCTTACATGAACAAGTTCTTGATGAGCCATCCCCTTAAGTAATTCAACTTACCAAATTCCTACTACTAACGATTACTACAATATTTTCCCATTGACTACTGTACACTCATTAACACTTATCCTCGAGTGGCCTCTGAGCCTTGATAAGTGGTGACTCCTTTGTAAAAAAAAAAACAAAATAAAACAGCCGTTTTAGTTGTAGTAGTACTAGTGTTGATTTAGAGTTGTTTTCTCACCCTTAAGTAGCAACAATTGTAATAATTACTATATAAACTTGTGTATATGTTGATGTGCATTTTAAGACCAAAGATTGTCATTTTAGGTATGATCTGTGTATAAGTCGACTGTAGAGTCTAGAAAAGTTAAGTAGTCCATCTCATGGCTCTTTCTTGCACAGATAATTTCCTTTTTTTTTTTTTATTTTGAAAGATATGTGCATTTATGCAAGTGTAGTCGATTTGATTTTCATATATAGAACCAACTCGCTGCACACTTACATACGAATGCAAATGTTGCTAATCAAACATTCTGATCAATGATATGCTGCAGATTCCAGGTGCAGTTAATGTTTTTAGACATAATTTACGTCACGTACCATAATAATGTAAACGCATACATTGCACGAGCCGTAATATACCGTAATAATGTGAACACATGTGCTAAGTGCCATTAAATGGTTTTCTTAAATAGTCGTCATTAAATTCTTAAAACTTGTTGAACTTAGGTGAGAATGACATATCGTAAACACTACATTCCATAACCTACTAAAAACATCCATCATATCATCACCGAATACATCATATCGAACTTAGGCCTATAGCCACATCTAGAGAGTGAACATTGTGAGAGCTATTCCAATTATTATTAAGCCTCCCACTGAAAAACCATGCATGTGCTTACATGCTGCAATGGGGTTCAGAAGCAATGCGATTAATTACTAGGATTATTGGTATGTACCGAATGCACAAAAAAAATGGTGTTTTCTGTGTTATGATCGAGCGCAGAGTCACTCTTTAGCAACATTTCCAAAAACATTACCTATGTATGAGTCGACCCCAAAAACATAACCTTAAAATCGTCCCCAAGAAATTTGACTTATACACATACGGTATTCTTTCACTGTAACAATTATAAACAGCACAGATTATACCACTTTGTGTCATGATTCTTTTTGTTTCATTTTAGTGTAAGTTTTATGCATCATACAGAGTAACATAACCTTCATTGCAGTACACATTAATATTACGCAACGTTCATCCCTTGTGTGAAGGGAGGGGGAGAAACTCTCTAAAGCGTATTCCTGTTCTCGGCTCAACATGCAAAAGGCTTTACTAAACTTTTCTGTGTCCACTAAATTTTTTACCTTAATTTCTAAGCAAATATTTCCTGTTTGTGTAATCAAATTTTGAAGTGGAAATTTATTTTCTATGTTTACTGACGGGTCCCACATACCATCTTACTACATAAGAAGCTTGTTGGAGACAGGATGGTCTGCTGTGTGATAGACGACCCCGTCCCCATGTGTGTTATGGTGTATGTATTTAATGGTAGAGGAATTGAAAAGATGAAAGGTCGCATAATGAAGACGAAAATATACCGTTATATATCAGCGAAAGAAATGCAATTTATTTACATATATATACATGAACAAGCAATAGAAAGAATGAGAGTTCTAAGATCGGTAGCTGTAAAAGGATCACTGGCTAGTCAGGATGCTGTGGTGGTTCATGCTACCCGGAGCGGTGTTTGTTACATCTTGACTGCTTGAAGGTCCAGCGCAAAAGAGGAAGAAATATGGGGAACAGGAAGTGACATAGCTAGGTCGCTCTTCTGAGTTAAAGGGCGACAATCGAGTTAGGCTGGGAGTTTTCAACTCCCACAAGCTTGACCAAGATGTTTGAGTGACAGGTCTTGATATTACAGATGGTGTAAAGACTATCAATACACTTTGATAATAGCAAATAGTTCAAACACTCCCAAATCTCTGTTCATTCATCTATAACGTATACCATTGGAATAGATGTGACCCGCCACCTTCCCGAAAAATAGCAGCTAATGTTTTTCTACAATTGGTATTGTGCTCTCTATAAAAGAAAATCCCATAAAACAAAAATGATAAACTACATATCAACCAAATGGAAAGAATGTGAAAATAGGCAGCATATCTTTTAGTAGAAGTTGTTGATATGCTGTAGTAGCCATAGCGGTGATGGTGTGTAGAGATTAGTTGCCTTTTTCTTTTTTTGTAGCAATTATAGTTGCAGAGTTATCTTTCTTTAGCCAGTCATTGTAGTAGTAGTGCTCTTTCCGAGAGATAAACTACATTCGATTATGCCTATCATCAAACAATGCCAACCAGGACACGGAAGACCGAGGATGGAGAAGATGATATTAGCAAGAGTACGAATCAGTCATAATCACTTAACTCATTCCTATCTGCTGAAAGGGAGAATAACAACATGCATACCTTGTCAGTCATCCTTCACCATTGAACACATACTCATTGCCTGTAAAGGTCGCCAACAAACGAGACAAAATTTCTACCAAATAGACAGTATGAACTTCATACGCACAGTATATTCAGCTTTCTGAAAGTCACAAGACTTTACAAGAAAATTAGAAAAGCATAAAAATCTCTTCATCCACCTCTCAAATATTCTTACAACTATACGCTTACAAAAATACAAACATCCAATACTACTGTGAATAACCTACACATAAGAATCTATGATAAATAACCTTTTATGGCATTAAATGACCTAAGAAGAGAATCGATATGTCATTTAAAAGCAATCAACCAACCAACCAAACCAATCAATAAATGTCCTAAAGGACTGCAAATCAATCGTACTCTAATAAGATAAAAGCAGGAAATAGGTAATTTAAGAAAAAAACAAAAACAAAAAAACTTGCTTCAAAATAATGTAATTAAAAAAAAATCATTCATCTCAAATCATTTTATTTTTTTAATTTTTATACAAAGGAATCACTGTTTATCAAGGCCTGGGGGTCAGTCGAGGATAAGTTACTGAGTATATAGTAGTTAATGGAACAATATCATAGCAATCTTTAGTAGTGGAAATTTGGTAAATTCGATTACTTAAGGGGACGACTCCTCAAGAACTTGCTCACGTTGGACTTGAAGACAATCATATTGTAGTCAGCTGGAAAGCAGAGAAGCGAAAGAGTTCCACAGGCATGCAGTTCTAAGAAAGAAACTTTGTTCATGGAATCTACATTTAAATATAGGCAAAAGTGGGGGAAATTATTGATAATGGTTTCAACTAGATGAGTGGTTTTCATGAAAGTCTGGCGAGGAGGGACCATAGATTGGAGCACTTACCATGAAAATAATGATAAAAAAAAAATTGTGTTCAGAATTTAAAAAATAAAGCAGTGTCGGTACTATACCCGGGTATGTGAATTTCCATTTTTACTCAGATTTTACCACACCATAGCTTGCATGAAGAAAAATACTTGTGAAATTTCATGGGAAAAAATGAACTACGTTTTCATAAGAGAGTAAGTAACTATGATTAATTTTTTGGCATGGTTTTTATTGAGAAAAAAAAAACGGTAACTATTTTTGAGCAAAAATAAATTCAGTTTGAACTAATGCCAAATATGTGTACATTTTTTGTGGATTATAAAAAGAAATGTCATTTAGTTTTTAAAATATTTGTTTACATAAATATTAGATATAATGTTATATATATATATATATAACATTAACATGTTAATATTATATATTCGGGAGGCGTTCACAAAGTAATGAATCCTGGGGTTTTTTTTTGGTTATTTTCTGTCCAAATGGATTGCATTGTTATAGTGACTGAACTTATGCATTGTTGAAATTTGCTTAGTCGGAAACACCAGTCTACCATTCTATAACAAAGGCTCCTGGAACTTTGAGCTTCTTCCAGAAGTTTTGTTTTGTCCAAGCGTGAAATTAAGCACCAAATTCATTTCTTCAAAGGAAATTTAGTTCCTGTTCAATTTTGTTCCGACAAGATGTGTCGGTATCGTCTGGATGAGAATCCAATCTTTAAAGATTCCCCCACTCATCCTAACTGCAGAAGGGCATTTAAATCGAACTCATAACTTTTGTGGTTTATTTCCTCAAGTGGGATCTTTGAATTAATTTTCCCAGTTTTGGAACCTTGTATGAACTTTATTGAATTCTCCCACTTTGATGTGATCAGTTAAATTGCAAATCTACCTGGACTTGAGGTCTTGACATGCCTCAATCAGGAAGGATTTTCCACAAAGCTCGGAAAATGCTTAAAATGCGGTTTTCTGCGATACAGAATTGAATCAAGAAATCTATTCAAGGTAAATATTTCTGCTTTTGTGAATTTCATGTCTTCACTCGGTATCAGAAGAAATTTCTGCATGACCTGAAAGTTTCATCTCCTGGTTGTAGATATTGAGGGTGTGAGATTCTAAGAAAAAAAATGGGAGGCTTTACTTTTGGAATGACCTTTGAATGACAAAGCATGCTCTGGACGTCCATGTGTGAGTATCGTTCATTGCTGGCAAAAGTGCATCAAAAATGGTGGTGACTATGTACAAAAATAAATTCTGAAACACAAAAGGTTGCTCGTTTTAATGGTACCACTTCCGTCTTTGCAGCTCTTCAAATTTTTTTGAAGTTACAAAAAAATAGGAGGTTTTATTTTTGGAACAACCATCACATAATAACAAAAAAAAAAAACATTGCAATGTTTCTTAATTATGTTTGTCTATATAAATTTATAAACCACTTATTCAGTTAAAAAAAATTAGTTTTACACGAGATTGAAACTTGAGTATTAACATTGTAAAAATTATTGCTTTAGTGACGTATACTTTATAACATAGTCATTACATTTTAACATGGATCCAACCTTGTGTACAAAAGTCTTGCAAAGAAACAAAGGAAGGAAATTTGACACAAGTTTTTTGGGGTTTTTTATCAGTTGAAAGAAAAGGCATTTAATATCGGTCGTTTCATCACCAAACCACCGACAACTAATTTTCTAAGCTAGCAACAATATGGATGAATCTCTGCTTTTCCTCTTGAGGTCAGTTAAGTTTCCCAGTGTACAGCTACAATTCAGCTGCTATGTCTGCAGCTCTGCACATGGTCGTCCAACAATTTTAAGTTTGGAACACTAACAAGTCCTACATCTTGTCTAAAAGTTCCTTTCACACCGACACCTGCTGAAAAGTCCTGCCATGTTGCCATGTGGTTAAGTCTTTTGCACCGGCACATGGTTAAAACAACTTTTTTTTTCCCTCTATTTTTCTCCTTCCTTTTCCTCTGCTGTGACGTCAGCTCATATGGCTTGGTCATTTGCATATGTGTCATGCTGCTGCTGATGGTTTTGTTACAACTTTTGTTCACAAAAAAAAAGGGGCAATCGCGTTTCTATTTGCGTGCAGGAAAACAAATTCCAAAAACATCAGTCTTTAATAGTATAGAAGATATGTGTAACTGTAACTATTTAGAGTTCCACCTGACTAATACCGAGGAAATCCTGTTCGTAGGAAAAAAGAGAAAAATTAATACGTTTTAGTGGGATTAGGTAGCTGTCGTAGCATTTATGACACTTCAGAAATAAAACGGGGGAAGGTGGCATGTCGTGCATTAATACCTGCCATCCTCACAATATAAATGTGACCTTTGAATCTGTACGTTCAACAGCTGCCCTATGTCATCCTTTATGGGCCGTTCCTATTTACTTGCCTCCCCACAAGGGCAGACTTAGAAACAAGGTCGGTTTTTAATATATGGAAAATCAAGCTCCCTAAAAAAGGGGCACTCTAGATAAGAACAAAAAAAAATTGTCTCTGTTATGAAGGATCTCTCCTCCACTGACCAAGAAGAAAAAAGGTGCTGTGTAGTATCAGAACAGATACTACACCGTGACCTTGGCCAGAACTGAATTGGATCAGTTTATTCTGTTGGTCGAAATACCAGTGTTAGATTATTAATTATTAGGACCCGTAGTCTCTCCCTCTTGGACAGGGAGCAGAAAAGTCTCTAAATTAATAGGTCCTGCACTGTCTACTAAGATCCGGCCTCTGTCTCATCACCACAGTGTTCTATTCTTATCCTGTATCTTGTTTTATAAGTTCTACGGAATATGCTCCAATGAACTTAATGCACTTGTATTCCCTTCAACATGAATATAGTATTAGATAATTGTTCAGGTAATCATTACTATTACCGACATAAATTATTTTAAAGGAAATATCATTCAGAAATTAGTTAAAACAATTTCGCTTTATTTACTGATTTGTGATCTATTTTTGCTAAAAAAAATTGATCTATTTGCATTAAAAAAAAATTGGTGCATTTTTAACAAGAGCCAAAAAAAAAATAAAAATTGGTTAAAAAATACAACAAAACTAAATGTTACCAAAGGAAAAATAAGTTACTCTTCTAACTTACGTGGATAAGTCTTTATTTTAACATATTTTAAAAAGCCTCCCCCCCCCCCCAAAAAAAAAACCACGTGGCCACTCTCCTCAATTATGAATGAAAACACAAAATACAAAATTCTCCATAAATAAAATGAATTGACATTGCCCTAATTTTGGCTGTGACGACCCTCTTTAGTCCAGGAATAGTTTAGCAATTGTTTTGATAGACATTATCTTTGAGATAACTTTACAGATAAAAAAAATCTAAAGTCAATTAGTGTGAAATACATTTACGATCAAGACTTCTATTCATGAGACCATCACCAAACAAGTCTAAAATAGCTGTATTGTATGGAACTACATTGGCAACATTAGCATCAGTATACATTGCATTAAATCAACCATAATAAGTTTTCACCGTCTCAATATACATACACTTTGATGCCCCTTTACCAAAATTAAAATCAAGACACAATGAATCAACTTCATTCTCAAATCTGACATATTTGAATTTTCAAATAGAAGATTGTGCCTATGTTTTGTCCTCTAAAACTTCAGTAAAAAAAAAAAAAAACCTAAAATTTAAGAAATATTTATTAATTGGTATTTTTAATAGTTATTATTAAAAATTCTGAAATTTCATGAAGGGAATCAATCTTATTACCTCCTTTGCATAAAACTAAATTAAACTAAATATTGCACACATTTGGATCCCTTAAGCTTAGCAGCTGTTTCAAAAGTCATAATGATTGATTAATTAGTTTAAGAGTCATATAAACGTGTAAACATATATATATGTGTATAATATACGTGTGTGTAAAGATTGCGTAACATTAAGTGAAATAATTAAGTATACAACCTTAGGAGCAACTATTTAAAATATGTAAAAAGTGAAAATTATTTGTGATAACTTAATGTAAAGTAGCAAAAAACGCCCATTGAGATAAAACTAATTTTGATGAATATGATTTTGAAAGCGAAAGTTTATCAGGGAAGTGTTTTCACTCTGACTTCAGTGGAACCATTAAAGATAAGTTTCATAGAATTAAAATGAAAATGTTATCTCTGTCAAAAAAAAATTCACTTGACATTTTCTCTACATTCTGTTTCATCAAGTTCAGATAAACCAAATCTCGACATGAAATACGAAATATGTTCCTTTTTTTTTTTTTTTTTTTTTTTTTTGTTCACCTACATCCGGCATATGCAAATCAACTTGATTTGAGTAAAAAAATTGTTGCTTTGTTGTCCCGGATGTTAAAATAAAAACTCCACGAGATCGTCCCTGTTTATGCCGGTATGGATCAGTGTTCAAATCCCTTCTTGCAACTTATGATTTCAACTTTTCCGTAATCTTCAAATTGCACGCCAAGCAAAGACTGTCTCTTTAATGGTAGGTGCGAGGCAAATTGGGGACTATTTTCACTGCTCCATCCTGGTTCATGAGCATCACGTCTGGCACAGATTTAAATAGTTTCTTTTGTTTGTAAAATATATTTGAACTTGTCTCCCACTCACACGAGACAATGAATAAGTATGAAAAATTTATAGTAAAGCAAGAATTGTGCAGTCCTCAACCCTGACACTATATCATATCACTTAAGATTTTTTTTTTCTTTATTAAGCCACAGTCATAAAACCATTAGCAATAATCAGAGGCTATTAAGCCGGTTAGGGAATGCATTAAACTTAGGAACATCACGATAGTTAGATAATACAGAACTCTGAAAAGGTGACAGTGATACATGTTCATTCACACAATTCTAAGGCAACAGGTTCAGGACTGTCGAGTACAATGTGAACAGAGATCACTGGCACATCTCTGAGCAAACACTAGTATGATTATGCCATGGGTATTATATGAATATCGTCACAGGTTTGGTCTGTTTAATTGCAGCACAGGACGATATTTAAACATTGTGGTGGGGCAAGAACCATGAAGTAATCTGTAGGTAACAGAAGAAACTGTTGCATTCCGGCGAGTAGCCAGCAGATCTAATCCAAGCAGATCATATTCTCCAGAGGGAACAGGATCGTGGCAGGGAATATGTAGTATATATCTGATGGCACAACGCTGTATATACTCAAGAGAATAAGAGAACACCTTGCTAACTCTGGCAAACAAGAAGGACCTGTATTCCAAGTAGGGACAAATCATTGCTTTGTAAAGCCTAGTCAGCAAATGCCATTCATGAGGAATTTGGTAACTGACAAAGATTTGAAATGACTGAAAACAAAGACGGGATAGACAGAGGGAATCAACCTGCAAACTTTTATCATGAAACGCGAGTGCTCTTCCACTAAGCCAGTTCTTGACCTAGAATCTTTTTTATAATCAAATGAAAATCGATCATTTCTTTCCTTTCGTTTTAAATTAGCTAAGCACATTCTTAGATGTACATATTATTGAAACCATCAGATAAGTATACAAAAATTATTATATTCCTTTTTGTTTTAACATTTACTGAATAGATTAATCTTAATAAACCTAGTTATATTTTGTTAACCCATTAGGTTCCATGGTCCCTTTTTTTTCTAAGAACAAAGATAGTTAACCATATTTCAATAAAATCTATATTTTTCAAAAGTATAATTCGTCATAAATATTGAAGTGCCTTTTAATATATTACACCTACAGTCTGATATATATTGGTGGAAGGATGGGTGCAGTCAGTTTCATCTATTTACGCCTCCTTTCTCCAAAACCCAATCATGTTCTGCAAAAACAGAAACAATAATTTGCCGCTACAAAACAACCAAACCAATCACATGAATAAATATTTGTAGATATAAAGAACTTAAAGTATAAAAACTTTTATCAAAATGACCGGATTTTGCATTAAATAACCTTAAAGAGGTTAATATAACATAAAACAAAAAACTAAACCAGACATGTATAATCCTTTATTCTATAATAAATTTTATAAACCATGCTAATATCTTCAACAAAGTATGATAAATGAAACAAAAGTTATAAAACCTCATATACCATAATAACAAAAAAAAACCATATACCATAATAACAAAAAAAAAAAGTTATAAAACCCCATATACCCTAATAACAAAAAATAAAGTTATGAAAACCCATATACCATAAATAACAAAAAAATGTTATAAAAAGTTATAAAACCCCATAACAAAAAAAATGTTATAAAAAGTTATAAAACTCCATATACCATAATAACAAAAAAGAAACAACTGTTTTTAGCATTAAATGACCCACAGAGGTTGAAATGTCCTTAAACAAAACAAACTCACTCATCTATTCAATCAAACACATTTTTTTTTGTAATTAGTCCTTGAATTTAGTGCACGTAAAGAATGTTTTATCTTATCAAATCAAATAAATCTTTTAAAGTAATTTGGCTCACATATAATATATTGTATTTATAAAAAAAATTGATCTTTTTTCTTCCTTTTTTTCCCTTTGCAAAACTCATATTCTGTAAAACAAAAACAATTTTTCTCTACAAAACAACTAAACCAAACATGAATAAATATTTGAAGGTATAAAGAACTTGAAGCATAAATACTTAAAAAAAAAAAAAAAAAAATGACCAGATTCATCATTAAATTAAGCTGAAAAGGGTCGGTATGCCATAAAGCAAAACAAACCAATTCTTTCATCAGTGGCAAGCAGACAATCTCATATTGTAAAATATGTGTACGACATGATAACATCCATACAAACAAAGGTACATTTATTTATTATACTAGAAATTACTTTACATATGACTAGCCTGGGTGCTCGGCGTTGCACGGGTGTTTGAAGGTGTGTGTTGAGCAAAAACGAAAAGTGATAGTAGGCAGGCAGGCTCGAACCCGTACCGCGAAGGAGGAAAAGAATGTGATAAAAAAGTGACGTCTTTGCCGTTGCGTCCATCACCAAACCAGAAGTGGTGAAGGTTTAAATTAAGGCTAGTTAATCTAAAAGAGGGGATGACTTTCAAAAATATAAGTGAAAAAAGCGACCCCTCCTAGTGAAGGGTGGAGGAATTAATGTTTTGGCCAATTTTTTAATATTTGTTGTCCAAAGGGTTGAGCTTCAAAACGATACTGATCTTGTGAAAATCCGTCGTCTCTCTCAAAAGTTTTAGGCAAACATATATACATACATACATATATACATTTAAACAGACAGGTGAGATTTATATGATAGATTATTCAAATGGAAGGGTGTTTTTTTTTTTTGTTTGTTTTTTTTTTTTGCCCCTAGTTGTATTTACCAAGATATGCATTATGCATAACTACATCTAAATACTATAAAAAAAGGCTTAGATATTTTTGGGGTTTGCCCGATTATATGCAAATAAAAACCTGATTTTATATTTTAGAATTTGTGAAACCTTGGATGTTATTCTCACATGTTTTCGGTTACTATAACCACCAACCTTCAAGTGCGTTTGTTGAGCTCTGGAATCCTATCGAACTCAGAAATTTGTACAAAATTTTGAATGAAACTGTGCTTTAAGTGCTAAGTTGTAATCTAATTGATAAAACTCACTGTCTGTCTATCTCCATATTTTCAAAGTCTATCTCTTCTGAAACTAAAAGTCGCAGAGTGGCACTAGGGACCTCAAATGATTGGATTCTTTACAGACCGTTCTTTTATGGGTCTTTAGCCAGTTAAAATAGTTTTAAAGGGGTCAAAAGGGGGTCAAAATTGAAAAAAATCATTCTTAGTTTATTTTTAATCAGTTCAAATGCGTGTTACGTTGGTACAGTGGTAACATCACCAGCTTTGAATGTTACATTTGTTTTCAGTTTCAATTCTTACGGATGGCACCCAGATACTTTTTTTTTTTCTTTTGAAATCACGACTCTCCAATAATATATACGAAATCTGGACAAATTAAAATATAATATTTAAACATATTTTACGACCGGGCAAATCCGGGTGACCCCTGCTAGTCAGTTTTAAGTGACAGTCTTCTGGAGGTTGCAAGTTCGGTTATTAATTCAAGCGATACCAAGAATGCACTTATAAACTGACTTTTGCTCAGTCATGGCTGATGGAATAAGAGTAAACTACCCAAATAAATTAAATAAAATGTTCCATTCGAAATTCGGTACAGATTCCAGAGTTCAACAAAATGTATCTGAAGAAAATTGGAGTTTCCAGCAACCAAAATATTGTGAGAATATCATGCAAGATAAAAACAATAATTCAATTCGTCCAAAAACCTGATTTGTTGACAAAAAAAAAAAAAAAAGGAATAAGAAGAGTACACATTACTAAGGTAGTAGTTTTGACAATGTCAGTACTCAAGTTTGTATGTCATTTTGGGTTTGTTTTTACTGTCCACAGTCCTTCGAAAAAGTGGTAAAAAATTAAATGTATAATGTTACCAAAGGCAAGATAAGTTACACTTCTACTTAACTGGGTAGATTTTTAGTGTTTTTACTTAATGTTAAATGTTTATTCGGCTTGAAAAAAATAAGCGTTTTCAAAGGGTACGCGACCACAAGAAAAAGTAGCCACAATGTATTTGTTATGCAGCCATTTTTTCTTGTTTTTGAGCCGATTAAACATTTTACATGTTAGTAAAAACACTAATAACTTACCCAGTTGGGTAGAAGAGTAACTTATCTTGCCTTTGGTAACATTTATTTGTTATATATTTGATTTGATTTTTTTATTTTTATTTTATTTATTTATTTTTTTTTTCGAAGGACAGTAAAACATACCCGTCATTTTAGGATTTTTTTTTTTTTTTTTTATAAATTTAAAGAAATTATAACATAAAAACATTTTATAAATATATATTAATAAAATAAACTTTTTGATAATCTGCAAAAATAAGTCCTTTCCTTTTAATAGTGACAACCAGATGATTTCATATTGTAAAATGAATGTACAAGGTAATAACATTTGTACAAACAAGTGTTAATTTGTTGTACAAATTATTTTAAAATATTTTATATTGAAATTGGAGGGTGTATTTTTTTTTCTCACATAGTTGTATTTACAAAGATATAGATAAAGATAAAATTACATCTATATACTTTTGAAAGGTTATGGTGGTTTTGAAGTTTACTTGTCTGTAAGCAAAAACAAAAAAAAAAACTGATTTTATATTTCACAATTTTTTAGATGAGGATTGACAATTCGTATTATTTTTATTTTATTACATTTTCACCCCAAACAAAGCACAGTACCACTTTGATGTAGGAGGACTTCGATGTATCAGGGACATAAGTTGTATGGATACTATAAAGGGAGTTGAGCAGCAACATGTTTGTTCACATTATACTTTAATTTCTGCATGTCAGTGCAGTTGGGAAAGCTGTAATCCGTAAAGGAATTTCAAAGTCTAGCAGTTCTGGGGAAGAAACTATTAGAGTAGAAGGCTTTCTTACATGTAGGCATCTCTAGGGGTGAGACTTTGCTGCTTGTCGGTTTTGTCGGAAGGGGGAGGGGATACGTCGTGGAGGGGTACAAGGGTTTGTAGTTCGTATCGAGTATCCACCATTAAAATACTTGTCAAACAGGCAGTTTGAATTATTCAAACTACTGTTCTCATCTTGAATTTTATCCTTACATTATTTCAGCCGATATAATCTCCAACCTTCTTCTTGTGCATTTTGTTGAACTCTGAAACCTTTTTATCGAATCTGTGGAATCCATACAGAATTTCAAACTAAATGTAGTATACTGGATATAAGTGGCCAGTAATATTCAATTTTAAGTGACAGTTCTGTTTAAAATTTGTTATAGATTCTCGATTTTGATAAGATGTACCTGAATAAAGTTGAAGGTTACATCGACTGAAGCATTGTGAGAATAAGATCGAAGATTAAAACAGTGATCTGAATAATCCAGAAATCTGATTGGTTTACAAAAAGAAAGAATGGGTAGATTACACATTATCAAGGCAGTAGTTTTTACAATGTTAGCACTTGAGTTTCTATCTCGTGTAAAGGTATTCTTTTTTTAATTAGATACATTTTTTTTTATAAATTTAAACAAATTAACATAGCATAATAATATAAGAAAAAACATTGCATGATTATATATATTTTTTTAAAGTAATAAACTCTGTTTAGATAATCTGCAAAAAAAAGGGCGTTCCGAAAGTAATACCTCCTATTTATTTATTTATTCTGCTCGAATGGATCAGAGGAGTTTGTAAATTACATTGTTCTGATGACTGAACTTATGCATTCATGTTCTAAAAGTTTCATCTCTCTGTTGCAAACATTGACAGTGTGAGACTCTAAGAAAGCAACCTCTGTCATGGACGTGCGTCAGAAGCAGAGATGCGTCATTGAATTCCTGGCAAAAGTGCATTCAAGAATAGTGGTGACTATGTAGAAAAATAAAGTCTGAAGCGCAAACGGTTACTTGTTTTAATTGTAATACTTTCGTCTTTTTAGCTCTTTAACTTTTTTAGTTGAAAAAGAAAATAAGAGGCTTTACTTTTGGAATGACCTTCGTGGTTTGTGTTCAAAGCCTATTTGCTTAAAAACATAATTCTAATGTTCCTTTTTTTTTTTTTTTTTTTTTTTTTTTTGCCAATAAATACATTAGTCGTAATTACTTACTCTCTCATGTAAGTGCCAAGGTGTGTATTTTTTCCACAAAACTTCATAAATATTTTTCTTCATCCAAGCTGTAAAGTGATAGAAGCTACATAAAGACCGAAATTGACATACCCAGACACTGTAACAACACTGCTCACAAAGCAGGTATAAACGAGTTTTAAAAAAATATATTTTCTGCCAATCTATCTTTACTTATAAATTAAATTGGATTAAAAGGATTTGAATAATTATTTCACGAAAATAGTTTTACGTTAGCTTCCAATGTTTCACTGAATAAAGTTAACGAACTGCTGACTCATACACTCTGTTCATTCAAAGATCAGTTCAATGTTTGATATAATAATGTGAGCGTCTTTGAAATTGGATTGTAATTCTTTGTGACTTGATGCCATTGAAGACTTTAGAGAATAAATGAACTTCTTTTCACTGGGTTATCCATTTCCTGTGAGTTTAGTGACTTTGTGCTTCCACTGTTTCACTTTTTTGAAATGGTTCCAGATAGACTTCTGACCTGAGAACAGTTTTAGATTTTTTTTTTTTTTTTTTTTTTTAAGTAGCGGGAGATCCAATTGTTAGTTTCTGACTGTGAATTTTACTAAAATCACTTTATGTATAACTTGTAATTGTCATTCACACGTACATAAATTTGACACTTTTAGGACACTTCTGACAAGATTTTTGGAATTGAAAGCTATAATGTCTGATCCCGGCTGGTAGGGGTTTGGAAGTCCCGGGCTTGTAAAGTTTTTAAAGTTCCGGGCTGATAAGGTTCTGAAAGTTCCGGGCTGATAAGGTTCTGAAAGTTCCGGGCTGATAAGATTCTGAAAGTTCCGGGCTGATAAGGTTCTGAAAGTTCCGGGCTGATAAGGTTGTAAAGTTTTGAAAGTTCCGGGCTGATAAGGTAGGGTTTCCGAAAGTCCGGGGTTTGGTAGGGTTTCCGAAAGTCCGGGGTTTGGTAGGGTTTCCGAAAGTCCTGTGCTCGTAAGGTTTCAGAAAGTCCCGAGCTCGTAGGGTTCTGAAAGTTTCAGCTCTTTGGATCCCCCCAAGTCCTTACTCCATTAATTCTTAGAAGTAAGACATCTTCGAATCCAACTGTTAGCATTCTTGTTACTTTAAATCAAACTCTTTCTGATGCCCTCAACTCTAAGACCAGATTGGTTTAAGTGTGTGTGCTTAGGATAGGTTAAAAAGACGCCGCCTCTCCCCCTCCCTCAGTTTCCTAGACATTCCCCATCTCTTAAAAAGAGGCGATACTCTGACACTACTATTTCGCTGCATTGATGATGGCTTCAAACCTGATTCAATTGATTTCTTACTCTTATGACTATAAGCTCTCTCAGGTGAAAGTAAGGTTGAGATTTTATCAATGTCAATGACTTTATTCAGCTTCTCACAGAAGAACGATATGACAGTTTTATTATTGAGGAAGGAGGTGACTGTAGTTTAGTGGTTAATGACCTGAACTAACAACCTGGATGTCCCAAGTTCTAATCTAGTTCGTTTCACAAAACTAACTTTCACTAAGGATGTTGGCAACCTTCATGTGGTCCCTCCTATAAGTACCCGATGTCTTTCTATAAAGAATTCTGACTAGAAAAATTTTGGGAAAACTATTGGCAACAAATGAATTTTCAGATTCCTGTGGTATGATACTGATTATTGAGGGAAAATCTATTGAAGGTAGAAATTCAGAAATACTGGACAATGATCCAAATGTAGTATGTGTCCTCTCCTCTATTGCAAGAGAAGTGCCTAGACTTATATAACTGTGTAGGGTATTACTGTGGTGATGCAACAAAGAAGAGTAGAAAGACATCGCTCCAAACAAGGCATGAAGCCACTTGATGTAAGGAGCCAACAAGAACGGAAGATGATTATTGCAAAGACAGGAGAGTCCTAATTAGTCTTAACTTAGAAAAGACCAAGGCTATAGGCAGGAGGATAAAGGTCAGCAGGAAGAGATTCCACAAGCTTGCAGATATAGGAAAGAAACTACTGGAATAGAAAGCTGTATTACAAACGAATTATCAAATCAGCAAAAGCCATTGAGAATAATGGTAAATAATATTGTTAGATGGATGCGGAACTATGAAGGTGTCAAAAATGATGGATGGAAAGGGCAGCATTGGATTACTTAAGAGGACAGTCTTACAAGTACTTATTGATATTCTACTTGAAATTGACTGCTGTAGTTTGTAGAGATGCAGTCTCATGGCAATTTGTTCCATAGATGGGAAGCTCTTGAAACGAACTTTTTTGATTTTGGTTACACAGAATTTTTTTTTTTTTTTTTTTTT
>NC_136485.1:60893416-61100916 GCF_053919585.1 Euprymna scolopes | reverse complement strand
TTTTTTTTTTTTTTTCAATGGAGTAAATTACATGAAAAAGAGTTTGAGAAAAATAGGGACTTTCTTTTTTACTTTTTTACTTTTTTTTTATTGTTGAGAGATGGTATTTTTAGTGAGTTTTGTGAGTAGCATCTGGAGATTTTTTATCAAAAGTGACTTGATATATTTTTGTCAATGATTTATTAATTTTTAAAAAGATTTTTTCGTTTAGTTACTTTTTGGACTCGTTCTCGTCGAGTGAGTTTTTGGACTCGTTCTCGTCGAGTGAGTTTTTGGACTCGTTCTCGTCGAGTGAGTTTTTGGACTCGTTCTCGTCGAGTGAGTTTTTGGACTCGTTCTCGTCGAGTGAGTTTTTGGACTCGTTCTCGTCGAGTGAGTTTTTGGACTCGTTCTCGTCGAGTGAGTTTTTGGACTCGTTCTCGTCGAGTGAGTTTTTGGACTCGTTCTCGTCGAGTGAGTTTTTGGACTCGTTCTCGTCGAGTGAGTTTTTGGACTCGTTCTCGTCGAGTGAGTTTTTGGACTCGTTCTCGTCGAGTGAGTTTTTGGACTCGTTCTCGTCGAGTGAGTTTTTGGACTCGTTCTCGTCGAGTGAGTTTTTGGACTCGTTCTCGTCGAGTGAGTTTTTGGACTCGTTCTCGTCGAGTGACTTTTTGGACTCGTTCTCGTCGAGTGTACTGGATTTTGATCAAAATTTTAATAAGGATTCTAAACCTAATGTTTATTATCGTTATATCCGGATTATAATCTTTGTAAGGGGACGTAAAAGTTGATTATTTTCAAAACTGACCAAAGAAATTGTGTACGATGCCAAACTGAGTGCTTGCTTAGACAGTCTGCAGATTTATTTTTTTTAAATACGTCGTTTTAAGCAAAAACAATATTACATATTTAATTGTCATGTCAAAAAATAATCGAATAGAACATTTGTGTATTTTGTGTTTTTATTGTTTTTAGTAAAATAAAGTCTATCTCTATAAGCTAAAATGTTAGTTGCCATTAAAATGTGATGTAACATATGCGTTCCGAGTTATGTCCCCTGTGTGTGAACTCTTCACGTCTACTTTAAAACATCCAACAAAATTAAAATTTTATCCAATTTTCCGTCAAAATTACTTTTAACTATAAATAACTTTCTACTCGATGAATTTTCATAATGTTTGGATATATCACTATTTTCGATATTATGATTAAGTACGCCATATGGTTTTTATTTACAACGGCATATTAAAAAAAATTGATCTGTCTATGTTCTCAACAAGCACTTTAAACTGTTTTGTTCGGAAATTTTACCCATGCTGAGAAGGGTGTTCATTTAGTTATTTATAAATTCAATTGTTTTTGTTTTGTTTTTCAGAAATCTTAATATTCTTTAAAAAAGATTTAAAAAAAAAAACGCAAAACAAAAAAGGAAGTGGAAAGAAGCCGAGGTACAGTTAGTAATAAAAGTTTAGTTTTTTCCCACTGCTAGAACTCCGACACCAGGGTCGGAAAGTAAGATTGAGAAGTCAGCGCCCCAGAGGAGGGGCAGTCTGACCTGCAAAAAGTGCTTGGGCAGCCTCGTCGGCATTCCCCGGTGAGGACTCCATTAAACTAATCCCTTAAAGAGAGAAGGCAAAGCCCGGGAGGGTGGACCTCCTAGAACTGCACAGAACTAAAAGCCCACCGCAAAATCAACAAGGGCCAGATCATTACAGGAATGGTCTAGTCTAGGCACCGCCAAAAATGGCCGCAAAATCAAGTTGTTGTTGTTTTTTAAAACTAAATTACATTTATTAAAATTCATTATTTCTGAGTAACTTTTTTTTTCCAGAAAGATAAAACCCTGAATTTTATCATATAGAAAACAGAATAATGTAAAACTTTTTCTACTATTTTTAATTCAATTTTAAATGTTAAATTTTCCCAAAAAGTTAACAATTGACATTTTTTGTCTTGCACAAAAAACGTACTTAAATATTTTAAAAAAAGGGGTTTTGAAATAATTAATTTATTTATTTATTGTCTAACTAAGATTTAGGATGATTTTCTAAGAGAATATGCAAAAATATTATAATATAAGTACCTGAATTTCAAATAATTCCACTTATTCATATAGGTAACCAAATATTTCGCGTCGACGTAGAGTTCAGATCGACTCTGTTTACGTTTTCTTTTGATGATAAGAAAACTATGGAAGACCAAACAGGCCAAAAAAACTTTTTTTTCAGTGACGAAAATTTCAATGTATTATTAAGCTGAGGCTGGCCAGTACCAGATGGGTGACCATTTGTATGAGTTTGGTTTTTAATGTGTATGTGTGTGGGGGCCAGGCTCCCCAAAATGGGGGGGGGGCAATTTAAAGCAGAATAAAAAAAAAATTATTTCAGCGCGTTTGGTCCACCGTAGTCGAAAGGCGGCAAACGTTTTCAAACGAGATCGAAAAAAATGATGCTATTTTTAACACAAAGGGCACAATATTTATCGAATTTTTTTTTTTTGCATCGATTATTCAAAGCATGCCCTGTTTAATAATGGTCATGCATTATTCGGCTCGCTAAAAAAAAATTGTTAATTTATTTATCAAAAATTTTAAAATGGCTTTTTTCGTATAAATATTAAAAAAATTTTTTTTTTGTTTTGCTTAACTTAAATTAATTATTTTACTTAACATATTCACCGAATTTCACACTTCAAAACTCAAAAGCGGGATAATTAAACACAATCGAAGTTCTGATATTCAGACGTCAAAATAAGGTATGCAAACAATTTTTTTTTTTTTTTTTTTTAATCTATAATTCTGTCCCTTACAACAACACAATATGTTTTGTTCAGTTTCAGATGATTATTTTAAGCATATTTGTTCCCACTTCAAAACAAGGGGGGGTTGTAAGCAAAAAAAAATATATATATAAATATCGTTTATGAAAAATAAGTACACTGTTATAAAGCCCATTCTTCTCCTAATAATCGCTGAAAATTTCGTATTGATCGGATAATTACCTGATTTTTGGTAGATTTTTAAAAAGACGGTCCGTCAAAAAGTACTGACCTGCCCCCCCCCCAGTTTTGGCGGTGCCTAGTCTAGTCTGTATTAATTTTAGGGGCTCAGGATAAAAATCCGTAGCCAGACTCCCAAGTGATGGATGGGTGGCCGGTGGCGGTGGCCGGCATATATTGTTCTGATAACGATCGTTGTTATTTATTATTAAACATTCTGACAAAAGCCCGAAACGTGTAAACCAAATCCAAACAACACCAATGTTATCTAGGAAAATCTCATCAAATAAATTTCTTGTTGATGAGCAAAGTTCAGGAGCCAAACTTCATTCTACTGTATTTATTTCGCATCTATTTCAATGGAGTGTGTAAGATGAGGCGGGATTTCAATTGAAATCGAGTAATATTACAGAACGTATCTTCCCTTTACATGACAGATTGTCGCCAGAACGTTTTACAATGAGCCGCGTACAATAATAAATACTCTTTTAATTTTTATTTGTTTTTGTGCGTCAACACAGTTCTTGTTTTGGATTATAATCCAACAACGAAAACAACGTTGTTTACTCCCTTCTCTACCAATTCCTCTCTTTATACGCCTTTCTCTATAAATATACCCCCTTCTCTCTCTCTCTCTCTCTCTCTCTATCTCTCTTTCGTTCTCTCTCTTTCGTTCTCTCTCTTTCGTTCTCTTTCTTTCGTTCTCTCTCTTTCGTTCTCTTTCTTTCGTTCTCTCTCTTTCGTTCTCTTTCGTTCTCTTTCGTTCTCTCTCTTTCGTTCTCTTTCGTTCTCTTTCGTTCTCTTTCGTTCTCTCTCTTTCGTTCTCTTTCGTTCTCTCTCTTTCGTTCTCTTTCGTTCTCTCTCTTTCGTTCTCTTTCGTTCTCTCTCTCTTTCGTTCTCTTTCGTTCTCTCTCTTTTTCGTTCTCTCTCTTTCGTTCTCTTTCGTTCTCTTTCGTTCTCTCTCTTTCGTTCTCTCTCTTTCGTTCTCTTTCGTTCTCTCTCTCTCTTTCGTTCTCTTTCGTTCTCTCTCTCTTTCGTTCTCTCTCTCTTTCGTTCTCTTTCGTTCTCTCTCTCTTTCGTTCTCTTTCGTTCTCTCTCTCTTTCGTTCTCTCTCTCTTTCGTTCTCTCTCTCTTTCGTTCTCTCTCTCTTTCGTTCTCTCTCTCTTTCGTTCTCTCTCTCTTTCGTTCTCTCTCTCTCTCTTTCGTTCTCTCTCTCTCTTTCGTTCTCTCTCTCTCTCTTTCGTTCTCTCTCTCTCTCTTTCGTTCTCTCTCTCTCTCTCTCTTTAGTTCTCTCTCTCTCTCTCTTTCGTTCTCTCTCTCTTTCGTTCTCTCTCTCTCTTTCGTTCTCTCTCTCTCTTTCGTTCTCTCTCTCTCTTTCGTTCTCTCTCGTTCTCTCTCTTTCGTTCTCTCTCGTTCTCTCTCTTTCGTTCTCTCTCGTTCTCTCTCTTTCGTTCTCTCTCGTTCTCTCTCTTTCGTTCTCTCTCGTTCTCTCTCTTTCGTTCTCTCTCTTTCGTTCTCTCTCTTTCGTTCTCTCTCTTTCGTTCTCTCTCTTTCGTTCTCTCTCTCTCGTTCTCTCTCTTTCGTTCTCTCTCTCATTCTCTCTCTTTCGTTCTCTCTCTCATTCTCTCTATATATCTCTCATTCTCATTCTCTCTATATATCTCTCATTCTCTCTCTATATATATCTCTCTCATTCTCTCTCTCATTCTCTCTCTCATTCTCTCTCTCATTCTCTCTCTCATTCTCTCTCTCATTCTCTCTCTATATATCTCTCTCATTCTCTCTCTATATATATCTCTTTCTCATTCTCTCTCTCTATATATCTCTCTCATTCATTCTCTCTATATATATATCTCTTTCTCATTCTCTCTCTATATATATCTCTCTCATTCATTCTCTCTCTCTCTATATCTCTCTCATTCTCTCTCTCTATATCTCTCTCTCTCATTCTCTCTCTCTATATCTCTCTCTCTCATTCTCTCTCTCATTCTCTCTCTCTATATCTCTCTCTCATTCTCTCTCTCTATATCTCTCTCTCATTCTCTCTCTCTATATCTCTCTCTCATTCTCTCTCTCTATATATATATCTCTCTCATTCTCTCTCTATATATATATCTCTCATTCTCTCTCTATATATATCTCTCTCATTCTCTCTCTATATATATCTCTCTCATTCTCTCTCTATATATATCTCTCTCATTCTCTCTCTATATATATCTCTCTCATTCTCTCTCTATATATATCTCTCTCATTCTCTCTCTATATATATCTCTCTCATTCTCTCTCTATATATATCTCTCTCTCATTCTCTCTCTATATCTCTCTCATTCTCTCTCTATATCTCTCTCATTCTCTCTCTCTATATCTCTCTCATTCTCTCTCTCTATATCTCTCTCATTCTCTCTCTCTATATCTCTCTATATATATCTCTCTCATTCTCTCTCTCTATATCTCTCTCTCACTCTCTCTCTCTATATCTCTCTCTCACTCTCTCTCTCTATATCTCTCTCACTCTCTCTCTCTATATCTCTCTCATTCTCTCTCTCATTCTCTCTCTCTATATATATCTCTCTCATTCTCTCTCTCATTCTCTCTCTCTATATCTCTCTCTCATTCTCTCTCTCATTCTCTCTCTCTAATTTTGGGTCTAAACACTTTAAATTTTAGATGTAGGTTACCTGGACACGAGTCAAACTTTTTAATATATATATATATATATATATATACTAGCATTCCAACCCAGCGTTGCCCGGGTGTTTGTAGGTGTATGTTGAGCAAAAGAAAAAAAAAGCGATCAATCTTTTTAATTTTGACCCCTATTATGACCCCTTAACATTTATTGTTTTGGGCTCAAATCAAGTTTAGATCCATGTCCAAGGAACATATATCTAAAATTTCAAGTATTTAGACCCAAAATTGTCGAAGGAGTTTGGTAGAGTTCTCAAAGGTCAAATCGTTGACATTTGACCCCATAACATGGGGTCAAATGATTTTCCCAAAACTCAGTACCCTGTATATCAAATTTCAGGTCTGTAGACTTAAAATTGACTGCTATTGCACAGGAAAATGTACACAGACACGTTCACTTTTTATATATAGATAGAAAGATAGATATACACATAAAGTTATGAACAGTACATAGGGCCCGAGCAAAGCCGGGCTGAAGTAGTGCTAGTGTGTATGTATAAACAGTAAGTCCCCATTCAAAGTGATATGTTCATATGTGATGTTGTATGCGACTTTGAAAAATAAATAAAGGTACGGTATTTTTCACTATTCTACAAGATTTTCATTTTTTTTTTTTTTTTACACAACTTCTCACACCGGTAACATCCCCCCCCACACACACATTTTATATATATATATATATATATATATATATATATATATATATATATATATATATATATATATATATATATATGTTTCTATATCCCTCTGTGTGCCTTTATTTAATTTTCAAATACAAAAATTACAAATGTTAGCGGGAGCGGTGACTTACCTATAAGGTTCGCTCTCTCTCGCTCTCTCTCTCTCTCTCTACTTTTAATTACCTGTGTGTGTATATGTAATATATATATACACACACACACACCTCCCGTTATCTCTCTCTCTCTCTCTCTCTCTCTCTCTCTCTCTCTCTCTCTCTCTCTCTCTCTCTCTTTCCACAAACTGTCGCCAACAGTCAGTTAAATGACGAGTGAGGGAAAAGAAGAAAACACCCGGAATCGATTTACTTGTCTCCTCGGTCCAGGGAAAACAGAACTCCCCACTCACCCGGGACGCCGCCACCGCCGGGTACTATTGCACCAGATTGCCTTGGATTTTCTCTCTTATTGAAAAGTGTAAGAGAGTAAGGGGGTAGAAAAACGGTTTCCTTCCTTCCTCCTCGTGTTGTTGTCGTGTGGCAAATCCGCGTCCTAGACCTACCCCGCCCCTCATGATTGAATCCCTCCACTCCTCCCCAACATTATTTCTTCTGCGCTCCTATAGAAACCTGTTGTTTTTTCTGCATTTTAAAGAAGAAAAAGTGATTTCAGATTGTTTTCGCTCTTTAGCCGTCCTCGAAAAAAAAAAAAAAAATTTAAAATAGGAAAACGATAAAAAAAACAAACTTATAAGACTTCAACTGACAGCCCGTCGCGTGCCTTTTCTTTCTTTTTTCTTTTTCTTCTTTTTCTTTTCTTTGTTTTTATTTTCATTTTCTCTCTTTTGTATTCTTTCTTCTCGTTGTTTTCTAATGTGGTTGCAAATTTATTATGCTGTTGTCATCGTTCAAGTCTCGAGAGTGGATACATCCTGTGAGGATGCTATTATGAGGCAAGGGTTGCGCAATATCCCAACCGTGTCTCATTAAAAACGAAAAAAAAAAAAACTGTATTCCTTCTTCTAAATGAGTTACACATCCTAGAAGATTAGAAGCCCAAGTGTCACCCTACTATTTACTCTACAAAGTAGTACTATCAGTAATATGATCGAATAACAACCATTATTCATCATCGCTTATTGCTGTTTACCTGGATTAAAGCACTTACTAAACATGTACCTGCTCCTCCTCCTACTCTCCTCTCCTCCAATCGTCTCCACGACAATCACGCTCGCACCTGTTGAGGTTATTACAAAACAGACCAAGTATCACTGATGCTGGATTACCGACATTATTACAAAACACTGCCATGTGGTTCTGGGATAACTTTCTTTTGTCTGCTTTGATGATGATGTGAAAAGAAAAAAAAAAAAAAAAAAAAAAGATGCAAATATTATAAAATATCGTGAAATTAATGCCTCGAAGGCTTGCGCCATGGATACTGAAATAGTCTCCTTAACCCCCGCAACACTAAAAAGCGATGTTGTCACAATGGGCTCATCGTCTGGGGATATTACTTTGTCCACCGTATTTGAGGTGAGTGGATCTGAGATCTCATATATATATATATAAATTTTCGTATATAGTTCACCAATATCTAGTCTTTTAGGCATCTATTTTTTGTTGTTGAAATGCTAGTTTCGTTAATATAAATCTCCATGAGTTTTTATTTTTGTGGATGAATACCCTTACCCCTACTTAGATTCTACTTTTTTTTTTTTTACGCGATTACGTGTGCACATACTGAAATTCTTGGCGGAAAGAAAGAAAAACAAGAATAATTTAGAAATTTAGTTGGGGGGGGGGATCAGTTTCGCATATAAATTTAACATAAAATGGCTCCTTTCCCAATTGTAGCGTTTTAGGGAAATGAACACATAATTATTATTATTATTATTATTATTATTATTATTATTATTATTATTGGTTATTGATTCATTTGTCTATTTTTTTGTGTGTGATAAATCTGTTTTCTTTTAGTTTTAGACGATTAGGTGTGATTTTACGACCTTGTCACTCGGGCTTAGGGTTGGTGCTAAACCATTTAGTTAACTGCTATAAAAGGTTAAATGGTCCGGAAATAACTGATCATTTTACGTTAAATTTATATATGAACCTGATTCTTCACTCTAAATCCTTCTTTTAATCGTTTTTTTTTTTGGGGGGGGGGGTTCTTTCCGCCTTACCAAATCCAAAAGCTATTCGAAAATAAGGGTTTCTGTTACAAGTTTAACAAGAGACCCAAAATTGTATTTAGTTAGTTAAAAAAAAAAAAAAATCTCGATCTTAATGTATTGTGACTTTAAAATATTATCCCTAAGTAATGCTGTTTTTTCGCTTTTTTTTTTTTTTTTTTTGCATCGCATTCGACGCATTACGCATTATTTATTTTTTATTATTTACTATTAATCAATTATTTTATGGGGGGGGGGGTAACGTAACAACGTAAAGTGCTAAAAACGAACCTAAAAAAAATTGCAAAAACAATTTTGAAACTAAATCGATCGGAATGCATTTCGGTTTCTCCGTAAACAATTATTTTCATCTCATAATATGGCCGAAAAAAAAATACTTCATGAACTTTAGAAACTTTAAAGGGCTTTAGAAGTATTTAAACTGTCGAATAGAAAGTAATTTCTGGCTTTAAAATGCTTAGCAAATTCTCATGTATTAAGATTGAATGTTTTCGAAGCTATTTACGTTTAATAGATTAAAACATTATTAATAGATTAAAACATAAGAAAATATTTTATTAGCTTTGTAACAATTTAGTCTTGTGGTCAAATGATACTGCAATAATTTTAACTTTCAAAGTATTTTAAAAAAAAAATCGAAATAAAAATGAATGTAAAAATATTCCTGGTCAATGTTAGATATAGTGTCCATAAAGTCCGTGTGCACTTATAAAATAAATTATAACTTATTTGTACCGATTTACAATGTCTCCCCACAGGACAGAGTTAGACACCAGGGTCGTTTTTTTAAACGTGGAGAAAAGGAACAAAAATAAAAAATTGTCCCAGTCGTGTGTATTTGCAATAGAAATAAGCCAAAAACTATATGGCCCCTCCCCTCGACTGATGCCTTGAATTTTAGGAGAAAAATACAAATTACTCCCAAAGGGTGTGCTTTTTCACTCCTAAAACACCCTGGGGGCTCAAACCCCAGAATTTTCAAATATTGCGTTTCCAGATATTTATCAATGTGATCTTTTGGGTAATTTTCAGCAAAATCTAATGGTCACAAAAGATTCTATGTTCCAAAAAGTGCTATTTTAGGCCATTTTGACCCTTTTTGAATCTCTTATGATGTAACCAGAATTTTTATAAAAAATCCGAGAATGTTATATTTTCTCCCTTGGGTAGTTGTTTGTAACTTCATGAAAAATTTCAGAAAAATGTAATGAGTAGTTATTGAGAATTTTAGGAACGAATGGACAAGAGTGAACTCTAAGGTCCAAATCGATTGACCAATAAGTCGATTGACCAATAACCTGTAAAAAGTAGGTTTGGTTGCACACATATAATTTTTGCCGAAAATAAAATAATAATAATGTAGTCAAATCTGATGAACGGATAAGGTAATAAAATTGTCCGACCCTTTCGATTCATGTGTTAGGAAATTTCTTGTTTAGAAATATTGTTTCAATGTTTCACTTATCCAAAAATTGGTGCAAATTTTGTAGTAAATAATTTTTCAGTTTCTATACATAAAACTAGGTACATAAAACATATTTTTAAAGATTATTTGTATTTGCGATAAAAATAATGTTATGATTTTTTTTTTCAATGGGCACATAGATTTTATAGTCACCATATATATATATATATATATATATATATATATATATATATATATACGCACACGCACATCAAATATTTCTGCGACTTTTTTTGTTTGGAAATGGAATAAAATCCTATATTTCACAACAAATATATTCTCAAATATTGTACTGGTATTTTATTTTCTTCAATTTAATCATACAGAAGAAGTTTTACAATAAAGACGAAACGTTGATGGACATATAACTTGGTTTGTTCCTTTTTCACACACACACACACACATATATATATATATATATATATATATATACTCTTACCACACTTCATCTTTTCTGTCGTCGTTCAGTTAAGGAGAAAATTTTTTAGATTAAGGCAATTAAAATTTTTTAGATTAAGGCAATTTAAATTTTTGTCTCAATTTAGCATGCTCCTTTTATAGGAGCTGGATTTTCCCTCCACTTTAAAAATCGTCTTTGTGCCTAACTCTGCCCTCGTGGAGAGGCAAGTTAAAAGGGAATAAAGTTTATTTTTTTATATTTGATTCAAGGTTTTCTGTTCTTCTAATAAACGCGCATTTTACGCGCGAGAATATGTTCAGGTAAGTTAATTTAGGCGACTCCATTGATAAAAAGCGTTACTTCTCCTATTCACTTGCCCCCCCCCCCCCGGGCAAATTTAGACACAATATCGGTTTTTAATGTGGGGAAAACCAGCTCGCCCTAAGAGGTGGAGGTAGTGAATGCTTTAGAGTGCAAACAAACATTTAAAATTTTCCTCTGTGTAGAAAGCAGTTGTTCTCCTTTCTTTTCTTTTTTTATTATTATTAAAGGGTCCAGGGCGAGCAATGTTGCAACCATAATAATTGTTCCTTTATTTCTTTAGAATTTGAAAACTGTTTTTACTATTTCTAAATGTGATATACAAATGTGGCCGTGATTCCTATCTTTATATTTTTTTTATTTTGTTTTTGTTGGGATGGGGCATTCTACCAGATGCCAGACATTTACCCTTTTCTCCTCGGGCCCCAAAAAGACCATTTCTGTAATGATCTGTTCCCTGTTGATTGTGGTGTGATGCTAGTTCTGTGCAGTTCTAGGAGGCCCACCCTCCCAGGTTTTGCCTTCTCTCTCTTTGAGAAGAGGTTAGTTTATTGCTGATCACCTGGGGCGCCCTTACAGGGGAATGGCGACGGGGGCGCTCACTTCTCAATCCCACTTTCCAACCCTGGTGTCTAAGTTTTATAAGTGGGAAAGAACTAAAAACCCTCCAACCGAGAGATCTTTTTTAAATTCTAACCGACCCTTTTAGTGCAATTGTTCGTATTTCCTTTGCACTTGATTCACCGGGTATATTCGTCAGGTAGTTTTTTTTGTTTTTTTTTTTAAATTCTTTTTCATGGGTGTAGTTGCTTCTATAATTCCTGGAAAGAAAGAGATCTTAAGATTCCATTTTCTTTTTATGTCATACATAAGACTGGTATTTTTTATTTCTCTTTCAGCTTTGTTTAAGCAAGTGTTATTAGGTACACTGACTTTTACTAAGGTTGCTACTTTATCCTTCTTGTCTCGTATCACTGTTAGGTTTAAAGCTCTGTTTTCTAGCGACATAGCTGTATGAATTGTAGAGTTTTCAGTATTTACACATATTCTATCAAAAAAGTAGACTGCCAATTTTCTTTTTAGATAAACTAGCATATGGGATACTGATGCAATAATCCCTTAAGAATTTACAGATTTAAAAATTTTTTTATCATAAATAAACTTAAACTATACTAAGACAATTGTACCTACTCAACGTTGCCCGGGAATCTTTTTATTTACAATTTTGTTTAGCTTTTGTTTATTTTTGATTATACGTTTTCTTTAGTTTTTTTTGTGTTGTTGTTATAGTTTTTTTTTTTTTTTTTTTTTACTCGATTAATTTAGAAATAAGATTTTGAAAGTTAAATTTAATTTTTACAAATAATTTGTAAAGGGCTAAGATCACAGTGTAGTATCTGTTTTGATGCTACACTTAAGTTAATTTGTCCTTGGTCAATGTAGGGGAAATTCTTAAAACTAAGGCAATTTTTATTTTTGCCTGCTTCCAGAGTGCCCATTTTTAGTGATCTGCCCCCCCCCACACACATTAAAAACGACATTTTGCTCTCGTGGGGAAGCAAATAGCAATAATTTATAAAATTATTGGATGGAAACAACTACAGTAGAAGGGGGTGAGGGTTTTTAACCAGTTCGTTGGTTGGGAGTATTTATGTTTGAGTGAAGGTGTACACGTGCAGCGAGTTCACCGGAGCACATTACGTACAAGTATGAACACTCGCATATATACATACATACATACTCACATACATACATGCATACATACATACATACAAACACACAAACACTCACATACATACATACAAACACGCAAACACTCACATACATACATACAAACACGCAAACACTCACATACATACATACAAACACGCAAACACACATACATACATACAAACACGCAAACACACATACATACATACAAACACGCAAACACACATACATACATACAAACACGCAAACACTCACATACATACATACAAACACGCAAACACTCACATACATACATACAAACACGCAAACACTCACATACATACATACAAACACGCAAACACTCACATACATACATACAAACACGCAAACACTCGCATACATACATGCAAACACGCAAACACTCACATACATACATGCAAACACATACATACAAGCACACAAACACTCACATACATACAAGCACACAAACACTCACATACATACAAGCACACAAACACTCACATACATACAAGCACACAAACACTCACATACATACAAGCACACAAACACTCACATACATACAAGCACACAAACACTCACATACATACAAGCACGCAAACACTCACATACATACAAACACGCAAACACTCACATACATACAAACACGCAAACACTCACATACATACAAACACGCAAACACTCACATACATACATACAAACACGCAAACACTCACATACATACATGCAAACACGCAAACACTCGCATACATACATGCAAACACGCAAACACTCGCATACATACATGCAAACACGCAAACACTCGCATACATACATGCAAACACGCAAACACTCGCATACATACATGCAAACACGCAAACACTCGCATACATACATGCAAACACGCAAACACTCGCATACATACATGCAAACACGCAAACACTCGCATACATACATGCAAACACGCAAACACTCGCATACATACATGCAAACACGCAAACACTCGCATACATACATGCAAACACGCAAACACTCGCATACATACATGCAAACACGCAAACACTCGCATACATACATGCAAACACGCAAACACTCGCATACATACATGCAAACACGCAAACACTCGCATACATACATGCAAACACGCAAACACTCGCATACATACATGCAAACACGCAAACACTCGCATACATACATGCAAACACGCAAACACTCGCATACATACATGCAAACACGCAAACACTCGCATACATACATGCAAACACGCAAACACTCGCATACATACATGCAAACACGCAAACACTCGCATACATACATGCAAACACGCAAACACTCGCATACATACATGCAAACACGCAAACACTCGCATACATACATGCAAACACGCAAACACTCGCATACATACATGCAAACACGCAAACACTCGCATACATACATGCAAACACATACATACAAACACGCAAACACTCACATACAAACACGCAAACACTCACATACATACAAGCACGCAAACACTCACATACATACAAGCACGCAAACACTCACATACATACAAGCACGCAAACACTCACATACATACAAGCACGCAAACACTCACATACATACAAGCACGCAAACACTCACATACATACAAGCACGCAAACACTCACATACATACAAGCACGCAAACACTCACATACATACAAGCACGCAAACACTCACATACATACAAGCACGCAAACACTCACATACATACAAGCACGCAAACACTCACATACATACAAACACGCAAACACTCACATACATACAAACACGCAAACACTCACATACATACAAACACGCAAACACTCACATACATACAAACACACAAACACTCACATAATACATACAAACACACAAACACTCACATAATACATACAAACACACAAACACTCACATAATACATACAAACACACAAACACTCACATAATACATACAAACACACAAACACTCACATAATACATACAAACACACAAACACTCACATAATACATACAAACACACAAACACTCACATAATACATACAAACATACGCACACAAGCACACACATACAACCACATAGGTAAAACCACACAAAAATGGTTACTCAATTTTATTTATATAGTGATTCCGGTGGATCTGTCTGAATTTTTCAAATCTTCATTAATTGGAAAGGAGATTATAAAACTACACATCGTTTGTTTAGTTCTTTCCCACTGCACGAACTTAGACACCATGGTCGGAAAGTGGGATTCAAAAGTCAGCACCCCAAAGGAGGGGCACTCTGACTTACAAAACATGCCTGCCCCCCCCCGTCGGCATTCCTTGGTGAGGGCACCTTAGGCGATGAGCAATAAACTAACTCCTTCTCAAAAAGTGAAAGAGAGGGACAAATCTGGGAGTGTGGACCTCCTAGAACTGCACAGAACTAAACTCCAACCAAAAAATCAACAATCTCTGTTGATTTAGAATGACTCAGGATAAAAAAATCCCTAATCGAAATATTTTTCTTTTTGTTTATAACTATTCAGCATTGCTCAGGATGTAAGGAAGTCAATTTTAGTTCATATTTTTTTGTGTGTACATTTTTTAATTTAAGTTAGACAACTATTATATTATTCAATTTAATATCACTTATTCCTATCGTTGATTTTTATTTTCAGGTGATTATTTAAAAATGTTTCATATTAATAGTCGTTTGGACTGGTCTAAGTAATTTTTAAAAATAAATTGTTGCTTAGTACATAATTTTGTTGTCAATAAGACAATACAACAATAACAAATGAAAAATTGGATAATCATAAGCCAATTTCATTTTATTGGAAAATATTAGAAAATCAAATGTTATAAAATATTTTATTAAATGATTAAAATCTTTTTTACTTCGACTTTCGGTGTAAAACATCTTTTTCGAAAATACTTTTTTTTTAGTTTTTTGGTTTTATTTCTCTTAATACTTTTGTGGTATTAAACCCTTGTGGAGAGAGAAGAGAATACGTCTGGTGTTGTTAGCGGTTGTTGCAAGTCTGAAATCGATGTGTATGTGCATGGTTTGCGTTAATTTTAAATAGAAATCTGTTCACATCTTTGAAAACATTATTTTGTAAGGCTCATTTGAGAATGAGCTTTACAAAATAATGTTTCCAAAGATGTGACCAAACTCCTATTTTTGGTTTATATGTTATTTCGGCTTGACTTTTAAACTCTGACAAAAAAAAATGTATATCTTAGACTAGCTCGGTCGTAAAATATGCTTAAATATGATATTTTCATTTGTCCAGATGCCATATACAGTAGAACCCTGGGATACGGCATTAATACTTAGTAAAATAAAATTACAGTACTGTATATAATACACAGGTATATAATCAAATAACATTTTAAATAACACCGTAAGGCAGGGTAAATACCATAACCAGGAGCCGGAAAAACATTGTATTCCACATTGTAACCTGAAAAACTGTATCCTAGGGCCACCGTATCCCGGGGTTCTACTGTATATTATCATAGTTGTGATTTCAAAAATAATAAAAATATTTGGGTGCCATCAGCTAGAATCGAAACCAAACTAGCATTCAAAGCTGGTGACGTTACCACTGTACCAACGTGACACGCAAATGAACTGACTAAAAATAAAGATGAATGTACAAAATGTATAACGATTTTTTTTATTTTTGACCACTTCAAAACTATTTTAACTGGATAAAGACCCATAAAAGAACGGCCCCTTAAAAATCTAATCATTTGAAGCCCATAGCGCCACTTTGCAATTTTTCGTTTTGGAAGAGATAGTTTGAAAATATGGAGACAGACAGACTTTTATATGTTAGATTATAAGAAGAACGAACATTAAGTAATTAATCTTTGATGCCCCCCCCCCTATTGAAAAAGTAGATCTTGTTTATTCAAACAATAAATACAGAAATAAATTAATTTTCGTTTCGTTGTACACAAGTCAGCCATTTTAACCATTTGTTAATATTTATAAAATGTTTAGATCTCTCTGCACTGTTTTGTCAATTAAAACCAATGTTGTACATTTCTAATTTCTGTTCATGGTATTTTTCTTTGGTGAGCGTCGCGTTGATACGCTCATCACTGTACCTCATAGCATCTCAAAATTAATAAAACTGTGACAACTTGTGTGTCTGTGTTTCTCACCTCTATGTGACTTATAATTCCTTATTTATTTATTTTACTAGTAACCAATTATTTATTGGAATATAAAATCCAATAGCATAAAAAATAAACCGAAAATTAAATATATATAAAAGTTAAATTGTCTGTGTGTGTGTTTTTCAAATGTTCAGACCAAACATTAGCTGAGTAATTTGGTAGAAACCACAAAGGTCAATTTTTTTTTTTAACTTTGACCCCAATTTTGACCCCTTACCATTTATTGTTTTGGGCTCAAATCAAATTAAAATGTTTGATTCATGTTCAAGTAACCTACATCTAAAATTTCAAGTGTTTAGACTTAAAATTGTCGGAGGAGTTTGGTAGAGTTTTCAAAGGTCAAATCGTTGAATTTTAACCCCTTGATAGCAAAATTTCTGGCTGAAAACCGATTGAAAAGATTTTTCCAAATCTCAATACCCCTTATGTCAAATCTTGAGCCTATAAACTGAAAATTGACAGAGTAATTTGTTAGGGAAATGTACACAGACACGCACACATACACACACAATTTTACTTTTGTAGATATATAGATTACTAGCATGGGTGGCCGGCGTTGCCTGGGTGTTTGGAGGTGAGTGTTGAACAAAAAAAAGAAAGTGGTAGTAGGAAGGCAGGCTTGAACGCGTACCGCGGAGGAGGAAAAGAATGGGGGAAAAATGTGACGTCTTTGCTGTTACGACCACCACCAAACCGGAAGTGACGTAGGTTTAAATTAAGGCTAGACAATCGAAAAGAGGGGATGACTTTCAAAAATATTGGCAAAAAAAGCGATCCCTCCCTGTAGAAAAGTGTCCAAGTGAAGAAATTAATGTTTTTGCCAATTTTTTAGTATTTGTCGTTTGAAGGATAGAACTTCAAAACGATACTGATCTTGTGAAAATCCGTCGCCTTTGTCAAAAGTTTTAAGCAGACATGCAAACATACATACATTTATATATTGGTAGCTCAAATTTCCGACCCAAATCGATTAAAAAGCTTGCCCTATCTCTTAATACCATTCATGTAAACTTTCAAATGTTTAGACCAGAAATTATCGGAGTAATTTGGTAGAGATCGCAGAGGTCAAATTTTTTTTAACTTTAACCCCTATTATAACCCCTTAAGATTTATTGTTTTGGGCTCAAATCAAGTATTAAGTAACATCCATGTTCAAGGAACATATATCTAAAATTTCAATTGTTTATACCCAATGTTGGCGGAGGAGTTTGGTAGAGTTCTCAAAGGTCAAATCATTGCACTTTGACCCATAACAGCCAAATTTCTGGCCGAAAACGGATTGCAAAGATTTTCTAAAATCTCAATACCCTGTATATCAAATTTCGAGTCTGTAGAATGAAAATTGACAGTTATTTTGTAGGGAAATGTACACAGACAGACAGACACTCTCACACACACACACACACACACACACACACACACACACACACACACACACACTCTTTCACTTTTATAGATATACTAACATTTCAGCCCGGCGTAGCCTTAGTGTTTAGAGGTGTATGTTAAGCAAAAAAACAAAAAGCGGTCATTTTTTTTTTTTAACTTTGACCTCAATTTTGACCCCTTAACATTTATTGTTTTGGTCTCAAATTACATTATTACGTTAGATCCATGTCCAAGGAACCTATATCTAAAATTGCAAGTGTTTAGACCCAAAATTGTCGGAGGAGTTTGGTAGAGTTCTCAAAGGTCAAACGGTTGAACTTCGACCCCTTATCAGCCAAATTTCTGGCTGAAAGTAGATTACAAAGATTTTCCCAAATCTCAGTACCCTGTGTATCAAATTTCAAGTCTGTAGTCTGAAAATTGATAGTTATTGCATAGGAAAATGTACACACACACACACACACACACACACACACACACACACACACACACCTTCACTTTTATATATATAATAGATAGCTTGGCTTTTCTGACTACACTGACACACAGGTAGTATCACACATCACTTTTCTATATCCCATTCTGTGACACAGACAGTAACGTTCCTGATCTATCTCCCAGATCATCAGGATCAACAGGCCTCACTTCTGGACCTATTTCTGACCACAGTTCCTGAGGACTGTGTAATAAATGCACATTGCCCTCTCAGAAATGCTGATCATGCTGTGATAATGATAGACATCGCTCTAAACTCTTGACACAAAGTTGAAGAGCCATTATTCAAAATGACAAGGTACTACAATAAGGCTGACTGGGATGCCCCATTGGAAAATATCTTTTTTCTTCCTGCAGAATAGTGCGCAAATGAGACTACTGAATGGTTCAAAGCAATTGAAGCATATATTCTTACATGGAAGTTCTATAGCAAACCCCACTCTCCCCAATAATTTACTTCTACTTGTGCAGCTGCTATTGCTCAAAGGCAGCATGCATACTGCAGACTTATCCAATATAAATGCAGCACAAATAGACAAAAGTATATAGAAGCTAGAAGTAATTGTAAGAAGGAAATAGCCACAGCTAAGAGAGAATATACCGAAACCACTAGAAAACGCATTGAAGTCCAGAAATTAGGAACTCATGGTTTCTGGAAAATCTACAATAGTGTAGCAAATAATGTGCAATCAACAATCCCCCCCCCCATCCAGCAATCTTGAAGTTGTTTGCACAGCAAACGAGACGGCTAATCTGCGTGCCCGTCGGTTTGCCTCCAACTATACTTTGGACCCAGCAAACCACTAGCTCCCAGATTTTTCTCTGTGGACAGGAACCACACTAGATGACCTGAAAATCACCCCCTCTCAAGTTTATGATATCATAAAAAACCTAGACACCTCCAAAGCATGTGGACCTGATCTTATCCAAGCTGTACTATTAAAAAAAAAAAGCACCACTGAGGTTGCTCCCCTGTTCTCTTTAATCTTTTCTACAAATGCCTTAACGAATCTCGCTTTCGTGACTGCTGAAAAATTGCTTCTGTGGTACCAGTTTATAAGAATTCTGGCAAAAGAACTGACCCATTAGCCTCCTCTCCTTTTTCACCAAGATATTTGAGTCCATAATTAACCAAACTCTAATCCACCACCTCACAGCTGTAAAATTTTTGTTCGACCAACAGCATGAGTTTAGGCAAGCAAGCCCATTCTACTGCAGCTAACCTAACTGTAATCTCTGAATGTATATACCATGCACTGAATAAAGCAGGGGAGGTTAAGTCAGTAGCCCTACACATATCTAAAGCCTTTGACAGGATATGGCATGATGGTTTTATGAAAATCAAATCCTATGGTATTACTGATTGAATGCTTAACATAATTAAATTTTTCTTAAATAAGAAGAATTCAGGTTGTCATCGATGGTTGTATGTCAAACAATATGATATAAATGCAAGTGTACTTCAGGAGTTGATCCTTGAACCTTTATCATTCCTGATATTCATAAATGACCTCCCTGATAAAATTGTCTCTGAGATGGGTAAATTTGCTGATGACACTATCCTCTATAACAGCAAAGAGGGGAAAATGAATAAACATGTATCCAAGGCAATGACAGAAACACTAGAAGACGTCTAGTCTGTGGTGGAATGGGGACAAAAATAGATGGTCACATTCAATACTTCCAAGACTTATTTCCTTTAATAACTACAAGAAACCTGCTCGACCATTGCTATAATACATTACCAGAAAGTACTTCGTTCAAACTCGTCAGCTTAACATTCATGGAGAATATAAGTTGGAACAGATAAATTGAGGGCATTGTTAAGGCTGCTGCAAAGAAGATGGGCTCTCTCTACCATGCTAGAAAGTTACTTACACCTGAGAGTATCCTGTACCTCTACAAAGTCACCGTTCGCTCATGTATGAAGTATTGTTGCTACATTTAGGCTGGTGCATCTGCTACTAGTCTCTCCCTCTTAGACAGGGTTCAAAAGAGAGTCGCCAATCTAATAGGTCCTCCACTATCAGGTAGGCTTCAGCCACTGTCCTATTGATGAAATGTTGCATCCCTCTGCTTGACAAAACCTGCATCCCTCTGACAAACCTGACCAGCAGCAAAATCCCACCCCTACACAGTAAAAATCCCCAGATGTAAGAAAGTTTTCTACTCTAATAGTTTTTTTTCCCCAAGAATTGCTAAACTTTGTAATTCCCTTCCAAGTCCCTGCTTCCCTGGCTATATTAACATGCAAAAGTTTAAGTGTAGTGAAAACAGACATGTTGCTGCTCAACTCCCTTCATATGCGAGCGTGGAGGATGATTCCTCACAGGGTGAATTTATCATCTTTGATTATGGTAAGATGAATAGACTGACTCCTATATGCTGGGCATAAAAAAAAACTTTGAGTAACAAAAATCCAATTGGCATCTGAGACCCTTGCACTCAGTGAAGTTGCTGATGCAAGTGTAATGATAGCTGCCATGCTGCAAGAAATTTTCAGACAACCCAAGACAAAAACAAAAAACAAACATGCATCATTGGTAGAGACCTTAACAATCATCAAATCTTGTAAATGACAGACGTTTGAGAGTTGATGTGGCCAGAGTAAAGGAAATGTTGGTAAAGGAAGAAATCCAAATTGAATGGATCAGGGGACAGGATCAGGTTGCAAACTGTTTGATGAAGATTCTGAAATTCTAAAAGCCCTATTGTGTTGATAAGCCGTTTTCTTTGAGTTTTTTTTTTTAGTTTTTTTTTTTTATAACACTTTGACTTACACTTGACACCAGAAGACACCAGCAATGTTAAAGTTGGAGTTGTCAAACTTGGTAGCCTGCTTCTATATATTTGTAGTTATATCCCTTGTCTCAAGTAGTATTCGATATGGCGTCAAGTGTCGTGGGATGTACTAAATGAACTAACAATTATGACATCCAGTCAGAGATGTGAGCGATCAATGGACAAATCTGAATTTCTCAGCCTGCCGACCACAACTTAAAACCAATTCCCAGCTATAATTATCTAAAAAAAAAAAAAAAAAATTTTTAATTTAAAACAAGAAAAGTAAACTCATTTTGTTGTGATTTAAGGAAGGATCTACAAAACCTTTCTTTTTTTTTTTTTTTTTTTTTTTTTTTTTTCATACTGAAAGTATCGCTTGATATGTTTTATTAACAGGAGGATATTCATTATTATCCCAGTACCTAAATTTAAAGTTTCTGCCATCTGTCCTGTTGCGCTGACATGTTTGATGATTTGGGCTTGCAGCTTGTCACTAAGAAACATTTATGTTAGCCTCTCTACCTTGTTTCGGCAGTATATATACTAAAATTGGAAAGATACATTGAAATAATGGCCCCTGCACAAGGATGACATTCATAGAGCTTTACATTTATTTTATTCTTTGAACTCCAGCCGATGAGGGAGGGAGGGGGTCCATCAGCCCCATAGCTATCAGAGTCTATGCCATTTATGAGACGGCTTTTCCCTGTTTGCTGCGGTATGGCTTTAGTCCTGTGAAATTCAACAAGGTTCACGCTCTCAGGCTTTTGCCTTCTTCCTTTCAAAGGAGGTTTGTTTCAGGCTAGTTGCCTGAAGCGCCTCTATTGCGGGAATGCAGACAGGGTTTCCCAGGTATATTTTGCAGATCAGAGTGCTCTTTCTCTAGAGCATTGGCTCTTCAAATCTCACTGTCCGACCCTTGTGTCACATAATCCCACTGTGATAGGGAAGATAAATATCGAGTGGCACAAGCATATTGGTGGGCAGCTCCACACTTGGACAGCAAGCATTAAAGAGGACCTTGCTGGGGTCTCATGTCTCCAGGTGGTTATTTTTTTTGATGTTGGAATTAGAATTGGTTAGTTATTTTTGTGCAACCTTGCCTAGGAATGCCGTACATGGGCCACCATGATTCTGGATGTAGTGCGATAGCAGTGTCAAATGTCGCCATTAAAAATGAGTGATAAATATTTAATAATTAGACTCCCTGTCTTTCAAAGCTTATAACTACTTGAAAAATATCATTTAAACCCTAATTTTTTTTTTCAATAAAAGGAACAAAGACCAAATTTTAAAATAATAAAAGGCTTACTGGAAAATATGCAATATTTTTTTTTAATCAGTTTTCTTTAAAAAAGATTTCAAGAAAATCAACGAATTTTAACTTACTTCGAATATAAAAATATATATAAATTCCAAAAAATCACTTACCTATAAAAAATAATAATCAATGTCTGCTTCCATTCTTCATTGTTAAGAATTTATCCATATTTATATTTTATATTCCATGTACTTTTTAAATAAAAGAATTTTTTACGCAAGGATTCAGAAATACCGCGATTTTAAATTGTCATATGAGAGGTTCACAAATGGAGTTGTCTCTCTCTCTTCCAGTTGAGAAATATGGAGGCCGAAAACCGCCATAATTAATTATTTCAAAAACGTAAAAGCAACACATTAGACCAAATATATTTCCCGGTAGTAACTATATAAAGAAACAAACATTTGAAGTGCTGATATGTATCTTATCTCCCCTTTCAATTTCTGGCATGTGTTTGCTGTCAACAATCAAGTTAGTCAATAATGGGTCACCGTATTTTAAAAATGATCACATTTCACTCATCAGTTCAATAATTAAGTTTATTTTAAAAAGAAAAGCAACTCGATGACAAATTTTCCTTTTTTTTTTTCCTTCTCTTAAAGAATTACACGAGTTTTTTGATTAAAAATATTTTATTTCTTCTTTGTGCAATGAATTTTTTCTTTTTCTCGAATCTAAAAAAAACAACAATACTGAATGAAATAGAAAAAATTGATTTAGGTGTTCAATTTTTACAGGACGATATTTTCAAAATATGAGGTTTCACTTAAAAAAATCAACGTGTTTTTTTTTTTTTTTTAAAAGATTTTAAACTTTTGACTTTACAGGTAAATTTGCACATAATTACTTTGTTTTTGTTTTAAATTAGATTATTTTATTTATTGATCTTTTATCTTCAATTTGTAATATATAAAATTAGGTGAGAAAATTAATTTTCTTTTTAATAGACATTTCCAAATGGAGGGGTGAATTAAAAAAAAAAACGTTTGTCTAGAATATTATATTCGGTTTATTGAACAGAGCATAAAATTTCACATTAAACCTGAAAATATCTTAAAAATTGAACCAATCAAAAAATTTTGATAGATTTTTAAATTGAAAAAAATTGAAAAAACTTTAACTCGTAAAATTCAATTCATTTCATTCCGTAGAAAAAATGGCTGCATGAGCGCGCGCATGCACTTTGTAAACACTTTTTTTTTATTATTAAAAATATTTCTATTATTTAAAAAAAAAAAAAAACTTAAATCGTTTATTTTAGAAGTATATTCCATAAAGAAATTAGACAACTCACTTTAAAAAAAAGAAATTACGAGTGTTGTACATTTTATTCGCAAGTTTTGTGTTAAGGGTGTCAAAAATTCCCCCAAAATTCTGACACACCTAGTAGTGCGATTCAGGAAAGAAACCGACTCAATCTGATCCGGGGTGAATGCTATTTTAACAAGTCAACAAAGTGAATCTAATGCACAGACTGATCGTTATAAAGATCTTAGAAATTTTAGCGTAAACGAAACCACTTAAATGCATTCATTTATCTTTATTTTTGATCTCCAAGTTTTCTTAGAGATCAAATGCAATTTTAATTGTGATTGTATTTTATTTTCACACCACCAAATTAGGTTTAATTGCGTATGTGAAACCTTTTTATTTTCTATTTCGAGTAACAAAAATAAAACATTCTTAGTTTTTATTTATTTATATAATTTATTTATTTTTTGTTTTGACTATATTTATTTTCCTTCTCAGAACATTGAGACATGCAATCTACTTGAATAGAAGTCTTGCCTTTGTTGAACTGGTTCTACGAATATCTATATATATAATATTAGTTAACGTTGGAATTTATTTCTAACAATATATTATGTATCTCGCTGCTTTATTGTTGATACTTGCGTTTGTGTGCGTAATACAATTAAGTAAATCGTTAATTTAGTTCATGTATTCAACAATAAACAAAGAAAACCACAAAGTGAAAAATGAGCCGCACTCCTGTACGATTTATTTTTCATTTTGTAATTTCTTATCTGCGTAATATATATATATATATATATATATATATATATATATATATGGATATTTTTTTAAAAAATTATTTTTTAAACGAAGATAGTCAGAATGAATAGCATTTTTATATATAAACATGGTATACAATGTACCTAACTAATCAGGTTCATTGTTATTCCCTCTCACAGGTTAAAGTTTTCATTAACCAATGTCAGGATTTCTCTCTAACAAAGGTTTGACTGACTTTTACTTTTTTCTTCTGTTTTTCATAGGGGCACACACACTCTTGTGACGAATTAATATATTACCTTATGTTAGTGTGCATATATATATATATATATAACAAATAAGTATTCATTTTTACCTACAGACTCTTTCATACTTACGCAATCATCAGTGTAGGATAACAGGGCCACCAAACAATTGCCACGGGAATGAAGGGAATTAAAAACTATTAAACGCTGAATTCGGGCGAGTACATTAGGTAATCTAAAGTGTTCACACTAGCGGAAGACGTGAACGTTGCATAAACGCTATTTGATCGCCTTATAACTCTGCAGACAGTGCCCATCCTTAAGTATTTTTAAAGGGGCTTAATAATTATAATGAAATATTAATTAATCATTTTAACTAGACACTATTTTTCATGCTTACGCACTCATCAGTATAGGCAACAATTCCTGCCGGTCATGAGATTTGAACTTAGCCATGAAGCCACCTTTTGCTCCATTTAGTAAGTTATAAAAATATATTCATGGCAATTAAGCAACACAGAGGCTTCTGCATTTCAATTTCCTACTTATTGGGAACTAGCAGGGACATTCGACATTAAATAATGATATACGAATGTTTCACACTCCCTCTCACAGGTTAAAGTTTTCATTAGCCAATGTCAGGGTTTCTCTCTAACAAAGGTTAGACTGACTTTTACTTTTTTTTTGTATTTTTCATAGGGTCACGCACTCTTTTGTGACAAATTATCTTATTTTAGCATGCATGCTTAGGATAGTTTTTCTATTTTAGATGTTGATATGATGTCGGTTTTTTAATTATTTTATTTTTCTTATGTATTGTTATCCCAAAAAGTTTGTTTTGTATACATTTGGTTGCTATTTCACCCCTGCAATTTGATGGGTTTGAGATTATTAAAGTTTAGAATTTGAAATTTCTCATGCAGACATAATATTCACAGTGGTCTAAATTTTTACATGCACTGGCCTATCCTATTTTTCAATATATATATGGCAATTAAGCTACACAGAATATTCCACATTTCATTCTTGTAAGAATTCATAAGCCTAACGAACTACCTACCTCTACTTACGCATGGAGCACTGTTGAAGTAAATACTGAGAATTTACGCATAAAATTATCTTATATTAATTTGTGATTAAATGAAATAGTAATATATATATATATATATTAGTGATGGGACGATTCCAATATTTTTCCCGATTCCGATACAATTCTTGATTCCGATTCTTTATAAATCTCTAACTATGTAACTATAAGATAATTTTTCCCGATTTTTGTAAAAAGCACATGATAAATATATAGATATTTTCGTAAACATAAAGTTACACTTGTGGAGAGTGATCTATCGATTTTAGCCTTACTGATATTATAAAATCAATAAATGTTTATTTTTTCATTATTACCAGCAATGGAAGATTTTACTTTAAACAAAATAAAATAAAAAAAGACAATTAAAAGAATCGTTTTGGCATCAGAAAATAGGCATCAATTATTCCGATACGAATTCTGATACCCCCAAATCTTCCAATTTTTGTGATTCCTGATTCTGATTCCGATCAATCGTCTCAGCACTAATATATATATATATTCCGATTTTTCTTATATATTGTTTTGTATATTTTTTTAGCATTTAATGTTCTTTTCTGTTCCTTCTCTCTTATATCCCATCATTTTGCCCTTATACAATATTTTTTTCCAATTCTAATCTCAAAATTTTTTCCATTTTTAATCTGAATATTTTCCAAAATCGGTGTTTTTTGGGGTTTTTTTTTCCTTATAATTACTTTAGGATGTCAGCTTTTTACCTTCTTCTGACAAGAAGCATTTAGCTTCGAAATGCTATGGCCTAAAGAGTTTTCTCCCTTATTTCTCTTTCTGTAATCCTTATATACTTGATAATGTAATAAAGTTCCTATGTAACTTTCCGCTTTATCTCAACTTATTTTATAATATATATATATATATATATATATAAGTGATACAAGACACCGACAGAACCCAGACGAAAAATCCTGACAGATACCACTTGAAGCAACACCTTCAAGGAGATCCTAGCCAAAAAGGAAAAGCTCAATATTTAAGAATAGAGCAATATATATATATTCCGTGGTTAAATTTTAAATTATCCACAACCACTCAAAAAACTATTTCCAATAATTGTGCTGAAAAGCAAAATAGCGTCCATTCGCAGCTGAACATTTTGCTAACTGCATTTCATTTCCTCTGATGATATGAGCCATTGTTGAAAATCCATGGATTAAGGAATTTAAATAACCCCTACTATATATTCCTTTTGTCAAGCAATAAATACTTGAATCGAATATATGTCTCTATATGTTGTTTTTTCCAGAATTTAAAATTTAACCACAAAACTTATATATATATATATATATATATATATATATATATATACATTTTTATTTTTTAAAGATGGTAAGTTGGCTCTCATCTGGTTTTGGGAATATATGTAAATGAGCTGGATTAATAGAGGGGATATGTATGCACTTACGAACTATATCTATGTACATATCTATGAACGAGCTATGCCGGTGATAAAGGTATGTACGTACTCATCTTTGTGTGTGTGTAATTGTATGTATGTGTGTACAAGTGGATATACATGCAGGGTTGCAGAGTTGGATGGTAAAAGTCTGACTTCGACTCCTAGAATTCCTAGGATGCAGACTCCGACTCCTTTGATATCTTCAACCCTAACTCCTTGACCCCTATGTGGAAATTTATTCTGCAGATCCATATACCAGCCTCCCACACCTATTCAGCAAGCATTTTATAAATACTTTTAATGTATATTATTTTTTACGTTTAACATTCACTTGTATGATAAATATACTCACATGAATAAGTGCAGATAACAAAGAGATTAAAAAAAAATTTACAAATCCAATTTTATTATGCTATCAGTTCAAAAATGAATACAATATTTAGAGATAGGGAAACCTCTTTAAGCCATGACATTTCAAAGCCAAACGCTTCTCATCAGAAGAGGGGGAGCAAAGGTGCATATTATACAGAGAAGAAAATTTTTTAAAGATAATATTGCCTTTATGGAAAAAGTATTAAAAAAAAACAGGAAAAAGTTATAAAGCATGGGTTGCGTTTTCTTAATTTAGGTGCGTTTTTTTTTTTTTTTTTTTTTTTGGATAAGATGGTAATTCTGGATCGATCCCAGACTAATCCAATTGCCAAATTCCATTTGATTCAGGAACTGGATAACTTTAGGATTACCATCCGATTGTTATCCGATGTAATCCATAGTGATCTCACTCAGACAGAATTTTCATTGATCCCGTGCGACGTCACAACCAAAACAAAAAAAAAAACGTCCAGACAAAATTTGCAGTGATCCGAATGACCAAAATATCTTGATGAAGTAGAAGCATTGCAGTACAGTACAAAATATGATATATCTCCAAAAATAAAAGTAAAACCATACAAAAACTGCTAAATTATGCAACTGGTAAAAACCAAACAGGAAAACCATGTAAAAAAAAATGAATTTATTAGACTTAAGGAGTCGGATATAAAACTCTGATTCCTAGTACTCTTAGGAAGCTGACTCTGACTCCTGCTAAAACCTCCAACTCCACAACCCTGTATGCATGTGTGCGTAAGCTTATGGTTGCGTGTATGCAGCCATATGCTAACATTTATGCAAGTTTTGATTGATTTCTATACATTTCTTTATTTCATTGCATCTTTTAATCTATTTTCGATTCAGATTACTCATATATTTGCGATTTGCTTATTGACTAAGACTAAAACCTGTTGGATTAAATTACTCTTTCACTGGTCAAACGGACAAACCATGAGAGCTTAAAGTTATACAGTTCTCGCCCACTGCAAGAACTGTGACACCAGGGTGGGAAAGTGGGATTGAGAAGTCAGTGTCCCCGAGGACAGGTACTCTGTCCTGCAAAATTGCCTGGGCAGCCCTGTGAGCATTCCCCAGTAAGGGCGCCTCAAGCGATTAGCAATAAACTAACCTCTTCTCAAAGAGAGAAGGCAAAGCCTGGGAAAGTGAATCTCCCAGAACTGCACAGAACTAACCTCCAACCAAAAATTCAATAGGGAACAAGTCATTGTCAGGACAATCTACACTCTGTTGATTTTGGGGACTCAGGATAAAAATCCCTAAGCAAACGAATAAGGTGGTTGTGGTAGTACGCAATTGACTTTGACCTCCAGATGACTAACAATGATGGGTAGAATCTAAAATAGATAAGAAAGCTGTCGTTCCTTTCACTATTTCGATGACCTGGGAAAATATTTTATTTAATTTTCTGACTACGAAATTCACTTGGAGTCCTGAAGCAACATGAAAATTTTGGAACATTAATCGGTCCATGTAGACTCCTTACAATGTTCAAATAATTTTATATATATTAGTAGCCTGGCAAGGCCACAGGGGAGACAACCAAGCAAAAAAAAAAACCCTAAGCAAAATTCATCCCAAAGCAGCAAAACGAAAGATGGCTTGCCATGATGCTATATATAAAAACGTAGGCAAATTTGGGCATATTTTATTGGTTTGAAAGTACAGGTTCTTTTTTACCAATTGTCATAAAATTTTAACCATAGAATAGTATTATAATTATCATAAAAGCTTGCAAATTTTCATGTCGTTTCGTCCCATAGAACCAAAGATATGAGCATTTCAATATCCAATTTGGTTATGAGTATAGATATATCCATATATAGATATAACTATACGACTATTTTTGGCAATTTTATAAGTTCGAAATCTCAGCGACTATTGATCAGAATTTACCAAATGAAGGCTCGTTGTAAAGGTAATGACCTGATTTGTCTAGTGGGCTATGTGACATTTGCCTTTAAGGTGGCACATTTAGGGGATCATCCATTATATAGAGCCTATTTTTAGCACTTTTTACAGCCATAAAATATCTCAATCATAGTCATTTGTTTGCCTAGTTTTGCATATAAATTACAAAATATCTTATATTTTTACAAAACCTCTGGCCTTGATGGAAGGGAAACTAAAACTTGCTATGATTTCAAATGATCTGAAATAACAGCAAGGGGGACTTGATTCCAAATATTTCTCATATGTTTATCTCCCCTCTTTGGTTTTCATACATAAAGTAAATTTCACAGTGTATACATGTTATTTGATACTGGAGTTATTCATGATCGTATCCTATTTCCAAAAGAGGGAAATATAATATATAAAAAATATTTGGAATCAAGTCTCCCCTTGCTGTTATTTCAGATCATTTGAAACCATAGCAGCAAGTTTTAGTCTCCCCTCCATCAAGGTCAGAGGTTTTGGGGAAATATATGGCATAATCATGTTGATACACTTGTTCTCATCAAATCACTAAAGTTAAGCAACGATGGGTCTGGCTAGTACCATATGGGTTACCATTTAGAAATGTTAACTGCTATATGTACTGCACATAGAAATTTCTATGTTAGTATCTGAGGGCGTGTTTAATCCACTAGGAGAGATGCAGCCTCAGTATTCATTAAATTATTCTTCTAAGGAAAGAAAAATTTTGTAAAACCGGTCTGTTGTCTACTCTGTCTTGTGGCAGCCATTGTACCGACTGAGATTAGTAGTTGAACGAAAAGTGTGGCTGTTTCTACTGAAAGTTTTCACCACTATAAACAAATCTGTGTGGATTTCTGAACAACTTAGTTGTTGTGACATTACTCATGTGTCGAAATTGAAGGGAGCATCAATTATATATATATATAAGTTAAATCGTCTGTGTGTGTACATTTCCCTACCAAAATACTCTGTCAATTTTCAGTCTCCAGACTAGAGATTTGACATAAGGGGTATTGAGATTTGGGAAAATCATTTAGATGTTGGATGAAGTAGATCAAGAAAGAGAATATTTTACGGATAACATTGTTGTAAACATTTAGCATCTTCTTTATTTAGGTCATTTATTTATTTGCATTATCCTCTAAATCCTCCTTTAAGTCTGCTTCTCCTCTTATATGCTCCTTCTTCTACCACTTATCTCATTCACTTTTCCTTCCACAATTCAAAACAATGTGCAAGCTAGCAAAATTATGTTTTATTATATAGATTAGCGTTTCTAAGGAGTTTTTATACTGAAAATGATGATAATACAAGCATGTTTAGCATGTAAAATTGTCTTGCAAGTGTGGGGTATACGCGAAAGGAAAAAAAGGGTACCGTTTATAAGGCTAGGTTATGGTTAGAAACAAAAGCAAGAAAAATAAGTAATATACGACGTACTGGGCATATCTGCATCGCTCTTTGGGAAAGAAGGAAAGGATAGCTAGCTCATTTATATACATGAAGGGCATCTTGGGAAGGCGGTGTATGATGGGAAAAGCTATTTTTTTTTTTTTTTTTTTTTGATAGAAGGATATAAAAGCCAGGAAAAATTCCCTGCAAGGAACACAAAAAGAAAAGAGTCGTGAACATCTTCTCTTGAAAAGTATTTTGTGTTGCTGGCGTTCAGATTGTGCGGTGTGACATTGGTGGCGAGAGGCCAGATGTGGTCGATTGGAAAAGAAGAGGGCAGAAACGTGCTGTTGTCGAGCGAGTGACTCCCTCCTTCCTGAACCCCAGAACCGAATCCTGATTGTAACCTCACAGCAAGATTTTGAAAGTTGCACCTAAATAGCATTTAAGCTTAGAATTATCTTTCCAATTTTGCAATTTTCATTTGTTGTACTATATTATTGTTACTATAATAACTTAGCTATAGTTTAATAAAATAAATGTAGTCGTTGTTTTTTTTGTTTTTTTTCAAAGAATGTCACCACTTACCAAGGCCCGGAGGCCAATCAAAGCATAAGGGTTAATGAGTGTACAGTAGTCAATGGGACAATATCATAGTAATCGTTAATAGTGGAAATTTGGTAAATTGAATTACTGCCATTAGATATTGAAATATTTTTCAATTATGACCGAAAAATCAAAATAATCAAGGGAAATAACTCTTATTTTTATTTGAAAATATAAAGAGCTGGTATCCTTACAACTAAAATTTTATTTATTTCTCTATATGAGTTTGAAAAATTTATTTAATTGTACCCCTTTATTTATTGTTTTTTTTTTTTTTTCATTTTGTTAGATTTAAATTTCAGTCTTATTTGATATAGTTTTGTCATTAAGTTAATAAAACCAAATACGTTTTGTTTTTTTTATATACTGCATCCTGGACAACACTGGATATGTACATTTATTAACTTTAAGAAATGTATTGGTAAAGTTATCATTATGTATAGCATAATCATGTTAACATGCTAGTTCTCATTAGATGAATGACGTTGAGTCTGATGCGTAACCATTTGGGAATACTAGGTGCTGTATGCGATCTTCGCTTACCTCAGCATTATTTCCAGTCGTCCTGGACTTCTCTTTGCCATTGGAATCAGGCAGTGCTAACTCAAGAGATGTGGTTTGTGATTGCGAAACCTTTGCTTTACAACTACACATGCAACCATCCTCCCAAGAGGTATCCATTGTCTCTTGAGACTGAACAGAGGCTATGCCAGATGGATGGAGTATTGTTGCCATATCTGGGCAGGAGCTGCTAGAAAGACCTGATCCTCCCTTGACAGAGTTCAAAATATACTTTGTAGCTTAGTGATGGATGCCATTTTCTTTTCCCTGCAACTTCTTTCCCACAGAAGAGACGTTGCGAGCCTGTTTCTGCTTTATTATTTTCATGGCAAGTGCTCATCTGAGCTACAATCTATGGTCCCCCTCCCTCGACTTGAGTTTCACAAAAAGCACTTGTCTATCTGAAATCGCTATCAATAATTTCCCCCACTTTTTATCTGTGCCTAAACCTAAATGTAGATTCCATGAACAAAGCTTCTTTGTTAGAACTGCACGCTTGTGGAACTCTGTTCCGTTTTCCTGCTTTCCAACTGACTACAATATGGTTGTCTTCAAGTCCAATGTAAACAAGTTCTTTGTGAGCCATCCTCTTAAGTAATCCAATTTACCAAATTTCCACTACTAACGATTACTATGACATGTTCTCTTTGACTGCTGTACACTCATTAACCCTTATCAAGGCTCGGAGGCCACTCGAGGATAAGTGGTGACTCCTTTGTAAAAAAAAAGAAAAGAAAAAATTCAATTAACACTGCAATAATATTGAAGAATTTGAAAATTTGAGTTTTTAAATTAATTTCTTTAATGTTTGGAACAAAATATTTTATGAGAGTTTTACGATGTTAAAAGTGGGATGTCCAAGTGTACGCTTCCAAAATTGATTAAGCCGACTGCGTTACATAAAAGTTCACGCTTGTTGAGTTGTCTTCTTTCTATATTACAAATAGTTATGCCTTCTCTTTTGTATTTTTAAATTAGAAATCTTTTATGTTTAAAGCAATGTAACTTTAGCTATTTTTAGTTGTAGCTTTGTTAATGTTTTAATATGAAATAAAAGAATTTCTTGTATGTGGTTCATGAGATAAATAGTTCTATTTTAACTGCGTGACATAAACTTTTATCCGTTTGACATACTCGTAATCTTATGTCTTTTCGAGTATCATCTATATTTTAATATACAAGATACCTTCAATAAGTTTCCAGACTTTTTCGCATGGACACTTTTATTGATAGTACACACATGAAACTCTAGTCCCCCTTCGAAGTAATCTCCTCCGGTTGCAATGGTTTTGTTGTACCGTGCTAACAACTTCTGAGAGGTCTCGTGGAAGTCCTCTTGTGGAAGTGTGTCAATGACCCTCGTCAGAGCCTCTTCCATCTTCTCAATTGTCACCATAACGACAGTCTCTAAGGTGTTCCTTAAGCTTAGGGAATAACCAAAGTCACAGGGAGCAAGGTCTGCACTCTAGGGAAAGTGTGTTTCAAGAGTAAATCTTCCACTTTTTTTTTTTTTTTCACAATGTGATGAATTCAATCGTTTAAAAAAGAAATTATTTCAGAAATATTTTGAATTTTTACAGGCGAACATTTTAAAATGTAAATAATACATAATAAAATTTTTTTTTGCAAAACTTAAATAATTTTATTATATTTTCTAACCTTTTTTTTTTTCCGAAAAATCGTATAATCAGCAACGATTGTGACCGAAAATTACGTTTTTATTTCATCATTCCAGTATATTTTAATATGTACCTCCCCCCTAAAAAAAAAGAAATTTCTGATAAGATCGCGTTGGGATGGAGGTAAGATGTGAGATTTTTTTTTTTTTTTTTTGTATATTTTATTTCAGTTTATATATATAGTTCAGCTTCTTTTAAATAAGTCTGTAAAAAAAAAAAATTACGAAATTGATCGATTATTTAATTTTTGATAGAATTATAAAAATCGCATTCATTGTTTATATTAAAATACGTAGAAATAACATTCAGTTCCATTTTGTTTCTGTTTTTAGCTTTTTGTGGAGTTTTTTGAGAATAAAAATATATATATATATATATATATATTGCAATCTTCTTGAGAATACAGCAAAAATTACGATAAATCAGTTTTATTTTACGAATTTTTACTGTTCTTAATTGCTATGAAGGTCGAAAATTCAACCTTTATTATAGTCATACCTGATTAATAAAGTTATGAGTTAATTTTGTATGTTGTGCATTTTTCGCATAAACGTTACTTCGATCTTTTTTTTATTTACATATTTGTTTTTGTTTTTTTTTTTGTTATGGCTTTGCTTCAGTGATATGTCTGTGTCTTTAGTTTTACTAGTCTGTTCCATACTTATCCACTATTCCGTATACTTATTTTTCATTTTGTTAAACATTTTTTAGCTAGCGTTTAAAGTTAGAAAAGAATGCAAGAAAAATTCAGACTAAGCATTAAAAATGGTTTTATGTTGTTGCTTTTATTAAATGTTTTTAATATATTATTATTATTATTATTATTATTATTAAATATTATTAAACGAGGAATCATTTTAAGTTAAAATTCTAATTTCGTTTTTAGATAAACACGACATCAGGTCTAATTCGGTGGTCATTTTCTTTGGATTTAGGTTATTCTCATAAGGTTGACATTTCAAGCATGCTTTTCTCAGTTTTAGATCCATCATACTAAATGGATTTTAAATGAAAATGATTCCTCATCTATATAAATAAAATAGTAAAGGTATGTATGTATGTATGTATGTATGCGTCTGTGTGAAGATATTTAAATGATAAACTACTGATCACATGACACTAAAATTAACAGGAAATAGTAATACGCAAAGAATGGTTTATAATGAGTAAAATCTTTGTTTTTGGTGGATGAATAACGCGTACGTCGGCAAGTTAAAATGCAAAATTTTTATTTCAACTTGCCGACATTGTTCTATTACTTTTGTGCATGCGCAAATTCATTCATAGATTGAAGTGGTTTAATTTTAAGTCTGGATCAATCTGTCGATAGCTCAAACAGTAGGGAATGTGGCTAGAGCGCTAAAGTTTTTTTTTATTATTATTATTCTAGTTGATGGCATCCAAGTCATTTTTTTTTTTTTTTTTTTTTTTTTTTTTTTTTAACTTTTGAAATCGATATTATATATATTAGGTACAATATAATATTCAATACAGAATTGGCTCTGTAATAATAAATACAAAATCTGCATGCATGAAAAGACATTTAAGCGTGTTTTACGACCAGGCAAGGTCAGGCTCCCTCAGCTAGTTTAGTAATATTTTATAAAAACATGAAACTGTTTTTAATCCCATATACAAACCTTTAAGCATTATCATTTTTCATTATATTAGTGGTGGGACGATTCCAATATTATTGCCGATTCAGATTCTTTATAAATCTCTAAATATTTAACTATACAATTGTTTTTTTTTTTTCCGATTATCGTAAAAACACATGTCAAATGTGCATATATTTTCTCAACCATAAAAACACGCTTGTGAGACGTGATCTCCAGCATTTCATTTTATTGGTAGTTTAAAATAAATATGTATTTTATTATTACTATCAGCCATGGAAGATTTCATTTTATTGGTAGTTTAAAATAAATATGTATTTTATTATTACTATCAGCCATGGAAGATTTCATTTTATTGGTAGTTTAAAATAAATATGTATTTTATTATTACTATCAGCCATGGAAGATTTCATTTTAAACAATCAAATCAAAAAGAAAGATAATTAAAAGAATCGTTGTTGGCATAGGAAAATAGACATAAATTTTTCCGATTCCAATACTTTAAAATGTTCCGATTTTTCCGATTCTGTTAACCGCCCGAACACTAATAATGGCGTACTGGAAAAATCAAATAGATATTTGCAACTTCTCTTCCAATTTTCGGATTTTAATTATATCAAATCACACTTCATTTCCTGTTGACGGATTAATTGTTGCTATTTCTTCTGATGAGTCAAGGGCATAATAGATTCACTGATTGATATAATAATTAACTGATTGATTTTGCGCTACGAAACAGAAACTGTCAAGAATTGTATAAGTCAACTGAATTAAAGGAATAAATTAAAAGATGGTCAACATCATGAATTTTGGAATATAACTTTTTGTTATTTATTCTCTATATTGCTCTGTAATTACATTAAGCTTCTTAAATAAGGATTGGTATATATTATAAGAAAATATATTACCACAGAAAAAAAAAAAATATATATATATATAAATTTTAATTGCTGTAAAAGGTTCCAGTGCATTGTTACTGGGAAAGAATGAAAAACTATATATAAAAGGTACACTTAAGTAAAACACCATATGTCCTTGATAAATATATTGATATCAGATATTGAAAAAATAAAAATATTATTAGAATAAAGAAACTGGTGAAACAGATGACACATTCACAGTTTGAATAACTCCCCCACCCCTTCCCTATGCGCACAGTTTTTTCTTTTCTTCATATGCTTACTAATACAAAATGCAAATGATTTGCAAGATATTCTGTATGCAGGTGCGTGAAAAGCTGTGCTTGTATATCTATAGAATGTAAACATTTTTTTTATATATATGTAAATCACTCCAGGCAAGGTATGAAGCCACTTGATGTAAGGAGCTCAAAAAAAACACACACACACTTCAAGGTCAAAATCTGGTCAATGATAAGCGTTTGATGAATAGAATTCGACCCAGAAAACAGTAATTCTCCCCTCTTTGTCGGAAATATCGCTAATGGAATATGAGGGATTGAGGACAGAGTAAGAGAAGCAAGTTTTACTAACAACTAACCATGTATCGAGGCCCAAAGGTCACTCAAGGATAAGGATTAGTGAGTTTATTAGATGATTGGTAGGACAATATTGTGAGTGAGGCTTGTTAACAATTATTGTAATTAGGCAGAATTTGATTATTTAAAAGGATGGCTCAACATGATTTGCTTGCATTGGACTTGAAAACGACCATGTTTTAGTTGGCTGGGAAGCGACCCTGTGATATTGTGTCCTACATGCTTATTTGCATATTGAATGTTTTAGATGGTAATTGGAAAAGATGAAGGAGAAATGGAAAGTGAAGAATAGAGGGAGTAGGAGTAAGAGCAAGAAGATGCTGTAAAGAAAGAGTAAGACTATAGTAGGAGGACATTTCTAAATTTTTGAGATGAGGATTGGTTATTTGTATTATTTGGATTTATCGGATCACTGTACTACTCCATAGATCCTTGCAGATCCATGGTACAGTGGTTAGAGTACCTGGAAAAATCAATTATAAAAATTTTCCTGAAGGTTCAGTGTGGGCGACCGAAAAATACAATTGCGAATTACTTAGAACCTCTATCCAGTCATGACTGACGGAACAAGTGCATGCTACCCCCATGAAGTAAATAAAAAGTTTCGCTCGAAATTCCGTCCAAATTACAGAGTTCGACAGAAACATTCCCGAGTTCGACAAGATACACCTGAAGAAGGTCGGAGGTTACATCGACCGAAACGTTGTGAAAATCACACGCCAGATGAGAATCCAAATAATACGACTATAGTAGGAGGATAATGTAAGTTGAGGACGGGAATGGTGGCAAGGAATAGAAGTAAAAATAAAAATTACATAAATGTGATAAATGAACAAAGAAAAGACATAATAGTTGTAGTAATAACTGAAGCGTTAAGAGAAGTGGTGTAAGAGGATAATGTAAATAAATAAATGACGCAAATAAAGAAGAAAAGGATAGGCCTACAATAATAGTATCAGTGTAAGACGGCCATTCTCAATCTTTCCTCCATCATTGACTTCTCGGATTTATGTATTCCTTCATTTACCCCCTATTCCCATCATAAGGTGACAAAACGAACTATTGTGTAAGACTTTAGGTTTTGTATAGCAATATACAATTATACATTCCTATCACAAAATAATAGAAAATTATTAAGTTAATTGTATTGCGTTTCTTAGACATGACACAATCTGAAAAGAAATAATTATTTTAAAATTATCAGGTATTCAATTATTTACCACCCTGACTATTTACCCCCAAGAGTAAATTTACGCCTGGTTGAGAACCTCTCATGCAAGAAAAGGAGAATAAGAGGATAGCCGGGCCAAGATCACATTGTAGTATCTGTTCTGATGCTACAACTTCACTTTTTCTGTCCCCGGTCAGTGGAGGAGAAATCCTTCATGACTGAGACAATTTCTATTTTTGTTCCTATACAGAGCGCCCCTTTTTGGGGAGCTGGATTTTCTCCACATTAAAAACCGACCTTGTCTAACTCTGCCTTTGTGGGGAAGCAAGTAAATAGGAACATATGTGGTGGGGAAAGGCGAATGAGACAAGACGTGGTGGGAGGAAGGGAAAAAGGGATAACAGCAGCAGCAGTATCTACAGATGGGAAAATTAGGCTTTTATTTCATTATGGAAAATCTTTATGACTTGTGCATTCATCCACCAGCTCTCCTGGATGTCACCCTAGGCTAACAATACTAAACCAATAGTAACGACTTTTTTTTTTTTTTTTTTTTTTTTACTATTGGGTTGCCATTTATTAAGACTAGAAGCCATTCGAGGATGGGGTTGATATATATATATATATATATATATAGAGAGAGAGAGAGAGAGAGAGAGACTGTTAATGCCCTATTCTAATCTTTATCATTTGTTCCTCTTCATTCTTACTTTTTTCTGTATTCATTCTGCAGCTGAATCTTTCTTTGACAATCGTCGCTGTTTTTTTTTGTTTTTGTTTTTTAATCGTCTTTCTTAGCATCGCTTAAGTCCATATTTTATATTCTATAATTATATCCATATCGTCACTGCTGGTTTAGCAAGAACCCATCTTACTATCATAATGAAGAAAAAATGTACTTGTGTAGTTTACAGACCGTGATGTAAGATTTTCAAATCAAATTCAATTTTTATAGCAGTTTTTTTTGCTTATGTTGGTTAAAGTACAGAATAGTTAACGGTCAATGTGGCATAGAGAATTAAATGAAGACTTACCATTTAAAAAATTGATTTCTAGGTGTATTCGGGTCTGGTATGAACGAATATCAGGTACATTTGTTGCCGGTATGTAGTTCTTATGATATTAAAACCTTGATTATCCAATGTATTCCCTATTGTTTTCACTTGTCGCCATTCTTAACATGGGGAGGGAAGTGATGTATTGCTTGGCGAATGCGTCAAGTTTCTTATACAATAAGAAAAAAAATGGTGGTCACTTTAAAGTATTAGATAAAACATGGTAATATGAAAGTGTTAATATCATTAAAATTACTTGCCCGCGACAAATTTAACTGATATTCGTTGATACCGTACCCGAATACCCCTAAAATCAGCTTTTTACAGGTAAGTCTTCATTTGGTCTTCTGGGACACAATGACCTATTTAACAAAGCCTCCTCTCCCCATGTTAAAAATGGCTTTCTAAATGTTACTTTTGCACTGTCTCTAAACTGTACAAGTACTGTTAAAAAAAGAAAATTCTTTTTTCTTCAGTATGTCTAGTGTGAGAGGGAATTTACACAAACTGAACTTCTTTGTAAGGAGTTCCCATTTAGGGAACACATTGCTACCGAACTGCTTCCTTGCTAAGTACAACATAGTTCTCTTCAAATCCAATGTCATGAACCACTTTCACAAGTATTTAAACTGTCTATTGCATCAATTATTCTCAGTCTTCTTGTAAAGTTTTTCATCTCTCTGCTGACAATCGTTTCATTGAATTATTAACCCTTCAGTGGCTTTTCACCTTGATACATGTTGACTCTATAGTAAAAAAAAAAAAAGGTGCTTATATAGTATTGGGCACAAATGAAAATTGTAGTTCCGAATAAATTAACAGGAAAACTCTTCTATATTCTTATATATCAGAGAAAAATAGATATCTACACCAGAACTTGGGGGAAAATTATCAGGTAAAATTTTAATTAAAAATAAAAATCGGTTTTATCGTATTTTGCTGATACGCCATTGATAAGAGCAGAAACCTTGTAAAGCAGGGGGAGATAACTTAATCTGACATTTAAAAATGTAATAATGAATAAGAAAACTGAATTTTATTTGTAGTTTAAGTTCTTGATAATTTTGAGTGAGGATATTTATTTTTGCATCATATATATATATATATATATATATATATATATATATATATATATATATTAGAGTTTTTACTTGATATGAGATTTTTCACTGATACTCAATACTATATAAGCCCCCCCACCAAAAGAAAAAAAAATTATTAAACTGGAAAAGTTTTTAGGAGAGATAAAGGTATAAATTATTTGGTACGGCAATAATTAAAAAAATATTTTCATAAGCATATCTGGTTTAGAAGTACAAATACTTTTTTTAAATTTTATGTTTTGTTTTCTGTGCTCATTGAACTTTCTTCTGAGGATCATGGCAAAAAGAGGGTGAGGTAGTTTATGTAGTGGATATCCACAAGTGTAATGTGATCCATTTCTAGCATTTCTGATTATTCTTGATCGTGAAGTATATTACTGTTCTTATTAACTTGTCTCCTTATGAGGAGATTTAGACGACAAAGTCGGGTTTAAAAATGGGGAAAATCCAGCTAATCAAAAAGAGGCATTCTACATTGGAATAAAAAAAAAAAAAAAAAAAGCTTCCTCGGTCTAGAAAAATTTATCCTGCACTGACTGACGACAAAACAGGTACTACACTCTACTCCTACATAAAAGGCGAAGGAATATTATTTGGAATAAATTTTATCTATTGTTGAAGTTCTTGTTTTGATGGGAAAAGTTGTTTCAGTCTATCACATATGCACAATGTTTTAAGCAACTATAGGCCTTCAGGCCAAGATCACAGTGTAGTATCTGTTCTGATGCTACACTTCCTTTTCTGTCTTCGGTCAGTGAAGGAGAAATCCTTCATGACTGAGACGATTTTTATTTTTGTTCCTATCCAAAGTGCTCCTTTTTTGGGGAGCTGGACCCCCCCCACCACCACCACCACATTAAAAACCGACCTTGTGTCTAACTCTGCCCTCGTGGGGAGGAAAGTAAATAGGAACTATAGCACTCATATATTAGGAATAGTTTGTAGCAATGAGGAAGACAAGAAGTCTCATTCTAACCTAAAATTACAGCTTTATTGATTATCTTTGTTAATAAGTTTGTATTAAGAAATTGGGAAGCGTTCCTGCATAGAGACGTTGAGGAATGAGTAGGCAGGCCTGTTGAAGTGTTGTCATAACTTGGATCAGTAGAGAACATGAGTTGTACAGCGGCGCATCTCCGATCTCGCTTGTTGAGCATTGTCACTTTCAGGCATGATAGAAGGCTCTTATCGCTCTCGGGATTTGTACACAACTGGCCAACTAGCAACAAAAAAAAAGAAAACCGGTTTTCATTAAACAGAAATGGGATCATGTCATTGCACTTAGAGCGACAATTTTATCGTTCTACCCTGTAGTTATTGTTCATTGAAATACATATATGTACAAATATAATTCAAAACAATGAGTGAGCGGAAGTGATCGCTACAGTCTTGCAAATATCTTAAATACCTACACTTTTTTCAATAAACACATTTAAACAACATTTAATTGATATTTATCCTTTTTTCCTCCACAACAATAACATATGATCGTTCAGGTTTTAGCATATTAATACTAGTGATGGGATGATTCCAATATTTTTCCTGATTCTTTACTAAATTCTCGATTCTGATGCAATTACCGATTCTGATTCTTTACAAATCTCTAAACGTTTAACAATACAGTTATTTATTTATTCCCTATTACCATAGAAACACACATTAAGTGTGCAGATAATTTCTCAAGCATAAAAATACATTTGTGGAAGATGATTTTAGTTTTACTGGTAGTTTCAAATAAATAAATATTTATTTTATCATGGAAGATTTTGTTTTAAACAAAATAATAATAATAAATAAAAACAATTAAAAGAATAGGCACAAATTTTTCCAATTTTAATTGTTCTGACACTAATTAATACTTCACATATCAGCGACTTCATTTTGTTTTTTTTTTGTTTTGTTTTTTCTTGGCCACACTATTCACTCATAATAAAGAACGCAGGGCGTTTGAAATATTTAATCAGTATATCTAAAACAAGCATGGTTTTATGCTTCAACCACCTCTTGCTCATCATTATGAAAAAATATGTACAAAGCATACTATAACAGATGTACACAACTATTAGGTTGGTGTAAAAATGATGTTGTTTTTATGTTCAACTATATATCTATAATATAAAGCTGTGTGTGTGTCTGGTCACGAATAGACTCCTATATGGTTGACTATTTTAAAAAACTGATTACATATAATGATAGATGTATCGAGACACAGGAATGGGTATGTTTGATCTGGCAGAACGATGGTTCATTAAAATTGTGGGGTCTGCGTTCGCACCTAGTCCACAAAGTATGGAAATAAAAAATTTAAAAATTTAAAAAAGACGTTTACAAGTGTTTTTCATATAGATGTACATAAGAATACTTTGATAAGTATGTTTTAACTTAAATAGGGATGGTATATTAAATTGTGGGGTCTGCATTCGTGCCTGGCCTCCATAGAATGGAAATATGCACAAACTTTAATAAAGACTTTTCATATCTATCTGTGTCAGTATACTTTGATAATTATGTTTCAGTTTAAAGAAATATGGTATAATAAAATTATGGGATGTTCGTTCGCGCCTGACCTCCATAGAATGGAAATATGTCACAAAGTTTAATAAGGTTTTTTAATATAGATCCACAGAATATTGTGATAAGTGTTTCAGTGTGAACAGGTATGGTATAATAAATTATGGGGTTTATCTATTTTATTTTTACTTTCATCATATTTTGCTTTGGTTTTGATACCCCCAAATTCGAAGCTATCTCTTTACAACCCTTCCTTTTCAAAACCTATCATACTTTCATAAATCAGAGTCCATTTTCTGTAGGCTGTTTTTGAACCCAGTCAACTACGGGTACTTTTGCTAGTATATATATATATATATATATATATATGAACGACATTATTTTTTGCACCAACCTAATACAAATAAGTGCAAACTGGTCTGATAATAAAACGAAGAGTCAACATGAAATCAAAATGGATTACGTTTGTTTATGAAAAACGCTTTTTACAAAGCTGAAAAGACGACATCTTGACATATGGTTACTTCTCACGGAATAAAATTAATGATTTTTTTTTTCTCTTTCTCTTTAAGTATGTACTTTTTCTTTTCACAACGAACAAAACTTGCTTAATAGATTAAAAGTGGATGTGGGTGGATATGGGACATAGTTTGTTGACCTTTCTATGAACAAAGGTCATACAGACAGAATTATACAATTAATTTGCATTAATTTTTCTTTTTCTTACTGTTTTGTTGTGGGAGGTGACGATGGGCAAGTGGTTAACAACATGAACTGATGACCTGGGTGCCCCAAGTTCGAATCTAATTCGTTTCACAAAAAATCACTTTAACTTAAGATGTTCCTATTTACAAATGCCTCCCCACGTGGCGAAAAAGAACAAAAATAAAAATTGGTTCAATCATGAAGGATTGCTCCTCCTCTGAGAGAGAGAGAGAGAACAAGAATTGAAGTGCAGCATCTGAAGAACAGATACTATATTTTGATCTTGGCCCGAAGGCCATGATGATGATAATTTTTTTTTTTCTTTAATTTTTAAACTTAAATTTCATAATTTTTAAATTTATTTTTATTTTTTTTTTAAATTTTTGGTAGGATGGTTTTTCATCTCAAACACTGACATCAAATTTATATGAGGCAACGTTGGTGGGGAGTTGAACAAGAGGTTTCTTCAAATTACATTAATATTTCTGCATGGTTATTCTGTCAGCAAAACAGAGGGAAGGAAAGACAAGGGTTGAAGGAAAGAAATTATAAAGAATAGAAAACCTTCCGGCATGTAAAGATTTCTACTGAGACTTTTGTTGCTAGTTGAGGTAGTTGGAGGTATTTTTGATGAGTGCACTAAGTTCACTGGAGCACATTCCACTGAAGTAAAACAAGCATAGAGATGCAACAGAGGCTGGGACTTTGTAGATCATGCGAGACCTATTAGGTTAGAAATTGTTTAAGAATATATTATCAGTGTAATTAAAATAATTATACGAAGGGGCATTCCAGAAATAATGTCAACTATTTTTTTACTCAAATGGATCAGAGGGGATTGCTAATTGCATTGTTGTGATGACTGAACTTATGTATTTATGACCTGAAAATTTAATCTCTCTGTTGCAGATATTAACGGTGTGAGACTCTAAGAAAGCAATCCTTATCATGGATGTGTGTCAAAAGCAGAGATGCGTCATTGAATTGCTAGCAAAAAATGCATCGAGAACAGTGGCGATAATAAAATTATGGGGTGTTCGTTCGCACCTGACCTCCATAGAATGGAAATATGTCACAAAGTTTAACAAGGTTTTTAAAATAAATTTTGGAGCACAAAAGTCACTCGTTTTAATGGCACCACTCCCTCCTTCGTAGCTATTTAAATTTTCAGTTAAAAACGATAGGAGGATTTACTTTCGAAATCTTTATCCTCAAGTTGCTGTTGGCCTTGATAAGTAGTTATCAAATAATAAAAACCGAGATGAAGCATTATTATTTACATGTTTGAAGCTATTGTTCTCATCTTAGTTATTTTATTGTCATGTTTTGGCCATTCTTCTCCCTAGCCTTCTTCAAATGTTCTTTTTTTTTTATAGTCTTCTGACTCTCTCAACCTGAACACTTTAATCCACTAGGGTAGTCTGGTCTTACTCCATTTTCCATTTGTTGGCACTGCGATTTTTGAGTGAATTATGCAGAAATTGTGATTTCAATCCCTGGTAAAAGAACTTATAAAAAAAAATGAACCAATTCTTGTTTTGAACAACCCCATAAGCAATCAAAGTTCTTTGCTATTGATCAATGTGAATACTTACATAGTGTTCCTCACCTTTTGGCTGGCAATCATTTCCATCTCGTGTATCCTTATCTTCAAGTAGTACTTGGTCTTGATAACTAGTGACTCCCTCTGCCCTCCCCCAAAGTAAGGTATCCCCCTGGATCTGCCTTAAAGTAGTAAAATAGTGGGTTAATATTTGAACTTTAAAATCTGATTTATTCTTAGGTTCTAAAATTTCATGAAATTTTGGATCAAATGATTTTTCTTTTGAAATTTTTGAGATAAGGATTGATATGTTGTATTGCTTGGACTGCTATTCTCACCATGGCTATTATTCTCACAACGTTTCAGCTTGTGTAACTTCCGACCTTCTTCAGGTGTATCTTTTTGAACTTTCAAATCTTATATGGAATTTTAAAATGAACCCTTTATTTAATCCATGGTAATAGATTGTTCTCGTTCTATCAGCCATGATTAAGTAGAAGTGTTGAATTATTTTATTCTTAGTACTGCCCGTAATGACGATTGAACCTCAAAAAGAGTGGCACTTAGAACGTAGTGATAAACGGTTTTATATTTGACTGTCAAAATTCAACTTCAGTTTTACATTTTTGGTTTCAAAATATTTTGGTTTCAAATATTATTGTCTTTGAGTATTTTTGTGTGTCCAAAACAAAACTGTTTATTTTGCTGTAAAATATTCTGTAGTCTCCCAACAATTTATGTTTATGTTAATTATTATTCTCCTTCTTTACAATTTTCGGTGTCAAAATTCAATACACATCTGAAAAAACTCACCTCTGCCAAAAGGAATGTCTTTATCTGATTAACAGGTGTTTATTTTATTATTGAAACCGTCTGCCTTTCATATGCATATTAAGTGCCCTGCAGTCTGGTTACCTCATGAGATCGCCAGCTTCTAAGTAAACGCAGTGGCCATTTTCTTTTTATTTATTCTTTTTGCCTGACGCGAACAGTGCATGCTGTACAAAATCAGGTTTGTACTAATTTTTAATCAGATGTTTATTGATTCAGTTGGTCATGTGACATTTCAACCATAAAGAAGTGCCCAGCCGTTAATAATTGGGTAGATTTCATCTGCTTTCGCGTACTCAACTTCCAACTCTATGAGTTTATCAATAAAGTGCCATGTGTTACCAGCTTTATCTGAGGCTTATTTAACAAAATTGCTGCTGCTTTTCTATCGTTCTGTTTCATGTTGAGAAATATTTGATATGTTTCTATGGAAATGACTAACATTTATTAGATAACGTAAGAGAAATATTTATTCATTGGAAGTTTTTCCTAGTGGGCAAAAAATTATAGCGCATTGACTTAGAATGGGCACTTTATACCAAGATGATGGTTGACTGTCAGTTTGTGCTCATTCTTGCATTAAATGCTAATCCTTATTAATCCCTAACTATGCGTTCAACAGATGCCATAATACTTAGTTCGCTGCACCTTATTGCAAAGGTCCATACAAAATTTCAGCCAGATCGAATTAGTAGTTTTTGAGAAAAAGTGGAAGAGACACAGACTATGAAAAATATAATATAGATTTCAAACAGATCGGATATAAGTCGTCTATTTCAGATGGAGGATTTTGTTATAGTGGAAAAAGCATCAAATGTAATGGCAATGTCGATTTATACATTATATACATCATCTTTATTTTATTTCTCTGGTTAAATTGACTAAACACTCACCTTTCAAATGTTGATTTTTAGGGATATTCGTGTCTGCTTTGAACAAATATCACATTTAAAATTGTCACCAACAAGAAGTTTCTTTTTATGATATTAAGACCTTTATTATCCAATGTATTCTCTAATGGTTTTCAGTGCTCGCCATTTTTTTTTTTCACTGCTGATGATACAAATCAAAGCGCATTTAAGTGAAAAAAAAATGGCGACCACTGAAAACTATTAAAAAATACATTGGATAATAATGGTCTTAATATCATAAAAGCGTGTCTGCAACAATTTTAAATATGATATTCGTTCAAAGTAGACTTTAATGCCCCTAAAAATCAACTTTTGAAACGTGTTTAGTTGGTACACATCGGCACTTTGACCATTTATTTATTTAACTTTTGTACCTCCCCTAAAAAAACACATTACCACTGAGAGGCAAGGAGTTATTATGATTAGGGGCCGTATTTATAGGGGCGTCCTAAGTGGGGTTTGTGCAGCAAGATGTTCATTCAGATTGCATTTAAATTTCTGGATGTCTGCACAGTCCAAGAAACATGGAGCAGGGAAGGAATTCCAAGGCAAACAGAATGAGGAATAGAAAGTTTTCCAACATTTGTGGACTTTTAAAATGAAGAGGTGGGATTTTGCTATCAGTCAGGTTGGTCGGGTATATTTATGTTGGAGGTGCAAGTGTGGTAGGTTCATCAGAGCATATTCTGTTGAAGTACTTTTAAAACAAGGACAAGAATATAACATTGTGGCGATGAGAACTGGAACTTTGTAAACAATGCTGAACCTATCACGTTGCACTCTTTTTTGCACCTTGGGCACTTGTTAAACCTATCTCGATACTGAAGCTATTGAACTTGGCAAATTTTTTTATTTAGTGATACCATTGGAGCAGAGAGTGGAGCAGGGTCTAGTGTAATTGCAAAAATTAGGAGTAGATGAATTATGTTCAAGAAAATCTAACATTACTAACCAATGCAGTATTACTACTGTCTACCAAGTGAATAATCTATTGGACATGTGTACACAGGATTAGATCTGATGACCCCAGAGGAAGATTAAAATTGGACAGTATAAAGAGGTGTGTGCAGAAAAGGAAACTCCAATGGTATGGCCACAGAAGAATGGATGAGAGTTCTTGGGTCAATAGATATATGGAACAGTTGAGGTTTGGTTAATAGAGGAAGTTAATGGAAAACGGGGGGGGGGGTCGGGAGTGACAAAAATAGACTTGAGAGAAAAATAAAGACTTGGTCAGATAGGTTTGTTTGGAAGATTTCTTTAATGCCGTCCAATGCATATTTCAAAATCCAATGAGATTATTGATAGTGCTCAATAAAGAGTAAGATACATTTTTTTTAAAATTTAATTTTAGGTCGACAAATCACATGGTTATGACAATAACAAAGCTACTGTTTCGGTCAACGGATGACCTTCATCGGATAATCTTAATTTCTGATTTCATAGAGACATGCTCTTAAAATCAGAAGTTTAGGTTATCAGATGAAGGCCATCAGCTGACCGAAACGAAGCTATAAAATATAGCAATGTGAGTCGAATGGTCACCAATTTATAATCGAGATTTATCAATTTATAAAACCATGGTTGCATATCACAATTTTATTGAACTCGAAAGTAGGAGTGTATCCATGGAACCATTAAAGGTAAATTTAACGGGATCGCCGATTATTGGAAAGGTTTCACCAATTCACATCCTTACAGGAAAAATAAAAATAAAAATGAAATCTGGAAAATAACGACTCCTGACAAAGAACACGAAATTGCAGTATTAACATGGAATAAATAACATTTATTTACGTGTTAGGAATGTTAGTTTTTAAATCGTTCCAATGTAAGTGTTTTCTTGTGTTGAATGTTCAGAATGAAAGATTAATGAAGTGAGGATTTTGTGAGAATAGAAAGATTTTATGATCAGAGTGCCACACATGGGCTGTATTTATTTGCTTCCCCACTGAGCAAATTAGGCACAAGGCCGTTTTTTAATGTGGAGAGAGGGGGAGGGGGGGAAAAGGGACCAGCTCCCGAGAGGTGGGATAGTGAGAGCCATTTGGTATATAGGGTTGCCCCTACATGGACCAAAAGATTATCACAAGGACAATGGTCTTTGATTGCAGCATCTGCTGGAACAGATGCTACACTTTGATCTTGGCCCGAAGGCTACCACACGTGGGCTGAATTTATTTGCTTCCCCACTGAGAAAATTAGGCACAAGGCCGTTTTTTAATGTGGAGAGATTGGGGAATGGAGACCAACTCCCCAAGGAGTAGGAGAGCTGAATAGTGACAATTGGTATGAAGGGTTTCCCCTACATTGACCAATAACTGATTGCTACAAGAGCAATGGTCTTATATGTGGGGTTGACCCCACATATGGTCTTTTATTGCAACATACACTTTGATCTTGGCCCGAAGGCCACAAAGGTCCTCAGCCACCACATGTGGGTTTAAACTTAATGTGGCTATTTTCTGATAAAAACAGTCCATAATTCATATAAGTGAATGCGTGTGTGTATGTGTTCATATCGTAAGCGCAGTAGTTTGAAATAAGAATATTCAAAGAGAGATTCAAGTTTTTGTTATGTAGTAACTTTCCATGATGGGAATTAAAGTTCATGTGGTGGCTTAAACTTTATCTAAACATATATGGCGACTCAATGATAGAAATATTCCCTTCAATTTAAAATGTTAAATAATAGGATCTCATAAAGCATATATGCCGGGGGGACAGATTCTGCGCATTTTGTAGATATGTAGCCCTTAAGATTTTAAAATATGATAAAAATGAAACCATTCTCTTGAATTTAAAAGACGAAATTTTTACAAGGTGCATTCATAAACGTTGGTTTAGATTCAACAAATTTAAGCCACCATAAATCATCTTATGACTAATCTATCTTAAAATTTATAATTTATAAATTAATAACTATTAATATTTTACCATTATTTTCTATTTTATTTTATTATCTATTTCACTTTGAATTTATATGTTACTATTTTTATTAATATAAGCACTATAAATATTATAATTACTAATTTAAAAAAAATATTTTTATTTAATTACTTCCAATAGGATTCATTTATTATAAAAAAATTTCAACTATTAACTAATTAGTTATCTCCCTTTGAACAGTTAAATCCTTTATTTTTCTATTTGAATAAAATTATCTCCCTTTGTAATTGAAATATTTGAGCTGATTTTAAATTTAACGTCACTAACGATTTTAACTGTTAATATTATTCCATTGAAATCTCCTTTGAAAGTTTGTATATATGAACATTTTCAAGCATTCATAAGCTACATTTACCATCCCAATGAATGCATTGACGACGATACGTACGACTTTTAGAAGGCGAACCATTAAAAAGTATTTATATTTTTGTTAAAAATATTTAAAATTTACACTCTTTTAATCTTACCTTTTCAACTATATTTTATTTTATTTTCATTTTATCTTACTTTGTTTATCAACATCAAAAAAGTAACTATTTTCCTTTATATTTTAAAAATTTTCCAGATACATCTGCCTTAAAAAATGCTAGGTTTATTTTTGGTGTCTTTAGAAAAACTCGCACTCAATATTTTTGCCGATGAGACTTTGTTCCAAAAAAACTATATGATAAAATTATTGTCCAAGACTCATTGTCTATCACAAAAACATCGTTTCCGAAACGATCGTACAATTTATTGATTTTGTTTGTTCTTCCTTATAAAACCGATTTTTAATTTTAATTATCAATCATCTTACTCATACATATATATATATATATATATATATATATATATATATATATATATATATATATATATATATTATTCTGCGCATATTAAGCAAATAAAATCACTTTGTTTGCGCAATAAAATAAAAGTGCCGGCAAATATAGAGATTAGATTTAGAAACAGTCGGCGGAAGATAGGAGTATAAGAGATAAAATCCCTTAGATTTTTAAACCGTTTTGTGTGTCAAATTAAGATTGACCCGGAATTCCATGTTATTAGTCTATTCATGTTGTAACTATCGCTAAAGGCAGAATTTTAAATGTCTGGGCTCACGTCACTATTTGATCTTTCTTTCCCCTAGAAATTAAAAACAACAAATACCTTTCGGATTAAGTACATTCCAGTAACGTACACGTTATATTTGCTGATTATAAATATTTTGTTTACGCTGAGACCTCTTATTATAATAGCAAGACGCCTTATTATGCCCTTATTTTATATATATATATATTTATATATATATATATATTATGGCAGTAGAGTTTAGTTTTCTACAAGTACATCCAATGAAACATGTGTCTACCAAAAAGTGCTCAATGAGTAAACAGAGCAGGCATATTAAATTTATTCATACAAACATTGATGGCTAACTATGTGATTACAGAAACATGTATGCACATATGTAGCCATCAATATTTGTATAAATAAATTAATATATACACACACATCTATTTAAAACTGTCAATGCATTTAATCTTTAAATTTCTTATCTATTTTAGTATCATTTTCTAGTGGGAGTTGACTTAAATTTAATTTTCTCGCACTTTTAAGGAATTATTTTTGTATGATGGTAGTTATTGAGTTTCGACCATGAGTATAAGATATATTTCATGTTTGAAATGTATGGTTGGTGGTAAAGTAAGGTTACAGGAACCAACTACCTGAGGAGTTTGAGCCAACGGTGGGCAGCAACGCTTTAAGTGATCTAAAAAAAAAAAAAAAAAAAAAAAAAAAGTTAATAAAATACTTTGTTGACATTCACCTAATCTAATTGAATAAATGCTAAAGCTGGGCCTATTTTTCGCACTAAAGGTGAAGTCAAAACTCTATAATGCTAGTTAATTCAACTTTACATAATAGGCGCGCCATCTTTTTTTCTGTACTTTTTATGCATATGCAATGTTAGTCGCAAGTTTAAGTAATTTGCATATTTGTTGTGAAAAAGAACGAACTATTTCTTATTGGGTTTTAATTCAATGATGATTTGGATTTTAATATAAGAAATAGTTCTGTTTTGCAATATTGTTTTATTTCCTGAACGAATAGTTAGCATTTGTGTTCAAATCTCTCTTTCTTTAAAGGAACTAATTTAATTTGCAAAAATATACGATTAATTTCTAATTCGAAAATCAAAAGGTAAACTGATGTTTTTTCTCTTTGTTAAATTATTAAAAATGTTTTTTCTCTTTGCTAAATTATTAAAAATGTTTTTTCTCTTTGCTAAATTATTAAAAATGTTTTTTTCTCTTTGCTAAATTATTAAAAATGTTTTTTCTCTTTGTTAAATTATTAAAAATAAATAAATGCATCTAAATTATTAAATTCAATATGGATAAATGAGGAAAATTTACTTTTGTAAAGCAAAAAAGTTATGAATTAAATATTTATTTTATATTAATATTGCAGACGTTAATGGTTGCTGCCAGAGCAGAATGCAAGAAAAAAAATTTACATAGAAATTAAAAATATTGTGTTCTTTTTTTAATATATTATTGAATAAAGAACTAATTGGATTTAAAATCCGTTTAGTATTACGCATGTAAACTTGAGAAAAGCACACTTGAAATGCATCAAAATAATTTAACGGATACATCCAATATCATACATTGTGGGGGGGGGGGATGAAATAAAAATGTAATCGTACGTTCGTTACTAAGTGGAATTATGCTAAACACAATTAAAATAAAAACTACTTATTTCCGCCTAGCAATTTTGAAACGTTTAGGGCGTTGATTTTACATGGATAGACGCTTTTCTTAAACAAATGTTCAAAATTACATACGCACAGGTGAGCACAGTTTCTTTCTTTTGCATTACAAGCAACAACTTTTAAGATTCTAAGAAACTTTTTCATATAAAAACTTGGCTGATTAATCCGTAGATGGGTCACGGTGTTGGTCGAAGTTGCTATGTTAGTTTAGTTTAACATAGACCATCTACATGGCATGAAAAAATGTCATGTCATACCACCTGTGGGTTGGGAACAATTTGTCAAAATTACATAGCAAACTAACTTCTCGTTATTTGAAATTTAAACATTTGTCAGGTTAGGAAAATTTGATAATTTTGGCAAGGATAATTCCAAATTCGGTCATTATGAATTTGGAGAATTTTAATTGAAATGATTTACAGTGAAATGATAAATATAATTCTAATTTTCTATTATTAAATAACGATGAGGGGAGAGGGGAGTCACCAGACCATGTCAGCCGTAAAGTATGCTTAAATATATTTTAATTCATGCAGATTTCGTATTTATTATTACAGGGCAAATTCTTCTATTGAATATTATATAGTACTGATTTCGAAAGTTAAAAAGAAAAATGACTTTGGTGCCATCAGCTAGAATCGAAATTCAAACATTTAGCACTTCACCTTCAATAAGTTACCAGGCTTTTTTGTACCGACATTTAAAATTAGTAGACTCTTGATAATTTAGTTTGTTATTGCGATACATCTTGTGAGATGACTGACCAATTTTTATGATTTCACGTTCAAATGAACAGGTACAGCAGGAATTGGAATACACCTTACTAAAGCCTGATTGTCACAGCTGGTGAATTTCAAAAATGCAATCTGGACATGAGGAGACTTTAGAAGAACGATATGCAATAAATTTTTATTTTAAACTTGGAAAAAAATGCCAGAGAAACATAAAATGCTTCAGATTGCTTCTGGACCATCTATCACGAATCGAGCATCAGTTTTTGAGTGGCATAAGAGATTCAGGGAAAGCAGAGAATGTGAGGGGTGATGAGAGGTGTGGGAGAAGTAAGGAAGTCAGAATACCAGAGTTGATTGACAAAATAAAGAATTTCATGAATAAGGATCGTTGTGTGTCTATAGAGACAATAAATACACAATTTGATGTCAGTGTGGGAACTGTACCCACAATTATTCGCAAGAAACTGAAGATGAAGATTTGCACGAATGCACCAGTCGACAACACCATTCTTGTCACAGACTATTTGATCAGGATGAGCATCAATACAGTTCCTCACCCTCTTTATTGTCTAGACCTTGCTCCCTGTGACAGTTGCTTATTCAATAAGCTCAAGGAAAATCTTGGAGGCTGTCGTTATGAGACAATTGAGATGAAAGAGTTTGTAACGAGGGTCATTGACACGCACACACGAGGACTTTCATGGGGCCTTTCAGAATTTGTTGGAATGCTACAAGTGTATTGCAGCCGGAGGAGATTACTTTAAAGGGAATTAGAGTTTCATATGTGTACTATCAATTAAAGTGTCCATACGAAAAAAGTCTGGAAACATATTGAAGGCACCTCGCACCTATCAGGAATTGGTTCCATGAATGGCATGCTGAACCTAAGCCACTGACAATGGGCCTTGGTGGAATAATTATTTACGACTTCTCTTCAACAATGACAAAATGAGAGTATGACTAATGAACAAGAACATGCTACCCCCCCCATAAATTAAATTCCATACGTTTCAGAGTTCAACAGAAAGATTCCCGAGTTCAAGATGCACCTGAAGGTTACATCGGCTGAAACATTGTGAGAATAAACTCAATATATCATCATCAAAGAACAATCCCAATCAAAAAGAAGAGCTGCTATATATGTAATTTTTTTTTATTAAATTCCATAAACTGATTTGTTTAATTATAAATTCCTGAACACTCCTGCATAGCATAATAAAATGGTTTCTAATAACTTTCATATTATACGTCACATAATTTTTTTTTTTTTATAACGTGCATGAGTGATCACTAATTCAAAAATGAACATCACTACCTGTTGCATAATCTAAGGGCTATCGAAGTGAAAGTTTGCTGCATGCTTTTATTGACTCTCGTCTGCTGATGACGTTGATCACTCTGGTCTTGTAATGATTTGATTCTTCCAGCTAGTCAGCCATCTTGGATTAGGACATCATAAATCGATTAATTTTGAACAGTATGAAGAAATGTGTGCATAAGAGTAGACTTCGATGGTATAGTCATGTTGAAAGAATGGATGTGAGTTGTTTGGTTAGTAGAAGTGGAACAGTTGAGATAGCAGGTCAAGTAAAACATGGGAGGAAATGATGAAAATGGGTCAGAGGAAAAGAGGGATAAATAGAGACCTGGCCAGAGATAGGTTACTTTGGAAGTCAATTTTTCAAAGCTGTCCAATGCGTGCCAACATGTAAAACTGACGTCAAAGTGAATATGATAAGATGATAATGTTAGAAAAATCATATTTATTTCATCGTTATTATATAAATTATATTTATTGCTATATTACGTGTTTGTTGTCAATTAATATTTTTTCCAAATTATTAATAGATTTTTTTCTGACTAGCGGCTGCGCTGCATCAGCACACACAACGCAGAGTCAAACACAAAATCGAGTACAATTAAACATCGTCTTACCATCAATGCTTACCTTGTGAACTTGGAGTATCGAAAATTCCCATATGCACAAAACAAAATCACTGAAAAAACAAAAATACTCTAAGGGTAAGGATAATGAGTAAACGTTGGATAAAATGATGGTTAAAATTATTACAAACTTGCCAGGATTTGAACCTGGAATCTTCTGATCTGTAGTCAGACGTGTTATTGATTGTGCCACAAGTCCTGTCCGTATGCTAAAAGATGTTACCGAGACTGTATACAGACAGAGCTAAATTCCATTGACATGGGCAAGTAACTTTTTCGACAATTGCGCGAAACGGTCCCAAAACTCTTATTTTGGGCTTTTTGTGCGACTTGGCATTGTTCGTTACAAACCATATGTAGATAAGGACAATCTAAGGACTCACACCTTTCAGGAAAAAAAAAGAATTTTTCAATTCAGTGCATCCGTTCGAAAGTTTTATTGGTATATATATATATATACACACACATAAATAAATAAACATTTAGAATTTAATAGTGTAGATTATAAAAAATAAAATGGCAAGTGACAAAGTGGTTAACCCGGGTGTGCCAAGTTTGAATCCAGTTCATTCCAGAGAAACACTTTCATCAAACCCACAGTTGACCTTGTGTCTAACTTCCTACAAAGGTTGTAAATAAAAGAAAAGTAAAACACCCATTTTTTTTTTTTTTTATGTATCATTATTTCTATGGAAGGTGCTCGATTGAACTTCAATTTCTGAATCCTTTCTATATGATATTCACGGCAAGATCTCTTCTACCACAATTGCAAAAAAAAACTTTCCTTTCATCCTCTGCTTATCTAAAACCAAATGAAATTTCCATGAACAGAGTTTCTTTTAAAGAATTTCCTATGTGGAACACATTACCACAGGACTGCTTCCCTGCAGACAACAATATAGTCGTTTCTAAATCCAATGTCAACAAATACTTGTCATAAACCGGCCTCACAAGTAACCAAAATTTGGTTTGTATTCATCATTTTCAATCCTCTTATATCATTTACTAGCCTGGGTGCCCGGCATTGCCCAGATGTTTGGAGGTGTGTGTTGAATAAAAACAAAAAGTTGTAGTAGGCAGGCTTGAACCCGTACCACAAAGGAGGAAAAGAACGGGGGAAAAAAACAAATGATGTCTTTGTTGTTGCGTCCATCGCCAAACCGGAAGTGACGAAGGTTTAAATTAAGGCTAGTCAATCGAAAAGCGGGGATGACTTTCCAAAATATTGGTGAAAAAAAAACGACTCGCTCCTTCTAGAAAAGTGCGCAGTTAAGGGTGAAGGAATTAATGTATTTAGCCAATTTTTTGATATTTGTCATCTGAAGGGTCGAGCTTCAAAACAATACCGATTTCGTGAAAATCCGTTGCCTCTGTCAAAAGTTTTAGGCAGACATACAAACATACATTTAAACAGACAGGTGAGATTTATATTATAGACTAGCGGGGGTGGGGTACCCGGAGTTGCCCGGGTGTTTGGAGGTGTGTGTGGTTTTGAGTAATTCAAAACACCCGGGTGTTTGTGTCGGGGGCGGGGGGGGGGCGGTAAAATAAAAAAAAAGTTTTGGTAGGTAAGTACGAGGATCGAACCCGAACGCTTGAAGCAAAGTTGGAAATTAAAGTGTGAAAAAAAAAGTGCGACGTTAACCATTGGGCCACCGCAAAATACGAACGGAAACACGTTTGAATTTATTTAACTATTTAGAATTGGCAGGTGCACGTTTTAATGACTTAATGAGGTCAACTTTGACTGCGGGACAGTATTTTATTTACTGTGGGAACACTTTTTTTTTTTTTCTAAGATATTGGGGGGGGGCAGCTCCCCATAACAAGGGGATTATCCAAATTGAATAGCAATTGTCTGATATAAGGAAAATTTCCGCATTGATCAAAGCTGATTGCTTTTGGACATTTCTGGCGATCGCAACCGGAAAAATACCGCCAGAATTAGTGTAGCTTTTATTATACAAAAAAAGTCTAATTCACATGCGGCGAGCGAAAAATGTTGAATATTTATCTTTTCAAAGTCGAGCAAATTAAATACACAGGCGACCTCCGTTGTTAACTCGTAAATATTATGATTTATATGTGATATAAAAAGTTTTAAGTTGTGAGCCGACCGACTGCTTCTCGGAAAAAAGCCTTTCTTTGACATACACAAAAAGCGAACATACATGCACACATTTTCGCTTTTATATATATACAAGATATCAATTTGGTTGCTATTCATCATTCTCAATCTTCTTATATTATTATTTATCGTTCAACTGGCAATCTATTCATCTCATTAACTCTTATCTTTCAGTAACTATTAGCCTTGATAAGTAGTTATTCATTTGTTACAAAAAGGGACAGATAAAAAATGGTTTAAAAACTCTGTTTCATTTAATATCAAGTTAAATATTGTTTTAATTTACTAATTTTTTCTCGGGGTGGAAGATATTCATAATGTTTTGAAGGCCATAGTCATACCTAGGTGCAAGACAATGCAAAGTCATATGGAAAACAGCTGAAGTAGCTTCAATACGACTCCCGCTCTTCGATGTATGCAGATATCATACAAAGGAAGAACAATGGCTACGGATTATTTCCACCAGTTATGAGAATTCAGGGTTGGATTGGAAAGAAAATGATTTCAATACTACTTCACTCATTCTTTATTCAAAGGAGTTATTCTCCCAAAGCTACACTCCAGTCTGCCTTATTTGACTTGTTTCACACGTTCATTCTCTCTCGTCTTGAATATCTTTATAAGCAAATTAAAAAAGCAACAATTGAAGTGAATGATTTTTGGTCCTCCGGCAAAAGGAGGGTGGACCTGTAAATTCACTCTTGTCCGTTCGTCTGTCCGCACTTTTCTCAATAATTACACCTGGGAAGAATGTTTTGAAATTTTGCACAAACATTAAACATGATATGAGTAAAAAAAAAAAAAAAAGTAATAGAATGGATTTTCCGGGAAAACTCTGGTCCCTCCCCCCCCCCAGGAGTGCCTTTCGGGTTAAAATGACAAAAATTGACACTTTTGTGCTTATTAAAGATTAATGCCTTGGATTTTTATAAAACTTTCTGAAAAGTTGTAACTAACTGATTTCTACATAATTTTATTTGTCTATACTTCGAGATAACTCTTGGGTGTGCCCCAAGGGCTCTTTTAGGGCTAATAAAAACACTCCATTTTTGGGACTATTTTACCATATTTCTCCCAAATTTTCTGTGTATGTCTATTTAGCAGTTTTGTATGGTGCAGAACTCAAATTTAAATATGTTAAGGCCTTGGAGACTTTTGGGACTAAATGGGAAGGAGGAAAATGATGGACTTAGTGATTTCTTTTTTTGCGTGGTGCAAGGCCTAAAACTGCACCATTTGTTCATTTCACTAGGATTTAACGTCCCCTGGAGACTTTTGGGGCTAAATGGGGAGGGGGATGCTGAACTTAGTCATTTTTTTTTTGTGCCTCGTTTACTGTGCACTCACAGGGGACCATGTATGCTTCACTTGTTTTAATTGCAATCACAAGTCTTTTCCAACCATTATCTAAACCTAAATATGAATATAAACTGCAACATGAAAATAAAAATTGATGGATCAACCCTGAAAATCAGCACACTTATTTTGGCACTTTGATTAGTAAAAGCAACTTGGTGATCAATGGTAAAGATTTCTCAATTATCTGTGAAGTAATTTTTGACTAATTTTTTATAAAAAATTGACTTATGGAAAAAGTCAGATGTAAAGCACAAGCAAAACAAAAGACATCATTTAATTTTAAAAGATATTTATTGACATCATTTAATTTTAAAAGATATTTATTGACATCATTTAATTTTAAAAGATATTTATTGACATCATTTAATTTTAAAAGATATTTATTGACATCATTTAATTTTAAAAGATATTTATTGACATCATTTAATTTTAAAAGATATTTATTGACATCATTTAATTTTAAAAGATATTTATTGACATCATTTAATTTTAAGATATTTATTGACATCATTTAATTTTAAAAGATATTTAGTGACATCATTTAATTTTAAAAGATATTTAGTGACATCATTTAATTTTAAAAGATATTTAGTGACATCATTTAATTTTAAAAGATATTTAGTGACATCATTTAATTTTAAAAGATATTTAGTGACATCATTTAATTTTAAAAGATATTTAGTGACATCATTTAATTTTAAAAGATATTTAGTGACATCATTTAATTTTAAAAGATATTTAGTGACATCATTTAATTTTAAAAGATATTTAGTGACATCATTTAATTTTAAAAGATATTTAGTGACATCATTTAATTTTAAAAGATATTTAGTGACATCATTTAATTTTAAAAGATATTTAGTGACATCATTTAATTTTAAAAGATATTTAGTGACATCATTTAATTTTAAAAGATATTTAGTGACATCATTTAATTTTAAAAGATATTTAGTGACATCATTTAATTTTAAAAGATATTTAGTGACATCATTTAATTTTAAAAGATATTTAGTGACATCATTTAATTTTAAAAGATATTTAGTGACATCATTTAATTTTAAAAGATATTTAGTGACATCATTTAATTTTAAAAGATATTTAGTGACATCATTTAATTTTAAAAGATATTTAGTGACATCATTTAATTTTAAAAGATATTTAGTGACATCATTTAATTTTAAAAGATATTTAGTGACATCATTTAATTTTAAAAGATATTTAGTGACATCATTTAATTTTAAAAGATATTTAGTGACATCATTTAATTTTAAAAGATATTTAGTGACATCATTTAATTTTAAAAGATATTTAGTGACATCATTTAATTTTAAAAGATATTTAGTGACATCATTTAATTTTAAAAGATATTTAGTGACATCATTTAATTTTAAAAGATATTTAGTGACATCATTTAATTTTAAAAGATATTTAGTGACATCATTTAATTTTAAAAGATATTTAGTGACATCATTTAATTTTAAAAGATATTTAGTGACCATTTAATTTTAAAAGATATTTAGTGACATCATTTAATTTTAAGATATTTAGTGACATCATTTAATTTTAAGATATTTAGTGACATCATTTAATTTTAAGATATTTAGTGACATCATTTAATTTTAAGATATTTAGTGACATCATTTAATTTTAAGATATTTAGTGACATCATTTAATTTTAAGATATTTAGTGACATCATTTAATTTTAAGATATTTAGTGACATCATTTAATTTTAAGATATTTTGTGACATCATTTAATTTTAAGATATTTAGTGACATCATTTAATTTTAAGATATTTAGTGACATCATTTAATTTTAAGATATTTAGTGACATCATTTAATTTTAAGATATTTAGTGACATCATTTAATTTTAAGATATTTAGTGACATCATTTAATTTTAAGATATTTAGTGACATCATTTAATTTTAAGATATTTAGTGACATCATTTAATTTTAAGATATTTAGTGACATCATTTAATTTTAAGATATTTAGTGACATCATTTAATTTTAAGATATTTAGTGACATCATTTAATTTTAAGATATTTAGTGACATCATTTAATTTTAAGATATTTAGTGACATCATTTAATTTTAAGATATTTAGTGACATCATTTAATTTTAAGATATTTAGTGACATCATTTAATTTTAAGATATTTAGTGACATCATTTAATTTTAAAAGAGAGTATTGAAAATTCCCTACCACTGGACGTCTCCCATGTAGGTAGATTAAAAAAGTGGCTTATGTTTTGTATAGTGTTAAATTGCTGTTATTTGTGTGAATTATAAATAAATATGTCGATTGTATTTATTGTTACCTGCATCTATTATTTGTTCTGACGATGGATATGTTTGGGATGTATGTTTAGTACAAGGCTCTTATATAAAATAACCTTATATTTCAACAGTGTAACTATTATACTTTTAAATTCTTTCCAAATTTCAAAGAATCATGGAGTAATTAACCTTTTTTCAACTATTAAAAATTAAAATCTTTGTGTGTGCATTTATGTGTATATATGTATAGACATGTTGATAGATGCTAATGGAAATTTCATTGAAGAGCAGAGACAACTCTTGTTTGCTTCTCTTACAATCCATTTTTTCTTTTTGACATCTTAATTTCCAAACATTCTGTTCGAGTGTAAAAAGAAATTTGCCGTATTCACAAACGTTTTCGACCTCCATAATTTGCCATATTCGCGAACGTTTTTGACCTCTAGAAGTCATTCTGAGGCAAGTGGTGAAAAAATAATAAAAAATATGGTAATGAATTGAATGGAAAGACGATTAAAATCGTTTTAAAATACCTAAAAGCATTTAAGCGTGCCATCCGCTTCATATTGAGCTTGATTAATGGTTGTTGTTTTTTTAATACGGATTAACAAGGCTTCAATAATTGGGAGGCGTACATCACAGTGCAAGACAGCTAAAATGGCAGTGTTTTTTATTAGTATGTCTCTAAATTCAGTTTTGGGGGGTGTCGTGTGCTGTGAGGTGCTGCATAAAAGGAGCTATTTGTTACCTTATTTTTTATTTTTTCATCACTCGCCTGAGGATGACTTATGGAGGTCAAAAATATTCGCGAATATGGCAAATTTCTTTTTACGCTCTAACAGAATGTTTGGGAACTAGCCCGTCAAAAAGAAAAAATGGATTGCAAGAGAAGCAAACAAGAGTTGTCTCTGCTCTTCAATGAAACATGTATAAAGGAGAAAATGCTGCCCAAATATGCTAATGGGAAAATGTAAGGGATTAAATAAGGAAGCCTATGTCCTATTGTCCCAGTGAATAACACCATTACTTTTGCTTTGCGTATTTTTTACAGTTTAATTTGATCCTAGATATTATCTAAAAGTGAATCCGATATCAAAGTTATCATTAATCACTTTCAAATATTTACAAAAGATTTAAACTTGCTGCCCTGCTTACAAAGAAACCAAAATTTATTCTGATGAATTTTATCTAGTAACTGAATTATTAAAAAAATAAATTTTTTTAATAGGCTTTTTAAAATATTTTATTTATGCTCCTGCATTTTTTTATTTAGATGAGTAATTAATCTATATAAATAAAACAGATGTATGTATGTGTGTGTGTGTGTGTGTGTGTGTGTAAGTATTTAACCGATAAACTCTTAAATCACTAGTCAAATAACACTGAAATTAACAGGAAATAGTAATCATACACCAAGGATGCTTTATAATGAGTAAAATCTTTGAATGGATGAATAATGCGTATAGAATTATGTTAGCAAGTTGAAATGGAAAATGTTCATTTCAATTTGCCGACATATTTCTATTACTTTTGTGCACGAACAAATTCATTTATAACATGAAATGATTTAATTTAAAATTTTTCTTATCTATCTGTCGATAGCTCAAACAATAGGGAACATGGCTGGAGCACAAACTATGATTTTGATTCTAGCTGATGGCTCCCAAGGTCAGCTTTTTATTTGCGAAAAATCTAGCTCCCAAAAAAAGGGGTATTGGAACAGCAATAAAAATTGTCTCAATCTAGAAGGATTTCTCCTTTACTGACTACGGACACAATACATTAAATGTGGCATCAGAACAGATACTACACTTTGTAATATTTATTTGCAGAAACATAAAAAAATTGCATTAACAGGATAGGAACAAGACTATTCAAAAGTGTAGAGGAAGAAAATGGGTGAAAATATTGGTCTTCTTTGGTTATGAATACTAATAAATATCTATCCCCCTCTGGACTAGAATCATCTCAGTCACCACAATACCACATTCATACTAGGGGCCGTCCTACTTAAGATATCCTTCAGTTGATTTCAAAATGGTATTGTTCGTAAATATACAAAGATTTCATTGGCAAGGAATTCTGAGTGATTTTTTTTTTTAATTTTTTTTATGGCATATCAACCTTTTTCAGGTTATTCAATGCAGAATCTAATAATTTTTGGAAAAAAAATATGCTTTAAATTCTTTTTCTTTTTTTTTTTACAGTGATCACCACTTATCAAGGCCCGGAAGCCACTCAGGGATAAGGGTTATTGCAAGTACATTACGTTAGTGTGGAGATTTGATGAAGTGTTTACTTAAGGGGGCGGTTCATTAGGAATTTGCTAACATTGGACTTGAAGACATCCAAGTTGTAGTCCGGTGGGAAGCTTCAAATATTTATTCATGATGTTTGATTTGTTTCTCTTGCCGAGAAAAGTTTGTTTTTGACTTTGTAGAACATGATTGAGTTTTGGAAAGGGAAAAGAAGCAATATTAATGTTTGGTACATTTTAGGCTAGGAAACCAGTATCCTCAGACAGTTTTATCTGTTAGCACCAGATCCTTGTTTGCTTATAATTTTATTAATATAGATAAGCTAACTCCAAAAAGGGGAATGAACCGAGGCTTTGCTGTTTGTTATCATTTGCTGATGCTTGAGTCACTCTTTGTTGCATTTAATAATTGTATGTCTCTTCAGCAAATTCATTTTTATACTTGTTAATTGTGATATCACATGTCAGAATGTTTTGTATAATGACATGTTATAATTATGAATCAGGATATTTGATCAGTCTGTTTGGTTTTGAATCAGAGTAAAATGTAAATCTAGATGATTAACTGTGAAACTTTTGTCCACTTATACAAAGTATGTAAACATCAAATTTAGCCAGGCTGATAGATTAGGCTGTCTGAAGATACCGGATCCCTGCACCAAACATTGACGCTATTTTTTTTTTTTTTTTTTTTGAAGAGTGCATAGCAGGGGAAGACAAATGCAATTACAGGACTGAATTGAAAATCTCACAACAATAAATAAATGTTTTTAGTTTGTTTGTTTTTTTTTTTTTAAATAGATTCAAGAAAATTAAAACAATACAAAATAGTTTTTGTAAGCATAAATTAGAGATTTTTAAATGCTTTGCCACAAGCCAAAATTCTAAACTTTTTGAATACGTTTTTTTTTTTAGTTTTTCACACATTTATTAAATTAAAATAAATATAAGAAACTTATAAACACAATAGATTTCTGCTTGTGTGCTTGTCTGTCCTTGCTATGCAAAAAGTTGTACTTTCACACTAGTGCACAAATGCAGATTATTGTAATTATGCGAAAGCTGAGTTGATCAATGTTTGCCTATATATTGAATCACAGAATTCATGATAAAGTATTTAGTTTAGGGATTGAGTTAACTTGGAAGAAAAAAAATAACCCTTATATTTTAATTGTTCTAGTTTGCCAAAGCTTACAATATAAAACGTTTCATAAATAAAACATTTTTTTCATTAAAATGATAAAAAAAAAATCGATAAAAAATGTTTTTTTTTTTTTTTTTTTTTTTTTTTTTTTTACTCAACCAGAAGGAAAAGAAAAACAAAACCGGTGTCACATCGAAATGTGCCATTTTCATCGTTGTTGATTCTGGCGTGCCTCAAATATAATTGACCTTTTTCTTATTTTAAACGATTTAAGAAATAAAAATACAACAGTGAATTTAAAACCAGTTTACTTAAAAAATTTGATTAAGGTGACTGGATAGCTAGTACTTCAATTTGAAATATTTGATATTAAAACTTAAAAGAAATATTAGAAGACCCCCCCCTCCCAACAAAAACAAACTAACATTTCAAGAACTATTTTTAGTTCAAGGTTCAACAGATTACTAAAGATGTAAATAGGGTAGAACATTATCATTATGTTCCTTCTCCCTTCAACTGATATTAAAAATTTCTTTATATTTTTATGAGATTCTCTGTCTTTTTGATTTACTTTTGCTTGCTGGACTAGAGGAGGTCGTTTCACATGAAAAAACCAATTTGACTCAGCCAGTTGACTACTGCTACTCTTAAAAAATAAAAATGTTTTTATGAATTTCGATAAAATCAAAAAATGGGGAGAAAAAAATTGAAAATTCATAAATTTTTACTTGCAGTATTTAAATTCAAAAATAAATAAAATGCTACATAGTGAAACTGTCCAAAAAGTATAAAACCTGTTCTCAATAAATATTTTATTGTTCCTAGGACACTCTTTGTGTGTGTATGTGCACCAGGCAAGTTCGTCCAAGGATGGAGTACTGTTGCCACATCTGGGTAGGAGCTGCTAGAAAGGACTTATCCTGCCCTGATAGTTCAAAATAGACTTCATAGTCTCATAGGAACCTGCAACCTCTTTCTCACAGAAAAGATGTAGCGAGTTTGTCTGCTTTGTCGTTATTTTCATGGCAAGTGCTCAACTGAGCTTCAATCTATGGTCCCCCCTCACCAAACTTTCACAAGAAACACTCGTCTAGCTGAAAACACTATCAATAATTCCCCCCCCACTCTTTATCCGTGCCTAAACCTAAACGTAGATTCCATGAACAAAACTTCTTTCTTAGAACTGCACGCCTGTGGAACTGTCTTCCGTTTTCCTGCTTTTCAGCTGACTACAATATGGTTGTCTTCAAGTCTAATGTAAACAAGTTCTTGATAAGCCATTAAGTTAACAAATTTACTGAATTTCCATTACTGACAATTAATATATTGTCTAATTGACTACTGTACACTTTTTAACTCTTATCCTCGAGTGGCCCCTGGGCCTTGATAAGTGGTGATGCCTATGTAAAAAAAAATAAATAAGATAAAAAAATAATTTCTCCTTGAATAACAGCTCTTTTAATAGAAAATTTTTCGGGTTCTCTAAACTTCCATATTATATGAACTCGTTATTTTGTTGTCGTGTTAAATTGTGATTCTTTCGTTTGATAATGCCCTATCCTCAGCAATGCCTACAAAACAAATTAATGTACAGTTTAATCATATGCAAATCAGTTTTGACATAAAATGATCCAAAGGATGTTAAGATATAAAACAAAACAGTCGACCAACATTTTCTGTGAATTTATAATTGTTTTAGCCTCCTTAAGACACGTGCGCACGCACACACACACACACACACACACACACACACAATTTCCCCTAGTAATGAATAAGGACTCTTAAGTAATCTTGCGAGTTCTGACTTGATGATAGCATGTACATAGAAATATAAAAATAAGATTTCTATACATTAAAAAAATCGATATTATATCAGAAACGATTGTACACAAATTTTTAGTGCGTGTCTATATATATATATATATATATATATATATATATATATATATATATATACACATCCAAATAATGAGATGAATTAGATCCCAGATTGATGAATCTTGTTGTATCAAGTCTTACAAAATATTTTTGGGAGGTAACCTATAATATAAATCTCACCTGTCTGTTTAAATGTATGTTTGTATGTTTGTATGTCTGCCTAAAACTGTTGCCAGAGGCGACAGATTTTCATGACAAGTATCGAAAAATTGGCTAAAACATTAATTCTTTCACTGTCAACTGGGCACTTTTCTACAAGGAGGGGGTCGCTTTTTTCGCCAATATTTTCGAAAGTCATCCCTTCTTTTTGATTGATTAGCCTTAATTTAAACCTTCATCACTTCCGGTTTGGCGATGAACGCAACAACAAAGACGTCATTTTTTTTTTGGGGGGGGGGGGCTTGTTCTTTTCCTCCTTTGCAATACGGGTTCGAGCCTGTTTGCTTTTTTTGCTCGACACACACTTCCAAACACCCATGCAGCACTGGGAACCCCAGCTAGTATACATAGAAATATAAAAATAAGATTTTTATTCGTTAAAAAATCGATATTATATCAGAAACCATTCTACACAAAATTGTAGTGTGTGTGTGTATACATATATATTTATATATGAATAATCAGATGAATTAGATCATTTTTGAGGGGTAATATTTTTATGTTAGAAAATCCCAGCCAAATAAAATTGCTTGATATACTAGATAGAGCAAATTTACAGTTTTTATATTTGTTTTAAAAACTATATTTTTCTGAAAGAAATTTTGTATTACTGTACACATAGATTCGAAAAAGTTGTCAAAAAACAAATATATAACAAATAAATGTTATCAAAGGCAAGATAAGTTACTTTTCTACCAAACTGGATATATTTTTCGTGTTTTTATTCAATGTAACATGTTTATTCAGCTCGAAAACCATACAGTGTTTACCGATGTATTGGAAAATTCAAGATGGCGTCTGACTCTCTCTTTAACGCGGTAAGTTTGGGAAAAGGTGTTATAAATAAAAAACCGGATAAAATACTGTTAAAACTCGCTCAATATATGTTACCGTGACATAGCTTGACATATATTTGGCGGGTTTTTAATAGTATTTTGTCTAGTTTTTTATTTATAAACTTTCCCAAACTTACCATGTTAAAGAGGGAGTGAGGCGCCATCTTGAATTTTCCAATACATCGGTAAACACTGTTTTTCGAGCTGAATAAACATGTTACACTGAATAAAAACACGAAAAATATATCCAGTTAGGTAGTTAGATAGAAAAGTAACTTATCTTGCCTTTAATAACATTTATTTGTTATATATTTGTTTTTTGACAACTTTTACGAATCTGTGTACAGTAATACAAACCCGAATGTTTCCTTTTTCCACCTTTTGTTCTTCACAATTAAAAAAAAAACAGCTGATTTTTTTTTTATGGATTTATTTGAATCTCTGATGAGTTGTTTGATCAATCAATACTATTCGACAAAACACGTGTAAGACGTACCATACAATCAATAAAATAATATGCATGTTATATATAGTTTCATATATGATTAAAGCAAGCTATCTCCAAAGTCCTCAGAGGAGTTTGTGAACAAACAAGCAAGAACTAAAACTTTTTGTGAAAATGGTATTAATATGTATATAATTATCTGTAAGCCTTGTCCTTTATATTCCAAAAATCTTTAGAGTGAAAACTTTGTCAAAAAAGCTTCCATATTTAATAATCAAAGACTTGTATAATCTCTAATAACGTATTTTACTTCCTTTTTTTTTTGTCAATTTGTTTTGGTAAAATTAATAATAGAAATAAATATGATTGCAGAAAATGTCTATTTTCTTTTCTCACCCACAAATCTTGAAAAACCAGTTGATATTTTCTGGTTTATTGTCCTTAGATTGCAATGTTTGGGAATTCAAGGTCATTGAAACCTTAGATATACATTTTTTTTTCTATAAAAGAAGTTGGTCAACCTTTTTAGGTCTTTGACGCTATTTTGATTTTTTTTTTTTTTAATTTATTTCTTGTACATATCAATTTTCATTTTTTTTTAACAAATTGACAGTTTTTTTTTTTTAAGTTTTTTTTTTTTTTTAAATCTATTGATCGTTTTCATCAACACTGATATTGCTATTACTTTTGTTTGCCCTGCAAGTGTATTGTCTGTTTGCAGTAACGTTTCTTTATGTATTTAAAATATGGTTGTGTACATAATTGTTTATTACATACTTCTGATTAATATATATATTTTTTTCTTTACTGTTTTTCACTTTAAACAATGGTGTATTACGACTTAGCTGTAAGGGGCTACTATTTATGATCATGTCTGACAAGAGATTGCGGGGAGTTTAGTAGTAGGATATCTGTTCACATGACATTTAAACTTCTGCATGTCAGTAGCGTCAGGGAACAGAAAACGGAGAGGGAATTCCAAAGTCTGGCAGTCCTAAGGAAGAAACTGTTAGAGGTGAAGGCTTTCCGGCATCCAGCGATTTCAGCAGTGAATGAGCAGGATTTTGCAGCTTCTCCGGTTGATCAGGAATATGTATGTTGTGGGGGAGCAAGTGCTATGAGTTCATCAGAGCATGTATCATTAATGTACTTGTAAAGCAGGCACAAGGAAGCAACATTGTGGTGATGGAACAGAGGTGAGAGCTTGGTTAATAGTGCAGGACCTGTTAAATTTAGAGACCTTTTTTGTTACTTGTCTAAGAGGAAGAGATCAGCAGTAGAAACAATAGCCCAAATGTTGTGACATTATTCCATGCATGTAGCGGTACAGGATGTGAGTAATTTTGACATATATATATATATATTATTATTATTATTATACTGTTGGTAGAATTTTTTCAGTAACTCATAACAACAACACAATATGTCATTCCAAAGAGTGCTCAATGCATGAAACAGAGCAATATATTGATTGTTGGAGAGCTATTGGCTACACATTAGCAAACGTGTTTCAATGACCCCCCTAGCAGGGAAAATCACCTCATCAGGCCAAAAACCATCCACGAAACTTTCAATAAAGACCATCCCTTTATATTAAAGTCAACTTTACAGGGTTGAACCATTCTAAAAAAGAAAGAGGGGTACTAACAACCTATATCAAAACAAATATAACCTATTCACAAAATAATGTTAGGTTTTTCAAGGTATAATTCTGAAGCAGATTTATTATAAGTTTGCATTAAATTTTCTAGCTCCAACCATTATAATTATAATTGTTTTTCGTTTATTTTGTTAATACGATTTTTTAGAACTATTACTCCAATATCAGAGCAATCAATATATATATATATATATATATATATATATTAGCAGAATTTTCTTTCCTCTTATCAGTCAAAGTCAGCTAAAGAAAAAAAAGTATTACGATTGGGAGAAACTTATATCGACCGAAAACAATGAACACACAAGAGGAGAAATCTATTATATTTTTTTTTTTTTTGCATATTATGAGAAAGGATTTCTATAGTCCAAAATGAAAAACTCATTTGAACATGAGTGTCACATATTGGGGTTGGGTCAGGAATGGGTGAGAGGATGGGGTAGCAGAATAAACAAAACAAACATTGGTTTTAAGTTCCTTTGTAGTGCAGCAAAAACTGCAATCAGCTTCAATCCTTTTCCTCGGGCTCCTCCCTGTGAATCGATTTGGGTGCACTGCAGTTAGGGTTGATACACCGTGGATTCGCATTATAGTGCAGTTGATAGGACACGAGTTTTTGTGGCTTCTGCGTTGACCGGCTAAATTTTTAATGTCTTTTTCTGAGTGCTGTTTGCACATGTGGCCTCTTTTCACACCACACTGTTCCTGCTAGAATTACTTCATTTCTTTTCTACTTTATGAAAGGGGGATGGCACGAAAGAAAGAGAGAGAGAGATATACTGTGACTGTGATGTAGGTAGGGTCATACATCTGTGTCATTTCTGCTAGGATTCAGGTTGTGGATGTTCAGAGGACTGCCTTTCTGGTAATTATATAAGAAGGGGAGGTGCATCTGGCTTTCCGGCATTATAGCTCAGTCATGATTTTACATCACAAGAGAAAGAAATTGAAACGTTCAAATCAAACCCTTTCTACTCTTTTTTGCTGGTGAATTTTTTAAAGATTTGCTTTATGTCCACGGGAGAGTAAAAGTACATCTGAGTTAGTGAGTGAAGACTTTTCCTCTTTCTTTATTCATGGTTTAAAATAGATAAAATATGAATCTGAATTAAATATAAAATTTATATTAATTGAAAATGAATTTTTTTTTTCTTGGATCAGTATTTACAATATCTGATTGACAGTCATATATTTTTCGTCTTGACTTTTTTTATCCATAAATATATGTATACCTATATACTTTTTGTTTTACATAAGCATTAATATGTCGCTACACATTCATAAACATGTTTCGGTTAGCTGGTTACATTTTTCCCCCCTCTCTCTGCTTTTCACTGTTTTTCATTTTTACGCTAGTATGATCTACTTCATACTTGCGATTTCATTAAATGTTTTACAAGCAAAATCTTATTTCGCATTTTGCTAACTCCTCTCCTCTGATGAGAAAGTATTTCTATCGAAGCTTAGCGGATTCATTTTATTTGTTTCCTTTCTGAAAAAATGTTTTTAACTTTTGTTTAGGTGCTTTTCAACATATTTTATTAAATTCCTGTACTTATATATATATATATATATATATATATATATATATATATATATATATATATATATATACTAGCAGTTCAGCCTAGCTTTGCTCGGGCCCTATGTACTGTTCATAACTTGCGCTACATGTGAATACACTTTATGTAAGATTTCAAATGTTTAGACCAAAATTTGTCTGAATAATTTCATAGACTGCAGAGGTAATTTTTTTATAACTCGGACTCCAATTTTGACCCCTTAACATTTATTATTTTGATCTCAAATCAAAATAAAAAGTTTTACCCGAGTCCAAATTATCTACATCTAAAGTTTCAAGTGTTTAGACCCAAAATTGGCAGAGAAATTTGGTAGATTCTGCAAAGGTCAACTCTTTAAACTTTGACCTTTTGGCAGCCAAATTTTCGCCCACAAACTGATTATATATATATATATATATATATATATATATATATATATATATATATATATATATATATATATATATATTCAAAGAAATATTGAATTTCTTAAAAATGTCTTAAAGTGAATCTTTGATATACCTCATTTGTCAACGACAAAACATAAGTCCGCATGAGTAAATATATGAAAATGTCTATATGAGAATGTGTTCTTTGATGTTAACACAGCTGGGCGGATTACATTAAAGCAGGCAGTTAAACTCTGCGAGGAAAAAAAAAAAAGTTCTTTCACAGAGGAAACAAAGTAGTTTGTTTTGCGTGTGAAAATCGGGAAAAACCTCCGACTGATAACAGACAGAAATAGCAATGAAGAATTCCTGGCAGAGAAATAGAATCTCAAGACTTATTTTAAGTACTTGTATCTATTATATGGTCAGCGTTTAATCTCAGTACTTGTGTCTCGACCATCAGGGTCTTTTTGATGTGGCCAAGGGAAAAAGCATGGTCATAATCGCTACTGTTTATTTCTATGTGGATGGCAGTAAAAAAAAAAAAAAAAAAAGACTTGAAGGAGGCATACTTTGTAATGTATACGGCAACCTGCTGATAACAGTTGCTAACTGTTACATTCTTGTTCAGCCTCCTGGCACAACATGACTGCGTTAGGGGCAGATAATCCGAATACAGCCACAGAAATATTTCTTTTGCAATACTTAATATATAAGTACATCTATCTTTCTCTCTCTCTCTCTTTTTTTATTTTTATTTTTTAAAGGAAGATAGAAACAAATAAAGTGAATATATTCACAAAAAAAAAATGTCAAGTCTTATACAAGTGAATGTTTGTTTGGTTTATCGTGCGTGAACAAAAAAAAATGAAATCTCAAAAATACTTGCAATAAAATTGGAAATGTTTACAGTAATATTTTCCTTCAAGTGTTCACGTCAAAAGTGTAGAATATAATGGTAAGATATATCTTTTAATTTTTTCTATTGTGAATTTTGAGTTGCTACTATCGCACAGTAAACAAAACATTTGTGGTATAACCCATAAATGTTTTTTTTTTCCTGCATTATTTTCTATTTGTTTTATTTGTTGTTTATTTTTTTAAAAAAATTTTTTACGTTTTTTTTTTTTGGTAGGGTGGCGGGGTAGGGGTATTTAAACAAATTTTTTTTTTTTTTTTTCGTATTTTATTTTCTTCATGATTTTATTCAATCTATATATTTTGAGCGATCTCTAAAAATTGCATTCCCAAAATTAAGACTGCGGAAAGAGATAGAATTGATGTAAATGCGAAACAAAAGTCACTAAGCATGAAACGAAATGCGGAACCATATAGAAATTTTTTTATTTAAAAAAATTAGTTTAGTTTTAACACTTGTTTTACAACGAAACCATAAAAAAAATTGTTTTAAATTAGATATTTTACATTTCTATTAATAAAGTTTTCTTTAATATATATTTTTGAAATTCTTAGAATGTCTTCCTCAAGTTTTATCACATAATTTTGTTATAGCGTTTCATGCTTAGTGACTTTCCGTATTTACATAAACTATCCATTTCTGCCGTCTTCGTTTTGAGAATGCAATTGTTAGTCTGCTATGTTAAAAAAAATTATATAAAAAAAAAAAATTGAGTTGCCATTTATCAAGGCCAAAATCCACTCTGAGATAAGGGTTAATAAGATTAAAAATATATTCATTTTTTTAATTTATTTTTGTATTTTTAATTATGCAAGAAGAACCTTTTAAGAGATCTGAATTTATGATTAAGTTTACGAATTTTCGATTGAGATCAAAGTAAAATAAATATTGATAGTAATTATAACCCAACGGGCCAGAAATACATCTAGTGTAATATATATATTTCATTTATTTTGTCCTTAATTCCTCAAATTCCATGAGCGATTTTTCTGACAAAGGGGGAAAGATTGCTGTTTTCTCGGTCATAACCTATGCATCAAACATTGAGCTAGTTTTTAACCTTGAAATAATTTTTTTTACATTTTTAGCTCCATATTACATCAGGTAGCTTCATGCCTTGTCTGCATATTGTTCCATACATATATATATATATACACACACACACACACACTCACTCACACATTTTTTATGGTAAAGATTATCTTTTATAATGGATATCAATGTTTCTTCTCGACAAATACTGTAATCCACTGAAATATGAAAAAGCATCCACATAGAGAAAAATAAGGTTTGAAATTTGAATTTTTTATAGTCAATATTTATTGTCTATTTATATAATACTAACAGGGAGACACGACGTTGTCCGGGATTAAATGATGATCGACAAATGTTTTACACTCCCATATTTTTGTTAAAATCATTGAAATCGCCCATTTTTCAATCAAATCAATTGATTGCCTTCTCTAGTTGAGAACCCATCGCAGTGCACTGGGAGAAAACTCCACATGCATCCCTGCAGTGACTTAGTTCACAATATATTGTAGTTTGCATTGCACTGTAGAGAACCTACTGTTGATTTTATAAAAAAAAACATTTTATATAATGGCTTGAATTAAAGTTTAAAATGCAGAAATCAATTATCATGGTTCAGTTGTGCTTTTAACAGAAAAAATCATTTCAAACACACCTCTGTCATATAAAAAAAAACTACTGTGAATTTTATATGCCGGGCCTTTCTCCTTGTGTGGTAATAACACTTCTCAGATACACTTAGGCTGTATAAGGTGTTAACTTTGATCAAAATCGTCTGTGCCTTCTTTCATTAGATTTTTTTTTTCGATTATCTATACAAAACCTATTTAAGAACACTTTCAGATACGTGAAGTATATTTGTGTGAACATTCAAAAAAATCTGCCCAACCATTTCGGAATTCATAAGGAACGAACAGGCACACATACACACTTCTTTTTATAAAAAGATAATGGTTGTCTACTCAAAACATATATATCCTTTATATATATGAATGTTTGTTTCCAAAATATATTCCAATTTGAAATCTATAATTTACTTAATTTTCTGTCTTTCTCTCTCATCTGTATATATGTCTTATTCTTGCCAATCAATCAATAAGGGTTTTATCACTCAATGAGAGACCTCTCCCTGGACTTCAGCTATCTCTTTCTGTCCCGAGCTATTCGCTGCCATGTGGGACCCATGTGTTATATCAGGTCGTCCCTCCATCTCGTTCTTGGTTTTCCCTTTGGCCTCTTATTTTCACGAGGCGTCCATTCTGTTGTCCTGATGGACCATCTGTTGTCATGTTGTCTGGCTACGTGCCCTGCTTATCTGTGTTTGGATGTTTTGATGGCAGTATTGATGTCAATAACTCTTGTTTGTTGTGCTTGTAAATAAGAATAAATATTTTAAAATATTAATAGGGTGAAAATTAAAGAAAGCACCTCCTTAAAGCAGGAAGCGGGAATTTTTATTTACGTGAGTGAAAACGTGTTTTTTTTTATTGGCAGTTAATTTGTTTTGTAGGTAAGTTTAGTTTCGTAAATGTTGCTTTAAGAACTTTCGATTGACTAATGAATTTAATTAAAATATTTAGGCTATTTTTTTTTTTTTTTTTCTTATAAATATTTTAGAAATAATTTCTCCTAGGGACGTGTTTTTGACGTGTTATTAATTAAACCTAAATACAAAATCTGGAAAATATAACTATAATATTTTTCAATAATAAAAAATGGCGGCATAAGATGGATTCCCCTCATTTGACATCATGGATTTTTTTTTTTGGGGGGGGGGGCTATAAAAACTGCAATAAGTGCTTTCTATCTCTTTGTTTCAGCAAACTTTAAATATTTCCATTTCCTTTTTATCAACATTTTTTTTCTTAGTAAATCCTTTTTCCATTCTAAGGAAAAGAAAAAAACAAAACAAAAAACTTTCCAACTGTTTTCTGAGAATTATACATTTGTTTCTGATGAGTTGTTTGATGGGTTACCACTATTCAATGAAACATGTGTGAGACATACTTCGTCTATATACTAATAGGATAACGTGTGTGTTATTTATTTGTGCGTCACACTTACATCCGAGTGACTGTCGTTTAATTGTTATCGATTTCCATTTCTTGTAATAAATAATTTTACCGAGAATTCTTCCAAAGTTTTGGTTTCCGTTTCAATTATAGCTGATGGCACTCCAGTAATCTATTTGTTTTATAAATAATTTTATCAAGAATTCTTAAGCTTTGGTTTCGGTTTCGATTAAAGCTGTAGGAACTACATATATTTTTTTAGAAGTTTTGGCTTCGATTTCAATTCAAGCTGATGCACCCAAGTCATGGGTATATATATATATATATATATATATATATATATATATATATATATATATATTTTAAATCGCAATTTTATAATAAAAATCGATAGAATATTAACTCTATAATAATATACACAAAATCTGAAATAATTAAACTATCATATTTAAGTGTACTTTACGACTGGTCTATGCCAGGCGTCCCTGCTGGCTTAGATAAATACTTTTGCAGTTTTAACAAAAGAGCTACAATAATATCAGAGCATCTCCATTTACGCTGGACATCTACAGAATGTCAACATCAATATATCACATATGAGTTCTCTGTGGAATTTCCACAGGTCCCGCTAGTAAGAAATATGAAATGAATAAAATATGAGTGTGAATTAAATGCATCATCTGCTATTGGAATGTTAACTAACGATATATAAATATCTATTTATACAGACATGTAACAGGTTTCACTACACCGGCATAACAATTTTTGGATCTGTAGTTATTAATAACTAAGATCTCATCAGGCGAAAAGTCTGTATTATAATTTAAGTGTTCATATTGAAAGAAGGAAGGGAATGAAAGAGTTTCCGTTAAAAAATTGAAGGTCATGTGATTCGATTTAAAATTTTTAAAAAGTTGTTTATATGTTTAAGCTAAAAGGTTAAAAAAAAAAGTGCTCTATTTTTAACATTGATTTGTTGTGTTTTGTGGTGTGTAGGTGGGACAAGTTGTCTGTTGACATTAGGTATTTATTGAGGAAGAGAAAATTTTATTAAAAAGGAGTATAGGGATATGGACACTATTCATTTAAAGTAGAATATTTATATATATATATATATATATATATATATATATTGAGGTTTTCTTTGATTTTTATCAATTTTAATCTATTTTTATATATTGCTTTTTCTTTTCTATTTACAGGGTTTTAAATTAATATTAAGATTAAATTTAATAATAATTATAATATTTCTAGCAGGCCGTCTGGTGGTGCCCGGTCATAAAGTACTCTTAAATAAAACCAAAGCCTTAAAACTGTGAGTCAAGTATGATACCTATTAGGCCAGCTTGCCACGCTTTTTAAAAAGCGTTTTCAAATCTATTTATTCTTAACATGAAGCTGTCATGTTTCATGGCCATGCATGCATATCGGTGAAACAGCTGACAAACACATAACAATCCCATGAATCCCAAATACCAATTTTTCAATTTTTATCGCTTAGCAGCCCTTTTTCCATATGAAAGCCAATTAGTTTTCCACATATCTGAATACCCTATATACCAAATTTCAAATCTGCAGATCAAAAATTCGTTGAGTATATAGGTTGAGAAGTGTCCTCACACACATACATTCTCACTTTTATAGATATATAGATATGTGGCAGAAATAGTATTGGAATAACAGAATATCAAAAAATTACTGCATTCTTACTCGTACCATAATAGCGGAATCAAAACGGACCTGACAATTTTTCTTCCTATATGAATTCATAATTTGTAGCCCATAATATTGAGGAAGATTCAAATACATCACAAATTCATTTAAAATACTGCAATACTTCATATATTTCACGTTGAATGTGAAGAAAAAAAACCCTACAAATATTTTCCAGACTAAGTATTAAAAATCATATACACCAAACACTTGTATAAAGACATTTTTTACCTACCCACGTCAATTCTATTGTAAGTTACAACACTAACTAAACTAAGAATTTCGCTAATATTTGTATTACAAACCATAAAACAAACTTAATATTTTCTTAAAAGACTGGCCTTCATGAAGAACACAGGCTTCTGTCGTTTGATTGAATAAAATTACCACTAAATTGAATAAAATTACCACTAAATTGAATAAAATTACCACTAAATTGAATAAAGTATTGTGCTCTTTTTATTAAGCACTTTTAACAACTTCGTTAAATTCAAGAGTTTTATCTTTACTTGGAATATATTAGGTTTAAAAGAAAGTTCTTGAAGAATTTTTAATTTAGAGTCTAGGCCATCGTTGTGGTGGCTTGTTTAATTTACTGAACTATGGTCCTGTGCATTTCTAGAAGGTCCGTCCTCCCAAGTTTTAGCCTTTCACCTTTTGAGAAAGAGTGAATTTATTGCTAATCGCCTGAGGTTCCTTTACTGGAACTGCTAATTGGGCTGCCCAGGCATTTTTTTTTTTTTTTTGCAGGCTCTTCATTTAGGGTACTGACTTTGAAAATTTAACTTTTCTGACCTTGTGTCACATCTTTCCATTGTGGGTCGAAGATAACTACTATCATCATATTATCTGCGATACTTATATACTGCAGATAATTGAAAGTTAGTAAAAGGATATATTCGGACACCATGTTAAGAGAACAAAATCCTCTTAATTCTCATGTTATATGAATCTGAAGACTATTGTTGGCATTGGTTTCCCTGGTATTTTTCTAGTCAGAATTATTTCTAGAAAGACATTGCATACTTACTGATGAAAGTTGCTAGCATCTTAAGAGTAAAGTGATTTTATGAAAGGAACTGGATTCGAACTTGGAACACCCAGACATCAGTTCATGCCATTAACTATTTGACTACGATCACCTTCCGCCCCTTAAATAATGGTAAATATTGACATCATCATTGCATTTATCGGCTAAGATTTCTTTTTTGTTTTCTCTTGTCCACTGAACACTTTCTTACACTTTTTTCTTTTCTCTTTTACAGGACAAAGCCGAGAACATTGTGATGGCTGCTGTGTTCCAAACTGCTGAAGATGGTAACCTGAGTGGCTTGAAGGAGCTCTTAAACATGGCAAACAACGTGAACGTCAACATTGCTAACAGAGTGAGTCACCATTTTGTCTTCGTCTCTGTGACAAGGCGTCATCATTGTTTGCATTGTCTTTTTTTTTTTCTTCTCCAAGCAGGAAAAAAAGAAACATCAGTGTACTTCTAGGTTAACAGTTGACCTTAACATTGACATTTTATATTTCTACGATTTTCTATGGCTGTTTTTGGTTGCATTGAATTTTCCCCCCAAGATATTTCACTGTTTACTGTGTTCTACAAGTGACTTTAAAACAGAATAGCATTTAGCCATCCATGAACTTCGTATCTCACCAAATATCTACTTTAAGCTTTATTATTTCCAAACTAATAGGGAGACCTGACGTTGCCCGGAATTGAATGAAGATGAACAAATGTTCCACACTTCCAATATTGTCATTGAAATCAGTGAAGTCGCCCACTTTTTCTATCAAATTGATTGATTACCTGCTCTAGTCAGGGACCCACCATGGTGAACTGAGAGAAGTTTCACGTGCCTCCCTGCACTGACTTAGTCCCTCATACATTGTACCTTTCACTGTTGATTCAATAAAATTATTTTATATAATGACTTGAATTAAAGTTTTAAATACATAAGTCAAGTGTCATGGTTAAAAGTGCTCTAAACAGAAACATTCATTTCAAACACGGCTGTCTTATTAAAGAATCTACTGTGGATTTTATATGCCGGCACCAGCTGGTTATATGGTAATAAAACTTCTCAAGTGCACTTGTAATGTCAGGTTGTGTAAGGGTGTTAACTTTGGTCAAAGTCGTGTTCCTTCTTTAATTTTTTTTTTTTTTTTTTTTTTGATTATCGATTTTCTGATCGATAAGGGGCATTCTGGTATACAATCTATGTAAGAATCGTCCTAGACACATAAAATACATTAGTGTGAAATTAAAAAAATATATATTAGCCCAACCATTTCAGAGTTTATTGGGAACTAGCTCACATGCAAAGTGCCTTTTATATACAAGTGGAGATCATATTCCCTAACCAAACTCGTGATCTGCTCAGCCAATCATAATTTAGTAATTTTTAATTCTCTTTTACTCATGAGTACAATTGGTGAGCAACCTTTTACATATTCTCCCAACTTGACACGTCAGCAATTTTTTTCTGGCACACGAACCTCCAATCTTTAAAACAAAAATTGCCAACATGTGTTCCCTAAAAAAGCGTGCGAAAATAAACTAGTGAATATCGACTTCTGATTAATATATGTAGTTTTGTAGGTAAAATATCTTTATAAAGTTATATATTTTTTTTTTTTTTTTTACACGGTGGTCACCACTTATCAAGTCCTGGAAGCCACTCAGGGATAAGGGTTATTGCAAGTACAGTACATTAGTGTGGAGATTTATTGAAGTGTTTACTTGAGGTGGCGGTTCATTAGGAATTTGTTTACGTTGGACTTGAAGACATCCAGGTTGTAGTGAGGTGGGAACCAGGCAGACGGAACAGAGTTCCACAGGTGTGCAGTTCTAAGAAAGAAGCTTTGTTCATGGAATCTACGTTTTGATTTAGGCACAGATAAACAGTGGGGAAAATTTTTCACAGTGGATTCAGCTAGACGGATGTTTTTCGTGAAAGATTGGCAAGGGGGGGACCAAAGATTGGAGTTCAGACGAGCACCTTCCATGGAAATAACGATAAAACAAGGATAGGCTCGCACTGTCTCTTCTGTGGGAGAGATGTTGCAGGGAAGAGAAAAGGGCATCTCCCACTAAGCCACAAAGTTTATTTTGTACTCTGTCAAGGCAGGATAGGCTGTTTTTAGCAGCTCCTGCCCAGATATAGCAGCAGTATTCCATCCTTGGACGTACTTGGCTTTTATATAGATAGAGAATTGCATCAGTAGTGAGATATCTTCTGGAGCGGTAGAAGGACCTCACCATCTTTCCAGCGACCTTGGCAACAGACTTGATGTACGTGTTCCATTTCAGATCAGGAGTAAAGGACAAACCCAGAAGCTTGTCAAAACATGGGGCTTCTCCTAGACGAGAGCCATCCATTTCAATTGATGCCAGATGGAGATCAGATCAATATATTTCTACAGGATTCATATCTAAACTAATTAACCGATCATTATGAATTTTGGACACACATTTGTTAATTGTAAGGATCTAAATGTTGTCTACATTGTTGACTTAAATTCAGTTTTATGCAAGAAGGTTAAAAGGAGGTAAACACCTTTTGTGGAAATTTATATTTTTACCGATTTTTGTGAATATAAATCTCACCTGTCTGTTTAAATGTATGTTTGTATGTATGCCTAAAACTTTTGACAGAGGTGACGGATTTTCATGAGATTGGTATTGTTTTGAAGCTCGACCTTTCGGATAACAAATATAAAAAAATTGGCTAAAAATATTAATTCCTCCACCCTCAACTGGGCACTTTTCTACAGGGATGGGTCGCTTTTTTCACCGATATTTTCCGAAGTTATCCCCTTTTTTAGATTGACTAGGCTTAATTTAAACCTCCGCTGCTTCCAGTTTAGCGATGGACGCAACGGCAAAGACGGCACCTTTTTTTGTTTTTAATGTTTTTTTTTTTTCACCTTCGTAGTACAGGTTCGAGCCTGCCTGCCTGCCTACTACCACTTTTTTTTTTTGCTCAACACACCTCCAAACACCCGGGTAATGCTGGGTATCCAGGCTAGTCTATATATATGAAAGGCAAATTTTATGTAAGTCCAGCAAAGGCTTTTTTCACCGGGGTTCTCGGGAGTTACTATTTCTTGCTGTCTAAATAATAATATCTAGGATTTGTAAATGCGTGTCGCGTATAGATGTATTTTGATCCACGTTTATAAAATTTGCGCTATTTCTCTCTGTTATGTGTTTGTTTGGCTTTTTAGTATAAATAAAGCGAAACTAATCTGAAGCGAATGTGTTGTTCGGCCTCATGCCGGGAACGTCCAGAAAGCAATCAGCTTTTGATCAATGCGGGGAAATCCCTTATATCAGACAATTGCTATTCAATTTGGGCAATCTTCTTTAAGTGTGGAGCTGCCCCCCCCCAACACCTTGAGAAAACAAAACCAACCAAAGTTGGGTAAACAAACCCAAAAAAAACTGCCTCGTGGTAAAAGTTAACTGCTGTATTTCTTTTTGACCTCATTAAAAATGCGCACCTGGCAATTTAGTTTTTAATCCTTAAATTCAAATGTCTCTCTGTTACTCTCTCTTGCTGGCCTAGTTGGTAACGTGTCAGGTTTTTTTCACATTTTATTTTCCACCTTCGCCTCAAGGCTTCTGGTTCGATCCTACCTTCCTTCCAAAACTTTTTTCTTCATCTACCCCCAGCCCCAACACACACACCTAAAAACACCCGGTGACACCGGATACCCTCGCTAGTCTAATATGTAAAAGGCAAAATGGGCGTGCGCGTTTGTGTATGTCCACGAAAGGCATTTTTCATTAGGGTTCTCACGTCGGTTTGTATCCACAAGCAGTTTTCACATATTTCCGAGATCATAATATTTCAGATTCGCAAACGGACATCGTCTCTATCTTTTTTTGATCGAGTTTTAAAAAATTCCCTCGTTTCGATTGTTTGTCTTTTTCGTGTAAATAAAGCGAAACTAATCGAATGTAAACGCCAACTTTCGGCCTGTTAGTATCTGTTCTGTAATTGATCAATGTAGGGGAAACCCTTCATACTGAGAAAATTACTATTTGTTTGGATACTGCCAGAGTGCTCTATTTTTTGGGGGAGCTGCTTTCCTCCCACATTAAAAAAGGACCTTTGTGGGAGGTTTAAAAGCAACGCCATTTCTGTAAATCATCTTTTTGATTGACTGTTAAATTTGAACGCTTTACACTTTGGTTGCGTCATGGAGTAGGGGTAGGACGTCAGGTTTTCTTTCACTGTCTTTTCTGTCTTTGCGTCATGGGTTTGAGCCTGGCTGCCTACTACCACTTTTTTTTTGCTCAACATACACCTACAAACACCCGGGCAACGCCGGGTATCCAGGCTAGTATTGTATGAATCTGAAGATTCTACTGATGGCATTGATTTCCTCAATATTTTTTGAGTCAGAATTCTTTCTAGAAAAATATCAGGTACTTATGAGTGGACCTACATGAAGGTTGCCAACATCTTAAGTGAAAGTGATTTTGTGGAACGACCTGGATTCAAACTTATAGCACTCAGATCGTCTCTCCCTTTCATTAATCATTTGACCACCTCACTTCCCAGGGAGGTATAATATGAGGATAATTTCCCATTTGAACAGTCAAATATTTCAGGTTTATATTAAATTTAATACATAGGCATCAGTAAGAGAAGATTTAATGAGTTTTGATTTCTTTGTAGAACTCCTTAAAATTTAGACATTTTCTAGATTCCAAATCATCTAAGTTAAAACGAGACTTCTAGGCATAAAATTTAACAGCATTATATCTTGATTTCAATCAGCATAAAAATGGTGTGAAATTGTTCCGCTCAGGGAATTAGTTCTACCTGTTCTGAACAAGTATTCTTCCAACATCTCTTTCCCCTCTTCTTTCTTTCCTCCCCCGACTCCTTCCTCTCCCCACCGACCTCCCTTCTCTCTCTCTCTCTCTCGAACCCCTCGACCCCCTTTTTTCTCTCTCTCTCTCTCTCGAACCCCTCGACCCCCTTTTTTCTCTCTCTCAAGACCCCCGACCCCCCCTTTTTTCTCTCTCTCAAGACCCCCGACCCCCTTCTCTTTCTAGACCCTCCTCCCTCTCTCTCTCATTGTCTGTCTGTCCATACCATTTTTTATTGGAAAGTTGATCTGGATGAAATTTTGCATAGCTCTTTATGCTAAGGTACAACAAACTGAGTTTTATGGTATCTGTTTAATGCATGGTTAGCAATTAATAGAGATTAGTATTTAATGCAAAAATTAGCATAAATTTAACCATATTCAACCTTCACTTTGGCATAAGTCAACGGACTATAAATTTTTCCCATTTTTTAATGTATTAAAATGTTGTGTGTGTATATATATATATATATATATATATATATATATATACACACATGCAACACATTTTTAGATAGATTTCTATCTTTTGATTAAATATATATATTTTTTTCTAAAAATCATTGAATAAATGTTAGGCATGATTTACTTTGGTTCTAGCTTCAAGTGTTTGGCCCGTTTTTTTTATTTCCAGCATGGCGAAACTGCTGTTCATTTGGCTTCTAGTGGCGGCCATGTTGAAGTTGTCAAGTACCTACATTCTAAAGGTGCTGATATCGATGTTGTTGACAAGGTAAGCAAACATTCCTCTTTATTTTCTTTTCAACTTCATAGAATGTTTACTCGATCGTTTTCTCTTGATTTCTTAATTCCTATTTGTTTTTTTTGTTGTTGTTGTTTTTTTTTTAAATCATATTCCATTTAAAATGGTCATTTTGATATTTAGCAAAATTAATTAAATTCTAGAAGAATTTAAAACTTTCTTATATTGTGGTTGATAGTGTACTGTTATGTATGAGGTGTCTTCAATAAGTTTTCAGACTACTTTTGTACAGGCATTTAAAATTGTCACACACTCTTGAAAGTTCAGTACGTTATTGCTATACATCTTATTAGATGATTGACTAATTATGATTTCAGGTTCAAATGAACAGCTACAGCAGGAATTGGAATACACCCTAATAAAGCCTGATTGTCACAGCTGGTGAATTTCAAAAAAATGCAATCTGGATGTGAGGACACTTTAGAAATACAATATGTAATAAAATTGTTTTAAACTTGGGGGAAAATGCCACAAGAACGTATGGAATGCTTCTGACTGCTTTTGGACCATCTTGCATGAATCAGGTATTAGTTTTTGAGTGGCATAAGAGACTCAAGGAAGGCAGGGAGTCTATGAGGGATAATGAGAGGTGTGGGAGGAGTAAAGAAGCTATGGATAAGGACTCTTGTGTGTCTATAGAGACAGTAAGTACACAGCTTGATGTAAGCATGGGAACTGTACATACAATTATTCGCAAGGAACTGAAGATGTGGAAGAATTGCACAAAGTTTGTCCCAAGAGTGCTCAGGATGATCATAAAGATTTTGTGACTGCAGGGAGATGGTCGAGCTGATCAATTCAGATTCCGCAGTTCTTGATGCTCTGGTGACTTGCAATGAAAGTGGATCTACTGGTATGACCCAGAGACCAAGAGACAGAGTTCCCAGGGGGAGCATGCTGGCTCTTTCAGACCCAAGAAGGCCAGAAAGAGCAAATCTACTCAAGAAACTTATGATCCATTTTTTTTTTTTTTATGGCACGGCCATGATCTACATGCACTGAGTTACCATTGGACAGACAGTCAACAAGGAATATTATGTTGACGTTTTAAGGGAGTTGAACAAGAAATTCTGTCAAGAGGCCAGCACCCATCATGACAATGCACCAGTTCACAACTCTATCCTTGTCAAAAACTATTTGACCAAGATGGGCATCAAGACAGTTTCTCACTTTCCCTATAGTCCAGACCTTGCTCCCTATGACTTTTGGTTATTTCTTAAACTCCAGGAACATCTTATAGGTTGTCATTATGACATTGAGGACATTATGACATTGAGGAGATGAAAAAGACTGTGACGAGAGTCATTGACAAGCTCATACAAGAGGACTTCCATGCGGCCTTCCAGAAGTTGTTGTAATGGTACAACAAGTGCATTGCAGCTGGAGGAAATTACTTCAGAGGGGACAAAGGTTTTATGTGTGTACTATCAATATACGCCCATACGAAAAAACTTTAAAAAAAAAAAAAAAAAAAGACACCTCGTATATATAACTTTTTTTTTTTTTTTTTAATATTTCGAATAAGCAGATAGAATTGTTAGACCATGTTAAAGATACAAAAATATTTTATTTCAAGAAGGAAGAAAAATATGATCCAATTTCTTTTCCCCTTGTTTCTTTTTTCTTAATTTTATTTCTTTTTTCTTAATTCTATTTCTTTTTTCTTAATTCTATTTCTTTTTTCTTAATTTTATTTCTTTTTTCTTCTATTTCTTTTTGCTTTATTCCATTTTTTGCTTTATTTTTCTTTTTTGCTTTATTTTTCTTTTTTGCTTTATTTTTCTTTTTTGCTTTATTTTTCTTTTTTCTTTTCTTTATTATTTAACTTTTTTCTTTTCTTAATTTCTCTTTCCTTTTTCTCTTTCTTTTTCTCTTTTCTTTTTCTTTTTCTTTTTTGCTTTACTTTTTTCTTTTTCTTTTTTGCTTTTCGTTTTTGCTTTTCCTTTTTTGCTTTTTCTTTGTTTTCTTTTTCTTTTCTTTTTCTTTTTTTTTCTTTTTAGTTGAAACATTTCTAATTTCGGACCATATCAGGTCCATCTTCAGAGAGTGAAAGTTCTATCGTCTGTTTTTTTTTTCCTTGCATGTAAAATCCTTATGTCCAAGGCATGTTGTTGTAAAATGCACGAATAGTCTACAAACTCTTTATTGCAAGCTTTTTTTATTACATGTTGTTTTTTTATTAATATTTTACTTAAGCATCGTTTATCAAGGCCCAGGCCCAATTTAAGGACAAGAGTTAAAGAGACTGACAGATGATTAAGTGGAATGGGTAGAACATTACTTGAGGGGAATTGTTTTTGTATCTTTAAGATGAGGATTGATGATTTGTATTATTTGAACTATTCAAACTATTGTTCTCATCTTGGTTGTTATTCTTACAATGTTTCGACCGATATAACCTACAGATGCTCCTCATTGAACTTAGGAATCTGCAAGGAAAAGATTCCAGAGTTTGACAAGATACACCTGAAGAAGGTGGTTTCAGTGTCTGAAATATTGTGAGAATCACATTCAAGATAAGTGAAGTATTTAAGTAATATTAATTGCCTATAGGGGGGTGGGGGGGCTCAAGTGTTTGTTCACATTTGACTTGAAGATGACCATGCTGTAGTCTGTTGAGAATCAAACTCCAATTTTTTTTTTTTTTTTCACGGACGAGATATTCTAGGAAATAAAATCTGTTCAAGGAAGTCTCGTTTGGATTTTTGTACGAGAGGGAAAGGAAGGTTCTTTGCTATGGCTGTACATAATTAAAGGAGTTTAGGCAGTATCAGTGAAATAGTCAGAAAGCACGGCAGAATATTTTACATTTTCAAGCTTCAAAATTTCAGTTGCGTAATCCTTGCGCTGCTGAAACCATATCTTTTATTTATTTTGCGGACTAATTTTCTCTTCTTATATAATTGATGTTTCATGACGTTTCAGCCAACTATTCCTCTGGCCTTCATCAAGTTGTTAACCACAAAGGGATAGGAATGCTGAATCTTCAACTGTATCTTCAGTAACTACTACTTTCCATAGTTGTTGTCGTCACACCATTTTTTGGCCAACTAATCATCTGGCCGGCTTTGGGCAGAATTGAAACCGCTATCTTCAGACAATGCTCACCTGGAACTGTAGAGATTCAACGTCTCTATCCACTGTGCCATGGGCCCCTTTGTAATATTTGCATAAAAAGGTTATAGTAAACACAAATCTCTTTCTATATATATTTATGTATGCGGATATATATTTGTTTAAAAAATTTGGCCTACCAAACTCCTCTGTCAGTTTTTGGTCTACAGACATGAATGAAACTTAATACAGAGAGTATTTGAACCTATACAAAACTTTATATTTGGGTTTTAGCCAGGGAAAATTTGTGCAAAAGTGTTAAAATGTTAAAAAAAAAAAAAAAAATGGAATTTACCAGGTGAAGGTTGAACGCCGGCGTTATGAATATGCATGCATAATGTAATAGCTATTGGTTCATGTTTTAATTTTTAGCCTTGCAGCAAACGTCTTCATAGCTCAGGAATTAATGTCAAAGGAAAAAGTAAATCGTAAGCAAAACGTTTTGGTTTCAATTCTCGGTGGTGGAGCATAAATTATTTTTTTAAAAGAACTTTTTAACTCCTTACTGGTAACTCCTTATTGGGTTCAATATAATAATTAATACAAAATCTGCATTAATCAAAATATGATATTTAAGCGTATTTTATGACCGGGCAATGCCGGGCGGCCTGCTAGTGTATATATAAAATTTAGTGAGAATTATATCAATGATTCACTGTTTATGCAAGTTGCTTGAATTCAGATTTATTTTGTTTTTGTTTCAGCACAATGACAGTGCCATTTATTGGGCTGCACGTCAAGGACATCTAGAGGTTGTGCGTTATTTGAAAGACGAGGGTGTCCCATTGGATATTCAAAACAAAGTAAGTATTACCTGACTAGTGAAACTGCTTGAGAAAAGTGAGCTGAAAATAGGCAGATGTTTTATAAGATTTGGCTATGAAATCAGTAAAACCAAATAGAACATAAGCAGATGTATTATTACGATTATGAAACTGGAAAGAATGTGTTCCGGACGAACTTAATGAAGTCTTGGTGTTTGTTTGTTCCATACCGCTTTGGTTATTGTGGGAAAGCTTTGATATCTGGAACCTGAAGCTTTACAGCACCCTCCATAATCCCTTGATATTTTACCAATATATTATCACGCCATTCTATTTGTCTGTAACAAACGGTTTAGGAAGACACCGTCAATTCATTTAGTACAATTTTGATAGGGCTGTAAAGTGGGGAGTCAAAAATTTGACTCCTGAAATTTTTAAAAGGTCAAATTCTGACCTCAAATGTTTTGAAACTAGTCGTAATTTGTCTATACATATTGATAGTGTCTTGATTCTAAAATTCTTTTGTATTCAACAATTTTTAATGATAAAAAAATGTAAAAAAGTTATTAAAGCAAATCTTGATGTAATAATAATAATAAAAACAAAAAAAAAACTAGTAAGGAAATCCGACGTTACCCGTGATTGAATGAGAATCTACAAATTGAAATCGCCTATTTTTAAATCAAATCGATTGGTTGCCTGCTCTAGCCAGAGACCCACCATGGTTCACTAGAAGGAAGTTTCACATGCCTTCCCACAGTGACTTAGTCTACAATACATCGTAATCTACATTGGACTGTAGAGCACCTGCTGTTAGTTTTTAATATTTTTATATATAATGGTTTTAATTAAACTTTTAAATACAAAAAGCCAAATATCATTACTCAATTGTGCTCTAAACAGAAACATTCATTTTGAATAAGCCCCTGTTTTATTTAAGAACTTACTATTGATTTGATACACTGGGTCCTTCTGCTTGTGCAATAATAAAACTTCTCAAATGCACTTATGTTAGGCTGTATAACGGTGTTAACTTTGATTAATATTGGGCAATTTCTTTAATCATATATTTTTCAATTATCGATTTTTGATACTTACCGGAGGCATTCTGATACAAAACTTTATATAAGAAAAAGAGCATAAAAAACAAAGAAATATCTTTAGTTTTTTTTAAATCGGCCCATTATAACTGGAGTTATGACCATTCAAAGTATAAAAAAATGTGTGGTTCACTGGACATTTTGCCTTAAGTCAGTCCTATTCAAATGTATATAAGTTTGTGACTGAAAATGGTAGGAAATTTGCACAATTTACAGACTAGCCCATTCTTTAAAAAGCTGTATCTTCAGATATTTTTAAAATACGATAAAATTTTGAACATATTATCATAATACCATGAAAGTTAAGTTGGCTTTATGGCTTTATTTACGACCATTCCACTTGGTAACTTACAAACTAATTAGCATATTTCAGTTTCATTTTAACGGCTTTAAGTAGAAACATCATAAAAACAGCTAAGAAAAATGGTAAGTAAGGCTTTATCATCATAGGAAGTTTTATTCTGATGGACATTATCATTTGACATTATCACATCATGAAAAATCCAAGATGGCAATCAGGAAATCCAAGATGCCATGATGACACAGTTCAAAGAAATTATTAACAAAATATGGCTTGGCGCATATCAAAATAAAGGAAATTTTGTACAGATCAGAATTATGTTTTTAAGTACATTAAACTAATTAGCATAATTTTCATTTTAACGACTTCAAGCAGAAGCATCATAAAAGTTTAAAAAATGGGAGGTAAGACTTTCTCATCATGCGAAATGTTATTCTGATGGACTTTATCATTTGTAAAGTCCATCATTACACTGTGAAAAATCCAAGATGGCCACCACGACATGATTCAAAGAAATTATTAACAAAATATGGCTTGTAGCATATCAAATGAAGGAAATTTTGTACAGATTATAATTATTTTTTCAAGTTTATTAAACTAATTAGGATAATTAAATTTCATTTTTAACGGCTTCAAATTACCGTGACAATTATCGGGTGAGTTTCGACCACTATTTTGTATAATTTTTTATTTTTAAGTCATTGTCAAGATTTCAAGAGACATCACGGCTATTTTTTTCTTGTTATCACTCGGCTCAACACTACTTGTTTTTTGAACAGAATAAACATTTACAACACCAAAAATTTATTGAGATAGGTAGAAAAGTAAATTGCCTTTGGTAACATTTATTTGTTACTAGCATGGATACCCGGCATTGCCCGGGTGTTTGAAGGTGTGTGTTGAGCAAAAAAAAAAAAAGTGGTAGTAGGAAGGCAGACTCGAACCCGTACCGTGAAGGAGGAAAAGAATGGGGAAAAAATATGACGTCTTTGCTGTTACGATCACCGCCAAACCGAAAGTGACATAGGTTTAAATTAAGGCTAGATAATTGAAAAGAGGGGATGACTTTCGAAAATATCGGCGAAAAAAGCGACTCCTTCCTGTAGAAAAGTGCCCAGTTGAGGGTGAAAAAAATTAATGTTTTAGCCAATTTTTCGGTATTTGTCGTCTGAAGAGTCGAGCTTCAAAACGATACTGATCTTGTGAAAATCTGTCGCCTTTGTCGAAAGTTTTATGCAGATATGCAAACATACATATATACATTTATATATTGGTAGCTCAAATTTTTGACCCAAACCGATTAAAAAAACTTGCCCTATCTCTGAATATCCTTTATGTAAAATTTCAAATGTTAAGACCAGAAATTGTCTGAGTAATTTGGTAGCGACCACAGAGGTCAAATTTTTTAAAACTTTGACCCCTATTATGACCCCTTAACATTTGTTTTGGGCTCAAATCAAGTTATTAAGTAAGATCCATGTCCAAGGAATATATATCTAAAATTTCAAGTGTTTATACCCAAAATTGGTGGAGGAGTTTGGTAGAGTTCTCAAAGGTCAAATAGTTGAACTTTAACCCCTTAATAGCCAAATTTCTGGCCGAAAACGGATTACAAAGATTTTCCCAAATATTAGTACTCTGTATATTAAATTTCGAGTCTGTAGACTGAAAATTGACAGTTATTTTGTAGGAAAATGCACACACACACACACACTTTCACAAATATTTGTTATATATTTGTTTTTTGGACACTTTTTCATACCTCTGTGGAAATAAAACAAACCTCGAGGAAAGTGCAGTTGAACTTGTCCGTATGAAGAGTTCTTCATTTGTCATTCTGTCCTCCCATGACATGCCAATGATTGATCGGGGACTTCTTGTATGGAAGGCACTAACCCTGGACTCTTGAGGACGATATGCAGACCACAGCTCAGCCCCATAGAGAAGGACACTCAACACACACGCTTCATACACACGGACTCTCATCTTGATGGTCAGATGCTTGTTCTTTCAAACGCGCTGCATGAGCCTCCTAAATGTGGTAGAGGAAAGGAAAAATCTAAATGCTAATGACAGCATTAAAAATGAGAGTGGCTAAGAAATGGATGTTCACTGTTATAATTCCAAATTTAAGCCTATAAGTGCTGATAATCACCTGAAAAATTTACGAATAAGTGAAAAATAAAAAAAGTAAATGGTCCACTAATTCCTTCTCTTTTTTTTTAAATTCTGAAAATTATGCCTGTAATCGATGATAATCACCTATGTTAGGGCATACATGAAGAATTGGACCCCCCCCCCCATTACCAAAGTTGACCTTGCCATTCTTTTTTCAACTATTTGTGTGGATTATTATCCATTTGGTGGCTGGCTGTTGACTGCCTAGGTAGCTCATCCACCCTTTAGCAAGCAAGCTCAGAGGTTCTTACCGAACACATCCATTGGCTTATCCTCAAATGTTCGGCCCACAAAACTGTTCCACAAGATTTCAAAGATGCAAAAAAATTACAACACTTTTCAAAAACAAAAGTTCATGAGGGGATTGCAACAATTACCGTGACATCTCACTTCTCAGTGTAACTGGGAAAGTGATGGCCCGCTTGCTCCTCTCACATCTACAGAAAATTGCCGAAACTGTATCCTGAAGCGCATAGTGGTTTTAGGACAGGTCAGTCAACTACGGACATGATCTGTGTGAGACAGCTCTAGGGGAAGGCATGAGAACAGCGACAACCATTTTATAGACTTGACAAAAGCATTTGATCTGGTTGACAGAGGAGCTCTATTCCTCGTCCTTGAGAAAACAGGCTGTCCCCCTACCCTCAAACGAGAACATGCATGGGTAAGTTCAGTATGGGGGAGATTTGTCTGACCAATTTCCGATCAATCGTGGAATCAAACAGGGCTGCAGCTCGCATCAGCCTTGTTCTGGATGTACTTCTCCTTTGTTTTCAAACAAGCATATCAGAATGTCGATAAATCTGTGAGAGTTTTGATCCTCACCCATGACTATGGGAATTTCTTTACCCTCTCATGATGCAAGCCCAAGTCAAGAGTTCAGGAACTAGTTGTCCGCAAACTATACTGACGATGCTGCTCTTTGCACATCTTCTGCTGACGATCTTCAACGACTTCTAGAATCTTTCTCTAACTCATGTAGACATTTTGGACTAACAATCAGTCTTAAGAAAACTGTCATCCTCTCCCAATCATCAGAGAGTGTCAATTTTACAATACACAATACAATCCTGGAGAATGTGGATAAATTCAAATACTTTGGTGCGACCATCGCCAAAAACATTACTCTTGACCCTGAACTTAGTACTTTCTTGTAGATTGCTTGATCCCTGCTCTGAATATCTTTTTCTATAATGAATCTTAGTCTAAATTGTGTTTATGTATTAAGGACTATCTCAGTCCCTTTTTATCCATTTTTGACAAACTATTTTAATTGCGTTCTATTTTGAATCTTTCATTCTTTTATTAATTTACTGGCATTTCAGCTCAGCGTTGCCCGGGTGTTTGGAGGTGTATGTTTAGCAAAAAAAAAAGCGGTCAATTTTTTTAACTTTGACCCCTAATATGACCCCTTAACATTTATTGTTTTGGGCTCAAATCAAGTTATTAAGTTAGATCCATGTTCAAGGAACCTATATCTAAAATTTCAAGTGTTTAGACCCAAAATTGTCAGAGGAGTTTGGTAGAGTTCTCAAAGGTCAAATCGTTGAACTTTGACCCCTTAACAGCCAAATTTCTGACCGAAAACCGATCACAAAGATTTTCCCAAATTTCAGTACCCTGTATATCAAATTTCGAGTCTGTAGACTGAAAATTGACAGAGTTATTGCATAGGGAAATGTACACACATACACACTTTTATATATATAATAGATTCCTAATTTATTCTCTTGTCAATATTTATTTTAATCATATATTGTTTTTTATCATAGTAATGTTTTTTTTTAATCCCCTCCCCTTTTTTTTTTTTTTTTGTTTTTTTTTTTGAATACCATACTTTTGTAAAACATCCCATCCTTTTTTTTCAATCAATATCATTATTAATCAAAATAATCTTTGAATTCTTTTTTTTATTTTTGAATCCTATTTTTGAATTCTTTTTTTTTTTTTTTTTTTTGAATCCCCTTTGTTGATTCCCTTTTTTGATTTCTTTTTTTGAATCCTTTATTTTTTTATGCCTTTTTTTCCTTTTTCTTTTTTGGGGGGAGGAAGCTTTTTTTTGATGCCCCTTTTTTTTCTTGAGTCCTGAGTCCCTCTTTAATCCTTAATTATTTTTTTAATAATATTTTTCAATTTCTTCTAATTAAAAAAAGTTCTTATTTCATTTTTTATTCTTTTTTTCTTTATTCTATTTTTCATATATTTTTCTTCATTCCTTTTTTATTTTATTTTTATAATTCCTTTTTTGAAAATTTGTTTTTATTCATTCTTTATTTAATTTAAAAAAAAATATTCTTTTCTGTCTTAAATTCTATTTTTCTTTTCCTTTTTTTAAATTTTTTATTTTCCTTTATTTAATCACTTCATGTCTTTTAATTATTTTCTATTTTTAGTCTGGTGAATCTGCTTTACATGTAGCTGCCCGCTATGGACACTCTCAGATAGTAGAATATCTGTGTCAGGCTGACTCTGATATTGATCTGCAAGATAATGTAAGTTTCACAGTTTATTAATGATATCTCTCTCTCCTTCTCTCTCTAATATATATATATATATATATATATATATATATATATATAATCTGTCTCTGTTGCACCAATTCAGTGGAATTGCAGCTTCAACAAGAATCATACTGTTTACTTTTAATTATCCCTATAGCTATGCAATCCTCTCAAGACTAACACCAAAGCAAAAATCTGTTTTATCTGGCCAAATTGGCTAGATTCCATTAATAATTTTGGAATGCATGGTTTCAGCAAACAAAGGTTTTTTTCCTAAAGGGACAAAAGTAAATGCAAAAATCTATTCAATAAATTAGATTGATATTTTTAAAATTTAAACTCATTGGCTTATAGTAAAAAATTCTTTCAGTGTTTTTTTTATGACACCTATTGAAAATAACCAAAAATCAGTGTGACTTGAGGCCGAACATTTCTCACTTAAGTAATCCAATTTACCGAAGTTACACTACCAACAATTACCATAATATTGCCCCATTGACTACTGTACACTCCTTAACCCTTATCCTCGAGTAGCCTCTGGGCCTCGATAAGTGGTAACTCCTATGTAAAAAAAAAAAAAAAAAAACTAAATTTCTGGTAACTGGCGCAATTTACAGAGCAATAGATGTACAGTTTGGACTCATAGCATTTGTGCTCCCTCGATGTGCACACCTCCGAATAACCTCGCCAATCTTTCACGAAAAACACCCGTCTAGCTGAATCCACTGTGAAAAATTTCCCCCACTCTATATCTGTGCCTAAATCAAAACGTGGATTTCATGAACAAAGCTTCTTTCTTAGAACTGCACGCCTGTGGAACTCTGTTCCGTCTGCCTGCTTCCCTCCGGACTACAACTTGGATGTCTTCAAGTCTAATGTTAACAAATTCCTAATGAACCGCCCCCTTAAGTAAACACTTCATCAAATCTCCTCACTAACGTAATGTACTTGCAATAACCCTTATCCCTGAGTGGCTTCCGGGCCTTGATAAGTAGTGATCTCTGTGTAAAAAAAAAAAAAAAAAAAAAAAAAAGAAAGCAATAAAATTATACCCTTTCACTATTGGAGCCCCTAGATGCAAGAAAATCTTTTCTAATAATTTCTTTCCTCAGACTGTTAAACTTTGGAATCCCCTTCCTGCTTTCCAGGCTGTACTAAATTGCAAAAGTTGACATCTAATGTAAACAGACATCTTGCTGCTCAACTTCCCACAGTCCCCTTTTAGACACAATCCCAAATAGTAGCCACTTTCCTTCCAAATGGCAATGTGTCTTGTTTGAAGTGAAAAAGAGTTTAAAAAAAAAAAAAAAAAAAAAAGAATTACAAAACTAATCAGTGGCTTAAATGTGATATTAAATACTAAATATTTATGCAGATTTCATATTATTATATTGTACCCAATATATAGTAGTAATTTCAAAAGTTAATAAAAAAAATGACTTGGGTGCCATCAGCTAGAATCTTCAGCCTTATTTGTAACCATTGAGCCATGACGCATATAAAAAGTTTTTTAAAAATAGCGTCATTTAACCTATGAATATATGCATGTGTAGTGACTTATGCCTGCCAAAATCCTTTTTATTTTTTTTTTTCAATTGTGACTCCTTAGCACCAATTTTTACCAGCTAAAATCCTAATAGAATTTATTCCATAGGTCCAAACCCTCTATATATTAAGTTTCAAGTCTGTAGACCAAAAATTTGCAGAGGAGTTTGGTAGAGACCTTTGCACAATCAGACAAGCGAGGTCACTTTTATATATACACTAGCAGGCTGCCTAGTATTGTCTGCTTGAAAAATACGCTTGAATATAATATTTTAATTCATGCAGGTTTCATGAGCAAATTCTCTATTGCTTATTATTTGGTACCCAATATATATTGTAATGATTTTAAAAGTTAAAAAAAATGATTTTGGTGCCATCAGTTAGAATTTGTTTATTTAGTACTTCAGCTTTAGTCGTTATTGTCTGAGCTATCGCCAGATGGATGAAAAAGACTAAAATGTAACAGACTTCAACCTCAGAATTTAATCAATTTATTTCTGCCAATGTCACCATTTTTTTTTTTTTTTCAATTTTAGCTCCTTAAAAACTATTTTTACAGGCTAAAAAAAACAAATCGAAAATGTTCTCGAGGTTCAAATACCCTATATATCAAGTTTCAAGTCTGTAAACCAAATATTCAGAGAGGAGCTTGGTAGAGAAATTTTACACGCATAAACAAGGTCACTTTTATACACAGGGTGTTCCAAAAGTTTTAGGCACATTTCAAGTCCTTATATTTGTTTAACTATGAATGGTAGTAAGATGAAAGTGGTGCCATTTTAAAGCTAAATGCATTAATTTTTTGTGAGACTATTGATTTTAAAAATTCTTTTTCTGATCCAGTAATGGCGTTCACTCAACCAGAAAAGGCGTTTTGTGTGCTTGAATTTGCAAAAACTGGATCATAAACACTTGTTCAACATGCATTTCACAAAAAAAAAGATCTCACACCTTGCGATTTATTTTTGTGGGTATTTGTGAAAGGACTGGTCTATGTGCCTCCCATTCCAAGAGACGTGGATGAGCTGAAGGCCCGAATAACAGAAGTTTTTTCAACCATTTACAATGCAATGCTGGGACGTGCTTGACAAGATTTGGACTCTCGGCTTGACGTGTGTCGTGTGACCAATGAAACATACACTGGACATGTTTGAATATTAATAAGGAAAATTTGAGATTACAAGCTTTCTTAATATACCAGATGCGTTTTTATATTCTTAACAGTTCTCGAGATATTCAATGTTAAGATATGCCCAACACTTTTGGAACACCCTGTATATATATATATATATACTAAACTACCCGTGACCCGTTTGGTCAGTGTATTTTATAGTTTACTATTGAATAATGAGTATACAGAATTAAAGTATGAAAAATCCTGGATATAAGAGGAGTGTAATCCGTTGAAAAAAAAATTGAAAAAAGACGAAAAAAAAATACTAGTACCTCCCCTCCTCTCCCAGGAATTTTGTGTTAAAAGCCTTAAAAATATCCGGAAATAATAATTGGTGCCCGGAAAACTCGTACCCGGAAAAATCCCCCCCCCCTTTTGCTAGGTAGGAAAACTGGTCCCTTATTGAATAAATATAGATTGAAAACACATTTTATTACCGTTTTTGAAGGAGATATTGTTTATAAAAGAGACTATGAACCCCCATAATATTTTTTATAATTATTTTTAACTCTTGCTTAAAAAAAAAATAAACTTGATCACGGAGTCAAGATACGAAAAACGAAACCAAATATTTATTAAAAAAATACTCTAGTTTTAACACTTTTTGTGTCATTACGAAAATTAATAAAGAAAACACGTATTATCAAAGAAAGCAATTATTTTATTTAGAAGAATTAATTCAGTTTAAATAATTCTTGTGTTATTACAAAACAACAAAAAAGAAAACACGGTCTTATGTCATTTTGGTACCGCGCTGAAATAATAACGTTAATATTTCGAAAGCCATTCTTAACATGGGGAGGAGAGAGTATCATTTAAAAGTCATTTCGGGAGCACTTGTGCAGTACTTAAAAATATACAAATTTATTTTTTTTTGGAGGTGGGAAAACTATCTACCGCAGTATTTTCTTTAATTTTCGGACATTTTTTTTGTAAAAAATTATTTACTAAGTAATGTCGAGTGCGATATTACTTGTTATTTATTTTTAATTAAATAAACTCTTTAAAATAAGTTTAAATACCAAAAACTTACAAAGCTAGATAGAAAACGAAAACTTAGAAAAATCAATTTAATTTTTTTAAAACAATAAACATGTAAAAATATTTTTTTAAATATTATGGGATGTGCATATACATTTTTTTTTTCTTTTGGAGGTGGGGCTCGTTTTAAAACTATATCTACCTTAACATTTTCTTTAATTTTCTATTTTTGAGCAATTATCCTCCTAAGACGTGATACTCTTATGTCGGACATTCTTTGTTCATAAGTAACACTCGACATTATTATTTTTTTTTTTTTTAACTAAATAAACTCTTTAAAATAAGTTGAAAGACCAAAAACTTTCAAAGCTAGGTAGAAAACGAAAACTTAGAAAAAAAATTAAATTTTTTTGAAACAACAGTAAACAAGTAAAAATATTCTTAAAAAATATTATGGGATGTGTATTCTCTTTTAAAGACAATATCTTCTTCGTGAACGGTCATAAAATGTGTTTTCAATCGATATTTATTCAATAAGGGACCAGTTTTCCTACTTAGCAAAAAAGGTCGAGTTTTCCGGGTACGCGTTTTCCGGAGATTAGTTTTCCAGAGACGAGTTTTCCTAAATTCATAATAATTAAATAATATTTAGCAGTGAGATATTTTCAAAGCAAATCTTAAAAAAAGTCTCCCCACACACGCACACATTTTGAAATGTTCGTATGTATTTTTAAAATGTTTGAAACTTATGACCCCATCCCACCCCACCTCACTACGTTCCCTCTTTATTGCCTCTTCCGCTGCCAAACTTGAAAAGATGCTGACACCACTGCAGGGCCAAAAATTGGATGTTCATTTTATGTTAAATTTATATAGGAAAGTGATCCCCCATGTTCAATTTTTATTATTTTTTTAATTCCTTCTTTTTATATTATCTTTAAAGGCCCTTGAAACGTATGAGCAAAAACTGTAGATTTTGATTTCTGGGTTTGTATTACTGTACACATAGATTCGAAAAAGTTGTCAAAAAACAAATATATAACAAATAAATGTTATCAAAGGCAAGATAAGTTACTTTTCTACCAAACTGGATATATTTTTCGTGTTTTTATTCAGTGTAACATGTTTATTCAGCTCGAAAACCATAGTGTTTACCGATGTATTGGAAAATTCAAGATGGCGTCTGACTCTCTCTTTAACGCGGTAAGTTTGGGAAAAGGTGTTATAAATAAAAAACCGGATAAAATACTGTTAAAACTCGCTCAATATATGTTACCGTGACATAGCTTGACATATATTTGGCGGGTTTTTAATAGTATTTTGTCTAGTTTTTTATTTATAACATCTTTTCTAACACTTACAGTGTTAAAGAGAGAATAAGACGCCATCTTGAATTTTCCAATACATCGGTAAACATTGTATGTTTTTCGAGCTGAATAAATGTTACATTGAATAAAAACACAAAAAATATATCCAGTTAGGTAGAAAAGTAACTTATCTTGCCTTTGATAACATTTATTTGTTATATATTTGTTTTTTGACAACTTTTTCGAATCTATCTGTACAGTAATACAAACCCACATTTGTTTTTTTTTTTGTTTGAAAACGATTCCCACTTGCAATAAAAATAAAATCGAAATAATCGTTTTTAAAATTTGGGATGCTATAAACGTACATAGTTTTAGGGGGAAGCCTTTCTTTTCCCCTGTATAATCAAAAGCGTTTATGAACAATATTTGTTTAAAAAAATTCTTTTTATAATGATTAAAATTATAAAAACATATTTATATTGTTTAAAAATAATAATGGTTTATATTGTTTAAAATTCTAAAAACTTATATTTATATTGTTTAAAATTTTTTAAAAGTTTTGTATATATTTAAAAAAAATAAAGTTTTTTTTGTTTTTTTGAGTCATATTCATATTGTTTATTTTTGAAAAGGTTCTGCTTATTTATGACTTAACTTCTCAAATACCGATATTATTGTTTAACGGTGATTAGGGGAATTTGGTTCCTTTTATTAGATAAATAGATGATTTTCGGTTTTATTTTTTTAATTTTAATAGGAATGTAGAAAAATAAAATGTATGAATCTATTTAAAAATAAATGAAATAAGAAAATCCAGTAAATTGTCGATTTTAAATAATGAAAAAAAAGCTTTTATAGCTTTGTTTTTATTTATTTACACTTGGCTTGCACAACATTTTTTAAACCGGAAATTGTAAACCGAAAGCGGATAGACGGTTTGAACGACTAAGCAAGACGAATATTTTGTAATATATATATATATATAATGTTTTTGTGCTAAATTCTGCTTGATTTAGAAACTATGAATAAATAGATTTAAGCGTTAAATGAAACCAATAATCTAATAATCATAAAAATGAATAATTCATTAATGAGCGCTCGTTTTTTGTTTTAAAGAAATATACAAATTAGTTAAACTTCATAAAGTCGTTTGCATATTCATGAATGAGTATATTATTAGGAATGATTGTTTTAATAATTTTTAAAAAGAAATAGGTTTTTTCTATCAGTGTTTGAGAAAAAAAACGCAACTTTATACATATGTTATGTGTGTGTATATATATATATATATATATTTATATATGTAATGTTTATATATATACATATATATATATATATATGTGTGTGTGTGTGTGTAATGTGTATATATGTGTGTGCATGTATATATGTGTAATGTGTATATGTATGTATATATATATGTGTGTGCATGTATATATGTGTAATGTGTATATGTATATATATATATATATATATGTGTGTGTGCATGTATATATATGTAATGTGTATATGTATGTATGTGTGTGTGCATGTATATATATGTAATGTGTATATGTATGTATGTGTGTGTGCATGTATATATATGTAATGTGTATATGTATGTATGTGTGTGTGCATGTATATATATGTAATGTGTATATGTATGTATATGTGTGTGCATGTATATATATGTAATGTGTACGTGTATATATGTGTGTGTGCATGTATGCATGTGTATATATGTATGTACATGTGTGTGTGCGCGTGTATGTGTATATATGTATGTATATATGTGTGTGTGTGTGTGCATGTATATATATATATGTAATGTACATATGCGTGTGTGCATGTATATATATGTAATGTACATGTGTGTGTGCATGTATATATGTGCAATGTGTATATATGTGGGTGTGCATGTGTAATGTGTATATATGTGGGTGTGCATGTATGTGTAATGTGTATATATGCGTGTGTGCATGTATATATGTGCAATGTGTATATATGTGGATGTGCATGTATATATGTGTATATACAGTGATGATCATATTTATTGGAACGGTAAAATAAAAGTTAAATTTTGTCTAATAAATTCTAAAAAAGGGATTAAATTAAAGAAAATAACAAAGTATATTATGTATTTTTAACTGGCCTTTCCGATGCAGCAATCGGATTTTAGAAAAAATAAATAACAAAGGAACAACAAACATAATTGCAAAAAACCCTTGTTCAAAATTATTGGCACGATTTATTTAATAATCAATTGTATAGCCTTTGGCCTTGATTACCTTCCTCAGTCGCTTTTCATAGTTTACAACCAAGTTGTTGCACTCTTCAGTAGTAATTTTAGCCCACTCTTCCTGACAATAATCCTCCAATTGAATAAGATTCTTAGGCTTCCTTTGCATTACCCTCAATTTTAATGTTCTCCATAAATTTTCAATTGGATTAAGGTCTGGGCTTTGTGATGGCCACTCCAAAACATTAATATGATTGTCCTCAAGCCATTTCTTAGTCAGTTTAGCCGAATGCTTTGGGTCATTATCTTGCATGAACCACCAACGACGACCAAGTGAGAGCTCTTTAGCAGAGTCTTTCAGGTTTTCATCCAATATTTTAACATAATCTTCCTTTTTTATGCTACCTGTGACCTTAACAAGTCGCCCTGGTCCAGAGGCAGCAAAGGATCCCCAAGACATCAAACTGCCTCCACCGTGCTTCACTGTGGGTATGGTGTTCTTAGGCAGGAAAGCTTCGCCAGATTTTCTGTAAATATAAGACACTTTATTATGGCCAAATAACTCTATTTTCGCTTCGTCAGTCCATAGAACACGTTTCCAGAATGCAACATCTTTATCAATATGACGTTTTGCAAAGGCTAGCCTTGCTTTCAGGTGCATAGGCTTCAATAAGGGAGTCTTTCTCGGACGACATGCTTTTAAACCAGCTCTCTTCAAAACTCTACCAACTGTATGTCGAGATACATTCACTCCAGAGGTGCTCTGTTCATCAACAATCTCCCCAACAGAGATCCTTGGGTTTTGTTTTACTTGTTGAACAATTTTCCGTTCATCTCTTGGGGAAAGAATCCTTTTTCTCCCTCTACCCTCTAAACTCATAACGTGGCCTTGCGATTTGAACTTGTGTATTATGGCTCTAACAGTGGATTTGGGAAGGTTTAGCTTCTTTGAAATCTTATCATAGCCCTCCCCATTGGTATGGCATGCTACAACAAGCTTCCTGACGTCTTCGCTGTGTTCCTTAGTTTTAACCATGGCGATTGAAAATTATAATTTAGTCACTTATAATAGTTTAAATAAATCGCTATCTAAAAATTATCTGAAAAAAATTATTCACTGAATTAGCGTTAAACAAGCATAATATGGCTATAAAAAAGTTCAGAAAGCACGTAAACCGGAAATTGATTGATATTATACTGATACTAAAAGAAAAACAAAGCCGTGCCAATAATTTTGAACAAGGGTTTTTTGCAATTATGTTTGTTGTTCCTTTATTTATTTTTTCTAAAATCCGATTGCTGCATCGGAAAGGCCAGTTAAAAATACATAATATACTTTGTTATTTTCTTTAATTTAATCCCTTTTTTAGAATTTATTAGACAAAATTTAACTTTTATTTTACCGTTCCAATAAATATGATCATCACTGTATGTGTGTGTACATGTATATCTGTATATATGTGTGTGCATGTATATATGTGTAACGTGTGTGTATGTGCATGTATATATATGTAATGTGTATATGTGTGTATGTGCATGTATATATATGTAATGTGTATATGTGTGTGTGCATCATGTATATATATGTAATGTGTATATGTGTGTGTGCATGTATATATATATATGTAATGTGTATATATGTGTGTGTGTGTGCATGTATATATATGTAATGTGTGTGTATATATATGTGTGTGTATGTATGTATATATGTGTGTGCATGTATATATATGTAATGTGTATGTATGCGTATGTATATATAAATATATATATATATATGTTGTGTGTGTATATATATCGTGTGTTTATATTCTTCTCAAATACTTTTTACAGCTTTTACTATTAATTACTACGTTTTTAGTAGTAGAAAAAGCTAGTTAGTTTAAGCCTGAATATGACCCAAAGAACAGAGTCTCTTGAAAAGATGCGATGACACACTCCCTCTCCCCGCCCCAACCCCCGTTCACGAAACCTTACTTTCTAAAATAATCTCTGTGATTCATCTGACTCATTGACTTGTTGAATCTTTGTAATGTGACACGAAATGAATCCATCATGTCATGAATGCTTAAATCTTCTTAAAAACTACTTAAAATTACTTTTAATGAAGAATGATTCAACCAATGAAGTGGACAAATAAAAAAACAAACATTTTTTTAAGATGAACTTGTCACTGTTTGTGAATGAGTGTCAGGTTCCTAACAGGTTTTACATAAAGGATCCAATTGCTTATGGACAACTTGTTTCACACCATCTTTGTCATATTATAAAAACTAAGTATAAAATTCATAATCTTACTGAACTCATCTATGTATTCTTTCTATAAGAATAATATCATTTCATAATATAATTTACTATATAAAATAATTAAAAAAAAAACAATGTAAAATATAATCTAGTAATACTGTACTAATTAAAGACTATTTAAGGCCATTGACCAAGTGAAGAGGCTATTGTGCAGTTTTTTTTTTTTTGTTGTACAGCGTTCACCCTAAGCATGTTGAACTGGCTACCTTCATAGGAGGAAGTGTTAAAGGAATATTAAATTCACAGGTGATCTCCAGTTGCCTATAATGTTTGGTGCATTTTTGGTCAGGAAGTCAGTATCTTCAAACAGCCTGATCTGGTAGCACCAGATATTTTAACAGGGCCAAAGTGGACCTGAGAGCATTGGAACCTAAGGGGCAGCTCCACATTTCTCCACAGCCATTTCTGGATGTCTTTTGAATTCATACCCAGAATCAGTTATGCAGTTTGATGATATATATAATGCAGTGAAACCTGGCCAGTGAGGGTTGAGAACATGCGTTACATGCAGAGAAATGATATGAGAATCGTATGATTGATGTGTCCTGCAAGTCTTTAAGACAGGCCTAGATCTGGTGACCTCAGAGGAAGATTGAATTTGGGTAGTATAGGAAAAAAATGTTCAGAATAAGAAACTTTGATGGTATGGATGAGAGTTGTTGCGTTATCAGATATAGAACAGTTGAGATAACTGTTTCAATTCATAGAGAAAAGTTAAAGAAAATGTTGAAGGAAGTGTTATGGATGGATTTTAGAGCAAGATAGATTAATCAACACCTGGCCAGAGATAGATTAGCTTGGAAATTAATTTCTACGTTTTGACCCCCCTCTACAAATTTTGATTTTTCTGGTTTTCACTTACAATTAATCCTCCCAACACATATATCTGTAAACAAATGATGGTTTGTGTCTGTGATAGGCGGGTGTGGATTTAATACACACTCGAGAAGAAATATTTACAGCACTGATTCTTGGTCTGATGGTTAGAGCTGTCGACTGTCAACACGACGGTTGTAGGTTCAATCTACGGCTGGGGAAAGGAGTATGTCTAGCCGCACTGATGAGTTGCGATACAACGAAACAGTACTGCATGTGGATGGCAAATATATATATATATGTATAAAATGAACTCATTTTTTCCCCTCTGATTTTTACCTTAATAGAATTAAAAATCAGGACATTTCATGCAAATGTAATATGCACAAACTGCAGCACATTATCTGAGGTGTGTTATAGGCATATTACCTCTCCATTTCCTCGAAAATAGTAGATTCCTATATTTTTTCTGGTGAGAGTTCACTGCCAAATCGGTTAACATCAATGGAAATGGTAAAATCTCGTCTTTCTAATAAATTCCTCCTTCCCCCACCACCACTTAACACCGTTGCAGGATCGTTCACAAGGGACAGTTACGAAGGAACACCGGTTTAGGTTTTCTTTACTTTGTAGTTGCTTAAAAAAAACTGGAATGGAATTTTAACGAATCGAAGGGTTATTTATGCCATTTTTTTTTCGCTGTGTTTTTTTGTTTTTGTTTTTCCGAACACGTCCATCATTTTTTCCCTGATTTATGCTTTTCGTTTTTCCGATTTCTTTTTTAAAGAAATTTTACGTTTATTCGCTGTTTTTTTTTTTCTTTCTTTTTTTTTTTCGGTTTTGCCGATTTAACTAAGAAATTTAACATCGTTTTTTTTTTTTTTTAATATTTAAACAGGGTTATTACTTCGCATATTCTTTGCTTTACCCTTACACACACACCTCAAACAACCGGGCAACGCCAGGTACCCCCACTAGTATATATATATATATATATATAAATATATATATATATATATATATATATAAAAAGTATAACAAATGAATTTTATCAGAAATGTTATTGATTATTACCTGCTATTCATGTTTCATACTTCATGTAATTTTTCATTCCTGACAAGATTTTATGAGGCATGAAATGTACATTTAGCCAACAAAAACTATATTATTCATTTGTTTTTATTTTATTATTTACTAGTGGGAAAGGAGGGGTGACACCCGGCCTTGCCCGGTTGTAAAATATGTTTAAATTCATGCATATTTTGTATCATTACATAGCCAATTCTCTATTTAATATTACATATATCTAGTACTGATTTAAAAAAAAAAAAAAAAAAAAAAAAAAAAAATACTTGGATGCCATCAACTAGAATCGAAAACAAAACATTTAGCACTCCAGCCGCGTTCCCTACCATTTGAGCTATTGACAGATAGATAATAAAAATTTTAAATTAAACCATTTCAAGCTATGAATGAATTTGCGCATGCGCAAAAGTAATAGAAATGTCAGCAAGTTGAAATGAATATTTTGCACTTCAACTTGCTAACATATTTCTGAACACGTTATTCATCCATTCAAACAAAGATTTTTGCTTGTTATAAACCATCCTTGATGTATGATTACTATTTCTGGTTAATTTCAGTGTTTATGTGACAAGTAGTTTAATAGTTTATCGGTTAAATATTTTCACACAGACATATATACATCTACTGTATTATCTATATAGAATATCATATTTAAACTGAGTTAACAAACATTTGTTTACCTTAGGCTACTTTACTATATATTTTAATCTCACAAAATACACACTAAATTATTCCCCAGGTTGCGGATTGAGCTATGTTTATTTTATTTTTTACAATTAAGAGTCACGATTTATCATTTAGTCGAAGAATTTCAGGACAGTGAGACAACATGGTAATGATGGTGGAAGTTTAATAGATTTTGATTATTTAAGAAGTCGGTTCAAGAAAAGTTTACATTGGACTTGAAAATGACAATGATGTAGTCAACTGGGAAGCAACCCTGCGGTATTTTGTTCCACAGATGGTTAGTTCTACGAAAGAAACTTTGTTCCTGGAAGTTTCATTTAGTTTTAGGTGCAGAAAGGGGGCAAGGAAAATTACTGGCAGTGGTTGTAGTTAGATGGGATTCTAATGTGAATGTTTTACGGGGGAGAGGATGAGCGTAGATTGAATCTCATCTGAGCATCTGCCATGAAACTAACTTCCATTTTTATTCGTCTGATTAGCTTTAATTTGCAATTAACTGACAGTTATCTTTCGCTATAAAGTTGATTTTTTTTTTGTTGTCTTTTTTTTTTTACAAGGGTGTCACCACTTATCAAGGCCCAGAGGTAACCCGAGGATAAAGGTTAATAAGTGTACAGTGGTCAGTGGGACAATGACGTAGTAATTGTTAGTAGTGGAAATTTGGTAAATTGGATTAGTTAAGGAGAACTGCTCATCAAGAACTTGTTTACATTGGACTTGAGGACGACCATATTATAGTCAGCCAGAAGGCAGGCAAATGGAAGAAAGTTCCACAGGTGTCCAGTTTTAAGAAAGAAGCTTTGTTCATGGAATATATGTTTAGTTTTAGGCACCGGTAAAGAGTGGGGGAAAATTATTGATAGTGTTTTCAGCTAGACTAGTGTTTTTCATGAAAGTTTGGCAAGGGGGGACCATAGCTCAAACGAGCACTTGCCATGAAAATAATAACGCAGAGACAGGCTCGTAATGTCTCTTCTGTGAGAAAGAGGTTGCAGAGAAGAGAAAAGGGTACCCCCCCCCCACTAAGCTACAAAGTCTTTTGAACTGTCAAGGCAGGATAAGGTTTTTCTAGCAGCTCCTGCCAAGTTGTGGCAACAGAACTCCATCCTTGGACATACCTGGCTCTTATATAGGTAGAGAATTGCATCACTTTTTAACTCTGCGTTCTGTTCTACCCCTTGCTCTTGATTTGTAGATTTTCCCTTCCCCTCTGTTTAATAACAGTCAAATATGATATACAGAACTAGGACCGTGTTTCTGTTTACTTGCCTCCCCACGAGGGCAGAGTTAGACACCGAGATCAGTTTTTAATGTGGGGAAAAAGTTCAAACGCCGGAAGTTTTGTGATTTTTTTTTTCTTGTTCAAACACTGGCCTTTTTTTTTTTTTTTTTTTTTTTTTTTTTACAACGAAATATATATTATTTCTGTCATTACAGAGATAATTCAATGAAAAATTAGTTGAACAAATGAGAATAATATTTTTTTTGTTGAAAATATAATGAATAATTATTGGACACTTTTTATCGAAATTTAAGAAAATTCAAATTAAGAAAATAAAACGTTAATTTTGAAGTAAATTTCATGAATAAATATTTATTTTTTTAATAATAAAATACTGATAGTGAACAAAAATTGTTTCGATTTTTGTAATGATTTTTCTTTATTATGATTTTTTTAATCGGAATCAAGATATATATATTTGAAGAGGATTAAAGAAGTATGAAAGACTTCGAAATGTTGAGTTATTAAGAGCATATAACACCTCCCCCAATTGATGTTTTGTCTTTATTACATTGGCAAATAAATCTATATATACCAATATATGCCCTTGTCTTGTTTATAATTGCAATTATATATATATATATATATATATATATATATATATATCCTCGAAACAGTGTTTCATGGTAAACAACTGATGATCCCTTGAAAAATAAATTATTGGTATCATAGTAAATTCGAGAGCGAGTTGATGCAGTGATTGCAGATGATTAAATGACTTACTGACTAGATGGTTTTCTAACGAATGATAAAAATATTTTTTGTATAGTTTTAAAGGTTAAAAACTTCAAAGACTATAAATCAATGATAGCAAATGTTTTTTTTTTAATAATGTTGGCTTCTACAATTTCGACTAGGTGTTTCGGCACCTTTCATCATTTCATGTAAACTGCCCAGAAAATTCCAATGATACCACGGTCCTAATTCTGCATACGTACCTAAAGAATGAAAGAATAAACAGATTGGAATAGTCCATTATAAACAAAAGGGAATAACACCACAAGTAATAATATGATTGATCCATAGCTAAGAGAAAAAAGGGGAAAATATAGCTATAACAGAAACAGACTAATTTTGGATTTTATCTTCTTGCTTTTTTATATTTAACTGGCTTTAAACAAAATTAACTTTTTCTTGATTCAAACAATCTAACCCAACCTAAATGGACGACCCAGCGGGTCTATATTCTTTTTCTGTTGTTATTATATTGCTCTATTTTAGAAATTAAAATTTGTTGGAATATTGAAGCACTTTATTATAAAAAAATATTTACAAAACGAATGTTTGAAAAGTCTCTTGTACACAATGAATAAAAAGGTTATTTCTTGACGCACCCAAATAAGTAATTATGTTAACTGACAACAATAGGTTTATTGTTGCTGTTATTATTTATTTATCTAAAAAAAAAAAAAAAAATAATGATAAAAGCAAAACTGTCATATTTTATATAAAAACAAGATGGATCGTTATTTTTTCTCAGCTTGGTGAGACAGCACTTCACAATGCGGCCTGGCATGGCTTCCTACAGATTGCATACGCCCTGTCTGCTGCTGGTGCTCAGATGAATATCCAGAACAAGGTAAATTGCACATTATGAAATTATATCAAGTACACAATAAATAAAATTGTTTTTCATAGAACAAGGTAAATTTTATTTTTAAATAACCCTATGTTAAAAAAAAAAACGATTTCTTTGATTTGCAAGATGAAAAACTGTTTCATGTTTGTGTGTCCTGACAAGATAAATACTCCTTAATATTTTATTGATCCTTATTGAAGCCTTTATTTTGTTAGACAAATGATTACTAGCATGGAGAACTCAAAATAAATAATGCAACATGGCAGTTAATTGGAAGCCTCTGTTCAGTCTTGAAAACAATGGATATCCCTGTGCGTGAAATTGTGAGGCAAGGGTTGCACAATCCTCAACCACGTTTCTCCTGAATAGGCACTACTTGAGCCTAGTGGCAAGGAGAAGTCCAGGATAACTGGAAACAATGCTGAGATAAGCGGAGAGCATACAGCTCCTGGAATTCTCAAATGGTCACCCATTTTAGTGCTGACTAGGCTCAACGTTGCTTAACTTTGGTGATCTAAAACAATATGGTGATCGAATAGAGGGGGATGATAGTCTGACGTGTTTACTTCCGGTGATGACGTCATTATCTTCTGTTAAAAAAGATGCATATAATATATTTATGATGTACTACATTGACATAATTTAATTGACATAATGTCATATTCCAAAAATCACATGGATGTACTGCTAATTCCAAAAATCAGGGAAATGGATCAGTGTATGCTAGAGGATTATTTTATCAATCCAGGCAATATATCAGTTATTTTTTTAGTAAGGGGGCGATAATGTGGGCTAAAATTATGAAAAATGGTTGTCGAAATTAGTAACATATCCAAGAATTATGAAAAATGATGAAATGTGAGTTAATTGATTGGTGTGTTTGTAATGAAATAATCAGCCCAGACAATATATCAAAGTTATTATTTTAGTAAGGGGAGGAGGAGATAATGTTTTAACAACAGGGCTAGAATAATATGATGGTGTCTTCATTTATGCTGAATGCCCACAGAATCCCCTGTAACAATATATTACATATGAAAGATGCCATGGTAGAATTTCCATAGGTCCCACTAGTATCTATTATTATACTAAAGTTTGTTTCATTAAGTCATTTTTTCTATATATTTTCATCTCATTAAAAATTATGCTAATATAGTCTTCAGTTTTGGGATTGAGTTATGTTAGAAGAAAAATGCATTTTAATTGTTTAGATTAGCTGTAATTTACCAAGTGACCCATCTTTTACTAAATTTTGGAATGACTCTTGAGTTGTTGAGAGGCGTGACCCATGAGGAATTTTGCAGGGCCAAGCTTGTGAAATTCTAAAGGACTGAGCTTCTGAACGTTTGAAGGGCCTGGTTCTGATCCCAAAATTCTAATCTAAATCTTGTGTTTGTAATCCTATAATTTCAATATTCTACTTTCTTACATCCCATCCAATGTCTATTCCTACAAAATGATTCTGTTGCAAAAGTGCAACATCTTTTATTGTATTTCTCATGGTTTAATGATGATAACCTTTGTTAACCACTTGACTGATCATTTCTATTATGCACTTTTCCCCATTTTTCATTTGCACAAAACTGAAATCATTGTAAACATTATTAAGCTTCATCCGATGTGAACACATCATCCACTTGACATTTTCAGTTCAGACACTCTTGTAATGTTTCTATCTTGTTTTGCTGCTGTTAGCACAATAGTTACAGCATTGGATTTAAAACCATTTTAAAATTGTGTTTTATCGCTTCCTCTCTCTCTCTCTCTCTCTCTCTCTCTCTCTCTCTCTCTCTCTCTCTCTCTCTCTCTCTCTCTCTATCCTTTTGACTTATGGATATACTCCAGAGAGATTTGAGAACAAAATTCTACCACTTAGCAATGTCTTTGCATAGTCTTTCAGTTGTCAAGGGTGGCATAGCAGTATTAACTTTTATCTGGTCAGCCTATCTCTTGCGAAATCTGAACAGATACTACACTTTTCTCATGTGTGTGCACTTATTGATCCACACTATATTTTAAATAGTATTTTCAAGCTTAGTTTTGATATCTGTTTTTATTAAATTGTAAGATTAAAGTACAGAATAGGTTCAAACCACCCTCCTCTTCCTATGTTAAGAATGGCTTTCTAAATAACGTTATTATTTTAGTACGGATCAATAAGTTCCCTAGTACGTTTTTTTTTTTCTTTTTATGAGATTTTTAAGCTAAATCTTTTGTTTCAGCTAGGATTGTTTTATTTGGCACAAGTAGATGTGCTTTGTCCTAAAACAAGCCATTAATATAAGTTTTGTTTTGTGAATTGTTTAGAAGAAAATATTTGTTTTATGTAAACTGCTTTGGCCTGAATCCACACAAATGAAAAGCATGATTGATTCTAAATGATTGGTATTGATCTCTCACTGATCACTGTTTATTATAGATATTGATTCAAAAGCAGTGTTCATTAATTAGCAAGATGGCGACTAGTTTCGTTTGAGCAGAGACAAACAAATAATCCCAAATCGTCTACCTCAAAAATGATTAATGCAGATGAAAACTTGTTAAAAACAAGAACACTATTCACAAAACAAATTCAAAAATTACATTAACAGGTACAGATATAAATATATCGGAAAAGGTGCGATTTTATTAATTTTCATATTACTAGCAGGTGTCTGGCATTACCAGTTATAAAATATACTTAAATATGATATTTTGATTTATGCAGATTTTGTATGTATTATTATAGAGCCAGTTTTCTATTGATTATTAAATTGTACCCAATATATAGTAGTGATTTCAAAAGTAAAATAAAAAAAAATGACTTAGGTGCCATCAGCTAGAATTGAAGCCAAAACATTTAGCACTCCAAGTTTAGTCAGAGTTATCATCAGACAGATAAGAAATAGTTAAAAATGAATCAACTTTAACATATAAACGTATATTTGTGCATGTGTACTAGAGTACTTGAAATCGACTTATGCCTGCCAATTCCAATTTTTTTTCAATTTTGACCTCTTAGCAGCTATTTTTACCAGCTTTTTTATATATATATATATATATATATAAAAACAATGGTTCACAAAAAATGCAATCATTTAACTTGCCTTGCATCACTCTGCAACCTTGCATCTCGAAGGTGGTGCAGTTTACAAAAATGGAGACAGAGACTTAGTTTTTTAAATTAGATTTTTATAAAAATTTACTAGCAGTTCTGAATTGGCATTGCTCTGGAATTTTTACTTTCATTTTTATTTCACTTGTGTTTTTGTTGTTTTATTTAATTTTTATTTAAAAAAATTTTTTTTTACATTTTGGTGTCTTATATAGTCATCCACTGATATGTTTCTCTGTATCACAACACTTCAGTGTGTGTCTCTCTTTCTTTCTCTGTAATATATATATATATATATATATATATATATTGTGTCTGTGTGTGTGTGTGTGTGTGTGTATATATATATATATATATATATATATATATATATATATATATATAGAGAGAGAGAGAGAGAATTGTTTAAAGGCTATGATAATGCAATTTGGTAGAAATACATCTTTGGATATGCGACAATACAAACAGAATAAATGACGATATTGAAAGATTTCAATAATTTTCGATTATTAATTTATTTACCAATGTAATGCATTGAACAAGGATGATATTGATGCTGTTATGGTCTTTGAGTTTTCAAGGTAGATCTCATCTTCAAAAAATTGGTGTGTTTTTAATTTGCATTGTAAAAGATAAACATAATACTTTTGACTTCACATTAACAATAAAGCTTAACAGAATATAAGTATGTTTCAGAATTTCCGAGATAAGGACTAATAATTTGGATTGTTCGGACTAATATTCTCATCTTGGATTTTATCACGTTTCATCCAAAACTAATTAAGGATTACTCAAGACTCCATTCATTAAAAAATTTTCATTGTAAACGTTTCTATAAGATATAATGCCTTTTATTAGTTTTGTTAACTTAATTCAATGACATTTTAATTTTTTTCACAATTCAATGTTTTTTTTTTCTCTCCACTTTTCCAAATCTCTTTAACTCATTTTCATCGTTTATTTTCAGGATGGGGAAACTCCTCTCCATTGTGCTGCTGCCAGAGGCCACACAGAATGTGTCCGAGTTTTACTTGAGTATAATGCTTTAACTAGTATGGTAGATAAGGTAAGCGTTAAAGTGTCACGTATGACTGCAATGGCAGTTTGGCTGTAGTCTTGGTGGTTTTAATGAATCAATAGAAAGACTTGCCTTTGGTACCAGGTGAGAAAGAATCGTGTGGACAGTGAGAACAAAATGTTGGTAGAAAAGGAGAGGGTAGTTGGTATGTAGCAAAACTATTATTGTGCTTAAGTTCTAACCTCTGCACTGATTGGTGCATTTAATTTCTTTTCTGACTTATCGAATCAGAGGATATCTCTCAGGAGTTCAGCATGTGATGAGAGATTATAAAACGGATAGCAGACCATTTGCAACACACGAGTGAGAACAATTTGTGTTGCTGAGACTAATCTAAAAAAAAACTTATCTCTTGGGATGCAACAACAACCTTCCCGGATCTCTGGTTCTGGTTCTGACTTTGACAAGAAGACACAAGAATCCATCGTAGCTACCACCGGATGCACATAAAACGCTCACACACACGACCTGACTGGTACGTTACAGAAATTCTCATGTTTGAACTCTTTTCTTACAAGCAAGACATTCATCATACCCTTCATACATGAACTCTTTTCTCTCTTCCCTACTAACAAGATGTTTATTTAGCGACATGTTGACTTCCTAAACTTTTGTCTTCATTTATAATCATGGACGTATTCATTTACTAAACACTTTTCTCTTTCGTTTTCCTTCTGTCTTCTGTTAGCAAAGACAATTCAATAAAGTTGTTCTGAATATTAGAAATGGACGTTCCACATCGTCGCTATTCAACATATTCTAAGGAACATTTTTGGTCTGTATTGACTATACACAAGATTTATGACTGCCATGATTAGAAAGAATTAAGAAAGCAAGATGGAAATACAGCAAGGAAGAAATCAAAGAAAATGGGAATGAAACCTAAACTGATTGTAAGAAATGAAAAGAGAAGAGAGAAACATTCTTGTATTGTAGTCCTCAAAAATTCACTTCCTTTTTTTTTTCTTTTTTTTTTAATTGAATTGATGAGTAAAGTCCTTCCTGTTGCTCTTGCTTTTAACCCTACCAGACTTGAGCTACTAAACCTAATTTGCACAAGGGCAAATTTGCCTCCTGGGCAAAATTGTGAAAAAGATTTAAATGCATTAATAAATTTTTTGCCACCAGCATTCAGCCTTCATGTGCCAGTCTGCCCAACAGGTGGAACCTTCCTTGATGCACAGGCCGACTTGCATCATCAGAATCATCATTTTTCTCCTACATTGATATATTCATCATCACTAAACTTGATTAAGAAACATACTCCTGATCAAATTCGCCTTTGTCACTTTATCCAACACTTGTTGCGCCGTGAAACTCTTTGGTCTCGCTCTTTTACCTGTCAAAGTGCTTGGTTCGTCACTAGTTCGCTTCATGACTACTTTAGTCTACAAAACAACTCACAACTCTGCCAAAACAAAGGAAGTAGCTATTTTTAGCTCCTGACAACACAAAAACATGTAGTCAGGAAAATACTGGTTTAGCAGTAACTCTGTATATAGCATTTTCGGAAATTACCGGTATATTGGTAACTCGATCTGGTAGGGTTAAACCACAGTCTTTATACACAGACATGAGAAAAGTAAATAGACATCCTTATCATTATTAGTACTAAAGGTTTCTTTTGGTTGCCGTTCAATGTGTGAGAGACTCCTTTATCAACTTTTCAGTTCAGTTTGAATTGAAATAAGAAAATTATGCAAATTCCCTTTTTTCCATCTTGTATTCAATGTTCTGAAAAGAAGACATAATTGTTTTAAAGCGATTGTAATTTCAACGATTAGATAGCGAAAAAAAAATGCTCTTTAAAATGATATAGAAAGTACAGATATTATAATGAAAATTTATTTAAAAATAAATCATTTGAAGTCAAAATTAAAAATTTTGCAAGAACTTTCTTGTCAACCAATAATTATGGAAATAAAAATCTAATATAATGGAAAATGAAAAACCAAAATTTATTTATATATCTGTTAATGTTTTGTCTTTATTTTGATTTAAAGAAAAGCAAGTTAATATTTGAAAATATTTATTTTCTATAAGTGCGATGAATTAGTTTTTTTTTTTTGTTTTTTAAATATTATTATTAATATCTACAATATGTACAGAGTTTTATCGGGAATAACATGTCAACAAGCTAATCAGGAACTAAATTCAAGTTTTGTTCGGGTTAGTATTCGTTTGATGATTAAAGGAGAAATTGTAGAAGCTGTTACATGATTTAATTGTGTCAGTTTTATGAGTGTTGATTCAAGAAGTTTTCAGCAGAAATAATTTGACTTTTCACACAAATCCAAATCATAATGAAATCAAGTGGAGGAGCTAGCTTCTTGATCTATAAAAATATTATTCAAGTAAAATGAATATAAAAAATATAAATCAGTTTAGCAAACTTATACCAGAGCTGAATCAGAACAGCAAACCCTTATCCCTGAGTGGGTTCCGGGCCTTGATAAGTGGTGATCACTGTAAAAAAAAAAAAAAAAACTTTACACAAAGTGATTGATATCCTTTCAGCTTGATCTTTATGTCAGAAAAATAATGTAGACTGGCACTTTACTGCAGTTTCATGGTGAATCCAAATCAAATATAAACAACAGAACACCAATAGTTATTATAAGACTAAAAATAGACGAAAAAGGAATATAATTTGGTATACGCCACCCTCAAAAATCATTTCTCCATAACAAACTCGTACACAAAATCTTAAATAAAAATAACTGAAAACTGTTCTATAGTTGCTGTGAAAACCTACAGATGATAATTAAAACACATAATAATGAAATACTGAATTGGAGCAATCAAAGAATAAAAACATTAATAAATAACAACATAAAATTATAATTACTAGAAATAGTACTGATGCAAATCTTAATAGAAATAAAAACACTAGCAATGAGCAAAAAAAAAAAAAATGTAACTATAGAAACCGCACACTGTCCACTACAAAATAAATGTATAACCAAAAGCATCATTTACCAGGCCACAATTTTTGCCAGGAAAAAAACTGAATAACAAAAAATATTATCTAGGAACGACCTCCCTGGATTTTAAAATTGGATATTATGATCACAGAAGTACATTCAAATACAAAAAACGCTGAATAAAAACAGCTTTAGTGAATCATTACTGGGAGCTCAAAGAAAGAAGATAATTACTAATCATAGAGTGGAAAATAGACAGTTTGTGTTTCAATGAGAAATTAACTATCCTAAACTTTAACGACCTCCAAAATTTATTAAACTGCAGGAATGGTCAACATCAGGCGGCCTACTAGTGAACTAAGAAAATGTTGATAAATTTTTGTCAAATAAATGTGAAGTTGATCAACGTGAATCGAGTTTAATATTTGTAATTGAACATCGGTTGACTTGTCCAAATTGTTTTATGATCAGTTAAATGACAATCCTGTAAAATTATTTGTTTGGTTTTGGTAGAAAATTAACTTTTTTATTTAAGGTTAGGTGGGAGTGATGATGGTTTGTATTTTTTTTTTTTTAATACAGATGAAAGAAGCTTGAGAAATACTGTCCTTATGAACGATATTGTTTGGACAAGTTTTCTAACATTGCATGACTGAAAATAAACACCAGTTTAAAACAGCTGTAAACAAATTAAATACTATTGTCTGTACTCTTTTTTTTCTTTTTTCTTTTTTTTTTCTTTTTTTTTTTTCTTTTTTTTTTTAGTGGGTAGAATATGATTTGAAAATAACTTAAATCATTATAAATACACATGTACATATATATATACGTAATAGTAGGCCACCAACATTGCCCAAATATTACTTAAATATGATATTTTGATTAATGCAGATTTTGTATTATCATAGTAATGAGTTCAAAAAAAAAAATAATAACTCATGTGCCACCACCAAGAATCGAAACCAAAACGTTTAGCTTACAATCTACTTTTTCCTTTGACGTTAATGCTTGAGCTATGAAAACATGTTTGCTACATGGCTAAAAATTAAAACATGAACCAATAGCTATTACGTTACGCATGCATATTTGTAATGCTGTCGTTTGACCTTCACTTGGCAAATTCCATTTCTTTAATTTTCACAATTTTGCACTGATTTTCCCCAGCTAAAACCCAAATATCAAGTTTTGCATGGGTTCAAATATCCTATATATTAAATGTCATGTCGGTAGACCAAAAACTGACAAGAGTTTGGTAGGCAACATTTTTTAAACAAATATATATACCCATACATATAGAAAACGATTTGTGTTTACTATAACCTTTTTAAGCAAATATTATGCAAGTATAAATCATGTAGAATACTGGCATGAATATAATTACACATACTAGTTAACTAAAGATGATCATCCCATAAAAAAAAAACAGAAAAACTAATAGGGAATTAATTAAAATGAATGTTTACAAGAATATGCAAAGGAGCTAGATCTTTTGCAGATGAATGAAGCTCCACGACTCAGATACAACAGTTGCATTTTCTTTTTAAATAAATAGAAAAAATGGTTTTAATATGAATATCAATACACACAAAAAAAACAATATAAGGTGTGTATATATATATATATATATATATATATATATATATATATATATATCATGTGAAGAATTCACCAGATATAAGATAAGAGCAGACATACCATTCTCGCAAACAAACACATTTATGAAGACAATAGAGTAATTAAAAATGGTGATTCATTGAAGACACTCGTTATCCATGCCTTAAAACCTAAGCAAACTCTTGACCTAAAATACGCGAAAATATGGACATATATTAATAATCTTAGCCATGGTTGTTTTTTTTTTTTATTATTTTTGCTGTTTTAATTTACACATTATTTTTTTACCCCCTTTTTTAGAATGGATGCACTCCTTTGCACTTGGCATGTAACCGACGCCATATCCAAATTGCTTTACACCTGATCAACAAAGGTTGTGACCTTGATTCTACAGACTTGGTAAATTCTATTTCTGGAATACTCTTAAAATCCTACAAAATATGTTGATTGCGTTTATTTGTGTTTTCATTTATTTTTCTGTCAATTCTAATTTCAAAATAAAATGTTTGAAATGTAATTATTAAAATATGGTAGAGATTTCAGAGGATATACTTTTCCTTTTCACAATTTAACTATCACTTCACCTTTTCTCACTCTTTCCCCTCTCCTGTTGTCACTCTTTCCCCCCCCCCTCCTGTTGTCATTCTTTCCCCCCTCCTGTTGTCACTCTTTCCCCCCTCCTGTTGTCACTCTTTCCCCCTCCTGTTGTCACTCTTTCCCCCCTCCTGTTGTCACTCTTTCCCCCCTCCTGTTGTCACTCTTTCCCCCCTCCTGTTGTCACTCTTTCCCCCTCCTGTTGTCACTCTCTCCCCACTCCTGTTGTCACTCTCTCCCCACTCCTGTTGTCACTCTCTCCCCACTCCTGTTGTCACTCTTTCCCCCCTCCTGTTGTCACTCTTTCCCCCCTCTCCTGTTGTCACTCTTTCCCCCCTCTCCTGTTGTCACTCTTTCCCCCCTCTCCTGTTGTCACTCTTTCCCCCCTCTCCTGTTGTCACTCTTTCCCCCCTCTCCTGTTGTCACTCTTTCCCCCCTCTCCTGTTGTCACTCTTTCCCCCCTCTCCTGTTGTCACTCTTTCCCCCCTCTCCTGTGGTCACTCTTTCCCCCCTCTCCTGTTGTCACACTTTTCCCCCCTCTCCTGTTGTCACACTTTTCCCCCCTCTCCTGTTGTCACACTTTTCCCCCCTCTCCTGTTGTCACACTTTTCCCCCCTCTCCTGTTGTCACTTTTTCCCCTTTCATCTTAAGTATTTAAAATGTGAAAATATCTTTACAGGCTTGTGTGAAATCAGCAGGATAATCTGGAGGTTTATAGCTCAACAGATGGTTCTCTCTCTTGGATATGAAAAAATTTGAAATGTTGCAGCCTTGTAAACTTTATTACAAAGCTTGACATCCTAGTGTGATGTTCTCTGTTTGCTCCTTTTAACCCTGCATTAGTCCCATGGGGTGTTTTGCCACCCCAATTTTACTTAAGTGTTCACTATTCTTAGTTGGCAAGTTATTTCTTTTCCTCTCCTGACTCAGTGAGGGTATAGCACACCTCATCGAAGTTGTATCTGTTTCCCTTGCAGTTGAATCAGATTGAAAGATAATGTTTATGTAATAAACTCATATTCATTTTTCTTGCTATTCCAATTCATGGAAACATTCTGTGTTCATCATAGATATTAAAAAATAACACAAACTGGTGTATCCTGTGGGTATTTATAAATAAATGTGATCTAAATCTAAGATTTAAAAAAAAATTTTCCTTCGTTTTATATTTTATTTTATTGTATTATTTTATATTTATATCAAAAAGCTGCAAGTGACCCAAACTGTTCAACAAGGACTGCAGATATATCCTCAACTAGCAGGATAAATATATTTTACACAATGATAACACTATAAGCATTTTTGTATCAGGCTGTATAAGCACCAATGGGACTAACCATGTTTGGAACGCCCAGGTGACTAACACAGGGTTAAGGAGCATTTATTATATATTAGAAGAAGCACTCAGCATTGACCAGGAATGAAAGTGATCAATATAAGATTAAGTTGATCTGATCATCAAACATAAAACTTGATTGAGAAATACTTGATGTCACTGGGTACAAACATATTCGGACTTTACCCATTATAAAATGAATTGTTACAAAAAATCGAACGGTGTCAATGTTAAAAAAATTACAAAAAAACAAACAATTTTTCATTTTTATTTTAATGAAAGTTTTAATATTCATCTAATTGTTATAATTTTAAATAATATTTTAAAAAAATTATTCATTTTATTTGATTAATAAATATTTAGCTGAGAATGATGGTTATTTATACAGAAGAGTCATTTTTGTCTTAATATCATTAACCTTAACGGACGTTTATTATTTCATTTTGATGAGATCTTTGAACTGACTTTCATTTCAGATTTAATATAGAAGATTTATGTCGGCATTTTCGTAGAATTGAGCACATATGAAAATCACTTTCCAAGTAAAAAATTTTTCAATATATTCACAGATTAGGCAAAAGTAAGTATCGTCACCAAATATTAGTAAAAATTATCAAATAGAATTTTAATTAAAAATAAAAATCATTTTTCAAACTTTGCCCACCTGCCATTTATTGTTACTTGATTAAATGACAGACTGAATTATCTCCCCCTGCTTTAAAGGATTTCTGTTCTTATCAATAGCAGATCGACAAAATACGAAAACTGATTTTTATTTTTAATTAAAATTCTACCTGATAATTTTTTATTTTTTTATTGGTGAAGATGCTTATTTTTGCCTGATACGTAAGTATATTGAAGAATGTTTCCTTGGAATATAATTTTCACTTGTGCCCCATATTGTATAATTGTCCTTATATCCAATCTGTTGCAGTGAAAACGGTTACATTATTCTAGTTCTCCAGAAAATATCTGATTTTTGATGCAATCCTCTATATGAGTGATATATCTTCAGATGAAGTATTGCTGCCACATCTGAGAGGATTCTGCTTAGAGCACTTGTTCTTGAGTAGAAATGGCGACAATCTATTCTTTCCTACAGTTCCTTTCTCACAGAAGAGATGTTGCTAATCTCTCTCTACTCTATCATTATTTCCATGGAAAGTACTTGACTGAGCTTCCATCCCTGATTCCTCCTTGTAAGACATTCATAACAAGAACTCGTCATTCTAACACAAATGCAAAGAACTTTTCTTCCTCTATGTACCTAACATCAAATGAAATTTCCATGAGTAGCGTTTCTTTCCAAGTGTATCCTATCTTTGAAAAACTTTACCTCTAGATTGTTTCCCTGTGGGATACCACACGGTCATCTTCAAATCTAATCTCAACAAAAACTTGCCCTAAATAGTCATCATAATTAAAATTTTGTTTATTTCATTCACAATTTTCAATCCTCTCATAATATTCTTCCCCATTTAACTGACAATCTTGCATGGTTTTTGGTGGTGACTCCTTAACAAGACAGAGAAACCTTACTTTTATTCATCTGCAATAAAAATTGAATTTTCAACAGATGAAAACATTTGATGTCATTTGTATTTTAAAATCACTTTGATTGTTAGATTACATGATAGATATCACATGCTTACTTCTTGCCATAAAAATAATTGTCAGCTAAATAGCTTTTAAGTAAACATAAAGAATATCAGGTAAATGTGCATTTCAGGTGCGCAAATTATTAGACTTAAAAAAGCTATTTTTAATAGTTTTAATAGTATTTTTAATTATTTTTAATAATAATAATAATAATAGCAATGAAGTTTTTTATGGTTTTATTTAAGTCTTTAGGTAAAACCCATTAATAAACCCCAAAAAGAAAATAGCTTTTTATGGTTTTAGGCAAGACTAATAAAAAAAAAAAAAAATGGCCGCTAATGCTTGACATAATGTGTTACTGTTGTACATTTTGTCTAATAATGAAGTATGAATAATACTAAAAATGAAACTCATTATGGTTTTAAGTTTTTGGGTCTAATAATGTTTTACCAATAAAAAATAACTTTTTATGGTTACGTGTAATAATTTACACATCTGAAATACACTTTTACAGAATATCAGTTTTAAGTCAACAATAACAGCAGAATTTCATTTGACATTTTGTCCTATTTTAGGAGAATTAATTTTAAAATAGGTACACTCTACAAATTTTTGGCAGTCAGGAACATGACAATAATTAGCAATTAAAGGCCTTCCATCTGTAAAACATTACCACAAGACTGCTTTCCCCGCAGACTATAACATGTTTTACTATATCTGGTTAGATCATATTGCACACTGACGAGCATTCTTCTGATAGTTTTCTCAGCCTTACTACTTCTGTGCTGGCTTATGACTATTTTGGAAGCGGGTGTTTTGTTTGTGATAGCATCAATAGAAGATTGCTGTACAGGACTAACAGACTCTTTCTATCAAATTTTTGGTTTATCAGTTTCCTTCTCCTAGATGGATTGCCTTCACCACGGCTGAGGAGCTTCATCTTTCTCCAGTATCGTAATCCCCTGGAATATCAGAAGAAGGCTAGCAGATGTTACACCTTGCTCAAGGGTGACCTGGAACTGTGCAAGACAGGGGAGTTTGTCTCCCTGAGTTATTATTAGGGCTATGACAAGAAAATATTTTTTTCATTATTTTGTCTCTCGAGTATATATCAGTTAATGTCTTGTATGTTTTTAGATAGTGATGTGGTTCTTGATTAACTGTGTCTGACTGTGCCGGATATATACTCGAGAGTCAAAACAATAAGAATATTCTCTTGTCACAGCCCTTATTATTATACATGCTCACATACCTAAATATATACAGCATCTTGTATTCTGAAATGGTCACCCATCCGGTACTGACCAGGCTTAACATTGCTTAACTTATTTTTAAATTTAATGTCAACAAGTATTATTTCTTAACAACATTGGAAGAATAAAATCCCAGATAAAAACAATAGTTTGAATAATCAATCACTCCAAGCTCCCACACTATCAACCTATCTCCAACCACTGTCCCATCACTGCACTGCTGTGCTTATTTTACAAGTATTCCAGTGGAATGTACTTCCATGAACTCGCAGCACTGGAATGCAAATAATTACCCCAGACCAACCCGAAAAGCAGCAAAATCCTAACCCTTCAGTATTTGGGTCCCCAGATGCCAGGGGGTCCTGGATATGACCTTAAACTATATCCAATGGTGAGGCCCAGCTTGCGGGCTTTGGGGGGTGTGGAGCCACCCTTTAATTGCCATTGCTCCCAGGTCCACTCTGACCCGGAGTGGTAGTACCTGTTAGGGTCCCAACTATGGGTTGAATAGAAACCGACTTGCAAACAACAAATATATTCTATTAAAAAATTTTTCTTCAAAATCTTTGGATTCGGCATTAAATAACTTGAAAAGGGTTGATATGCCGTAAAACAAAAACAACCAACCAACCAACTAGATGCCGGAAAACTTTCTACTCTAATAGTTTCTTTTCTCAAACTTCTAGTCTTTAAAATTCCCTCCCTTTAGCCTGTTTCCCTGACTGTACTAACATGCAGAAATTTAAATGTAATGTGAACAGATATCTCGCTGCTCAACTCCCTACCTATAAGAATGGTTCCTCATTCACAGTAGCCCCTTTACATCTCTGTGGCAGTCTTGTTCGGGGATGAGTAACAGTTACAATTTTTTTTAAAATTAGTGCTTGTTTGAATAATCAAAATGATACAAATTATATCAATCTTTATCTAAAGAAAATTGCGAAACAAAAAAAAAAAAATGGCATTATTGATGGGTTTTTGTTTTTTTAATTTTCAGGAGACTGGCGAGAATGCTCTGCACTCTGCTGCACGAGATGGTTTGATGCCTGTTGTTCAAGCTATGTGTGGTTATGGCTGTGCGGTTGATGTTACGAATAGGGTGAGTTCAAATTTACCTAGACCAAAACAGACCAGCAAGATATTGAGAGAAGCGTTTAAGATTTATTTATCCTTAGAATTATCTTGCTGAGAAGAATCTGTTTTTTTTTGTTTTCATGGATTATCGAGTAAGAGTTTGATTAAAAGGAAAAATCCATTTTATTTTGCCTGACCATCACCATGGCTTATGAAGTGTTGCATAAAAACGGAGATAAGATAACATGAAAGCCCTTCCTCCCTCCCTATGTTAAGAATGGCATTCTAAATAGAAAGCCATTCTTTACATGGGGAAGGGAGGGTTATGAAGTGATAGGCTGAATGTTTGGAGTTTTACATAAATCTCCCAAATTGTTTTTCTGTCAAAACAATTAAGAAAAATATGATAAAACAGAATTTTGCTTTTAATTACATTTCGACTCTAATTTTTCCTTAGTTTTTGGTGTCGATACTTATTTTTGCCTGATACATAAGTACATCGAAGAATTTTATTTTAGATTGCGCTTTTCATATGTGCTTTTTCTCTGTATAAACGCCAAAATATTTTCTTTAGGCTCAAAATTGTTGGTATAATTTCACGACAATAATGGAAATTTATTTGAGGGCCTACTTCAGAATAAGTGCTCTAGTCAAAAATGGGGGTGGAGGAGGGAGCTTGTTTCCGCGAATCTTTTTTTTTTTTTTTTCAGGGATCAGACACTTCACCTTCAGAAGAGTTTACGAGTTTGCAATAAATCTGAAGTGACCGTCTACAATTAGTTTGCATAGTCACACTGTGTCCTTACAAGTTTGACTAAGAACATTCTTAAAACTATGAAGGAGGTATTAACCGAATACTTGACCCAACTAGATATCTTAACATGGTGAACATTAATTCCCCCCCCCCAAACAGGAACTGAACAAAAGGAATTTAGCTTTACCTCAAAGACCTCAGTTTTTTTTTTATTTATAATTTTTTTTATTCTGCTATCTAAATAGTTGTAAACTTTTGACCCTGAAACTCAAAAGAAAGAGTTACTTAAGTGATCATTGTTTGAATTGACTCAGACCCCTAGTTTTGTTGACTTTGTTTCAGGATTTTCTCTTTAAAAAGAAATTTTTTAAATTTTATGTTTTTATTTATGTCTTTAGGTAAATCGCATTATTAAACCCAAAAAAGAAAATAGCTTTTTATGGTTTTAGGCAAGTCTAATAATTAAAAAAAAATTAAAAAATGGCCGCTAATACTTGACATGTGTTACAATTTCTCATATATATTCCATCTAAAAAAAAAATGTGGCAATGTTGTATATTCACTCATTCGAGCCATTGCTTCGTCACACTTTACAAGATGGAGACTATGGCGTCAGATTTCGCATCCCTGATAAAGTGTTCCATGATGTATTGTTTGTTTCATCTTCTATCTATATAAATAAAATGAACTCATTTTTTCCCGTCTGATTTTGACATTAATAGGATTAAAAATCAAGATATTTCATGCAAATATAATATGCACAAACGGCAGAACAATATCTGAGGTGTGTTATAGGCTTATTATTTCTCAAATTCCTCGATAATCTTAGATTTCTATACTTTTTCTGCTGAGAAGTCACGGCCAAAATCGGTTAAGATCAATGGAAGTGGTAAAATATTTTCTCTCTAATAAATTCCTCAACCCCCTGCCACCACTTAACACCGTTTGGGGATCGTTCACAAGGAACAGTTGAGAAGAGAACACCGGTTTGGCTTCGTAGTTCTTTCATGTGAAGTTATTTAAAATCACTAAACTAAGCTGCAGTGCTCTGTGGCGTAGTGGTTAGCGTGCTGGACAATTCACATTATATTTTCACGTTCGCGCCGACCTACCGTAGTCGTTTTTTTTTTTTTTTTTCCTAAACAACTGGAATGGACTTTTCTTGGTGGCCGAACTGTTAACGTTGCAGATGTTTGTTTTTTTTGTTTTTTTTCACACTTTATTTTCCTACTTTTACTCATGACTCCGGGTTTGATCCTTCCTACTTACCTACCATAACATTTTTTAAAACTCCCCCCCCCCCCGTCCCGGAAACAAACACTCGGGCAACGCCGGGTACCCCCGCTAGTTTGAATAATATAATAAGAATATCCATGAATAGATATTTTTAATTGTTTATTTAGATATTTTTAATTGTTTATTTAGATATGTTTGATTGTTTATTTAGATATGTTTGATTGTCTATTTAGATGTTTAATTGTCTATTTAGATGTTTTTGTTTTAGATGTTTTTAATTGTTTATTTAGATGTATTTGTTTTAGATATTTGAAAAAAATATTATTTACAGTCGAATGTTAACAGTTCCAAAATATGAATATTTCACGTATATTAACTAAAATTAAATTTACACTACAGAACAAATATGAATCCAGTAGATGATGTTGCTGAAAAATTGTTATTTAAATTGGTGGTGCCAAAGAAATTTCTGAAGGTGACTGTTGAAATTTGTTGAGCTAAACATTTATTTGGAAGAAAAAAAATTACATGTAATTCATTCATACAAGTAAATAATCATATTTATATAAAAAAAAAAAATTACGTGTGATACATTCAGACAAGTAAATAAACATTTATTTTAAAAAAATATGAATATTCTTATCCTATATATATATAATATTTGATTGCAGAAATTCCCCTCTGGACCAAAGTACACTAGGTTTGCTCCAACAGAGGCCACATACAAATTTATTATGACTAGACTATTAGTCAGTATATTATGTAACTTTCGAACGCCATCTTACACGCATATTTCCGCGATATTAAAATCTTACATTTCATCCTAGAAGAAACATCATCACGATCGCAAAGATATACAATGAAAGTAGCTGTTATTTTTTTCTCTAAATAAAGAGTACTACTCCCGCTCCCAGTCGACACTGGGATGTGTTCTGCATTATTGTCATATATGGGGTTTCACCCTAATTTTCTGGCTCATATACTTATACACATAGCATAATCTTTCCTTTTCCCGATTCCCAAAAATAATGATTTCTCCCTCCTCAGATTTCATAAAATCTCATTGGCTGACAACTAACCCTCATTCAATAATGAACGCTCCTGAGATTAAATCAAGCATGACTCCCCTCATTAGACTCGACTATCATTTCAGATAAAATACCTCAATTACAAACATATTAAGACATCGAAATATGTTCATAAGCCACTAATGCTTTCATCTACACATTTAATATACAGTGAATGTTAACTTTTCATACAAAGCTACGATATTTTGTTGTTAACTACAGCGTACATAATGTTTTCTGACATAGGCTGATAGCCATTATTTCTTTTTCCTTTTCTAAAACCTAGATTAAACCTTATTATACACTTACTAAAAAATATTACTACAGTCAAGACACTGTTGCTTTAGTTTGACACTAGATATACTTCTGCTTACATTACATGATTTAGCAGTGTCCACTGAACGAGTTCTTTTCAGTTACTGAATGATTCCAATTTGTTTAAAGCAGTCATTTCAAGGCTCGTAAAGTCGTGCAGTCATCATAGAGCAGTCAGTTAAAGGATTTCCTTTTACAATTAGCATTGAACATTCAGTCCTAACCTCTGCGGCTATTTTTCCCCCTCTATAATAGGTTACCGCTGCTATTTACATTGTTTTTAGAGCGTCGATTAATTTTTTTTCTATATTTTTTGAGACCCGCAAATAAGTCAAAAACTAAAATACATTGTTTTTTTTTTCTAATTCACCATAATTTTATTTACATGAAAATAGCTCACTAAACATAAATTGTTTGAACCTATTTTCCCCCAAATTCATTTCCTTTCATGCATATAATCAATATTTCTTTCTTAAATTATACAATAATTCTGGTTCTGTTGTCTAACGCTTAACATTTAAAAAGGTTTACATTATTTCAATCTCTAAAGTATTCTATTTATATTGTTTATAATAGAAACAAAATCATGTATATATTGTTCAAAATAAAAAAGAATTTATTATTTAAAGAAACTGTTCTGTTTATACGGTTTATTTTTGTTTGTTTATTTAAAATTGTCAATTTCTGAAAACCTGTATACATTGTTACATGGTAATGTACATGTAACTACAGGAATTTAGGTGATAGAGGTTCTAGGGTTTTTTGACACCTTAACTCCAGTCTGCCAACAAAAATACCATGCCCTGAACCATACCCTGTCCGCCAGCTTAGCCCGCATTAGCCAAACGACATTGCAACCACCAATTTTTGTTGTTCATTCATAGTATTTGCAGGTGGGATTCCTGACAGCGATTAGCAAAGTTACATTTACAGCAAATTTTGTGACAACCCTACCTCCACTCAGAAAATAGCGTGTCAATTCCGAAAACCGTTTTTGGGGGTGTCTATTCCGAAAGTTGTTCTTTACATAAGGAGGTTGGGGGTTGACCCACAACAAAAACAACAACAGCTATTCTTTGAATTTTTAGGGGGAGGGGGGTGCATGCTACGGGCAATACCGGTTAACGGGTCCTGCTAGTTTATTATATTTTAAGTCAATACTTGAAATGAAACAAACAATAACTTATGGAACTTTTTTCAGCAAGAATGCAAAATCAACCACCACCATTTATTTCCTGTAAAATCTAACAGAATTAGTTCCATGAGTAAATACGTGTCATTGTCAAAAATGTTTATTCTACAAAGTCTATGAATATAATATAATGCTTTCAAACATAATCAATTTAGAAGCTCATATTTTTTCCATCATCTTGGAACTGTTGGCAGAAAATAATTCAATTTTGATATGGAGTTTGCCAAATAATTTTCATCATGAAATAAAAATGCCTTTTTTTTTTCTTTTCTTTTTTTTTTTTTTAAATCTATAATTATTATTTGTTAAAAAAATATTTAAATTTGGTTGTAAGTTAAAACTCCATATCCTTCTTACTGAGGTAAAGAGACTTCTCAAAGACAGGTTACAAATACATAACAATTATAAATAATTAAGAAGAGGAATGGATCAAAGCTTTTACTCTCGCCCTTTCTGACTGACCCTCCTACTCTCTCTCTCTTCTGTGACCCTCCTACTCTCTCTCTCTCTCTTCTGACTGACCCTCCTACTCTCTCTCTCTCTCTCTCTCTTCTGTGACCCTCCTACTCTCTCTCTCTCTCTTCTGACTGACCCTCCTACTCTCTCTTCTGACTGACCCTCCTACTCTCTCTTCTGACTGACCTTCTTACTCTCCTTCCCTTCTAATTGACGCCCCTTTCTCGCTATCCCTATCTTACTGACCCCTCCACCTCCTTTTCTCTCTCCTCTTTTGGCTGACTGTCCCCCCCCCCATCTTTCTTTCTTTCTCTTAACTGGTTCTGTTGAATAAAAATAAAACGAGAATAAAATAGCAGTTTGACAATTTGACCTAGTTTCAAAGTTGTTATACAAAACAACTGTCCGGTAAGAATGAAGATGTCCCCCCACAAGCACATAGTAATTTGGTCTAAGGTGACACCAACTGCATGAATATTACATTTAATTTCTTTACCATAGCCAAGTTGGTGTCACACCAAATCTAATGAATAATGTAAGGTCTGTAAACATGCCTTGTGTAGTTTCTGACATTTTGTCTCTCACACACACACACACACACACACACACACATTTTTTCGTCATATGATAGAAGATAACTTTTCATTATCTATACTCCTATGAATTCGTTTTTCTTTGTGTGCATTGATATTCATATTAAAAACCCTCTTTTCTATTTATTTAAAAAGAAAATACAATTTTCTTATATATGGGTTGTGGAATTGCATTCACTAGCAAAAGATCTAGCTAATTTGCATATTCTTTTAAACATTCATTTTAATTAATTCCCTATTAGTTGCTTCGGTTTTCTAATGGGATAACCATCTTTAGTTAACTATTACGTGTAATTATATTCATACAGATATTCTACATGATTTATATTTGCATAATAAGTTTATAGTAAACACAAAATTGTTTCCATATATATTTATGTATACGTATATATTTTGTTTAACAAATTTTTCCTACCAAACTCCTCCTAAATTTTTGGGTCTACAGACATGAAACTCCATATATAAGGTATTTGAACCCATGTAAAACTTTATATTTGGATTTTAGCCTGGAAAAATCAGTGCAAAAGTGTGAAAATTAAAAAAAAAATGAAATTTACCAGGTCAAGGTCGAACGCCGGCATTACAAATGCATAAAGTAGTAGCTATTGGTTCATGTTTTAATTTTTAGCCTTGTATTATAAATGTCTTCATAGCCCAGTTATTGACAGCAGAGGCAAAAAAAATTGTGAGCTGAACGTTTTGGTTTCGATTCTCGGTGGTGGTGCAGGAGTCTTTTTTTTGTTTAATACTTTTTAAATTACTATATATTGCATCCAATCTATTTATCTATATATCTATAAAAGTGAAAATGTCTGTCTGTCTGTTCTCTATGGTAGTTAAGGAAGATTATTATCCAGAAAGGCATTACTTTACATTTTTTAATATATACATATGCACATAACCTTATGAACAGTACATAGGGCCCAAGCAAAGCCGGGCAGAACTGCTAGTATTTGAATAAATGATTTTAAAAACCTTGTTCAACATTTTCAAATTGGTGTTGGTGCTAACATCTTTTTTTTCCAAACGTCTCTACCTCTCTCTTCCAACTGCTCCCTCCAATCCTTCTCCCTCAACTTATTCCATATAATAGAAAGAAAAAAAGAAAAAGATAATTCACTTATCCTTTACGGAGATGGTCCCGACGTTCGCCTCGTTCTGAGTCCGGGGAGAGGCCGTCTGACGTAGGCGGTGTCGAGGCAGAAAATTATCCTAACCCTAAAATATCCGATATGCCATAGACAGATGCTTTTACAAATATTGGGAAACAAATCACAGAAGTTTACAGGGTTAACTAACCACGTGGAACTATTCTAATCATGTGGACTGTTTTTTTTTGTTTTTAAATTCTAATTATTTGAACTGTTTATTTTGTAAAATTCCAATTATTTGAACTGTTGAATTATCAAAAATTTAAACTGTTTATTTTGTAAAATTCTAATTATTTGAAGTTTTTATTTTTGTAAAATTCTAATTATTTGAACTGTTTAAAATAAAAAAAATAAAAATTCTAATTATTGGAACAGGTTTTTTTCTCCTTAAGTTAACAACTGGGCACTTTATTGAAGGGGTAGTTTTCTGCCTCGAACACCGACTACGTCAGACGGCCTCTCCCCGAGCTCAGACGTTGGGACCATCTCCGTAAAGGTTATCCGATAATTCATATTATTTGCATTATTTGAAATACTCTTATTTCGAATGTTATTTTTACAACGTTTTGGCCAATGTAGCCACTAGCCTACTTTCTGTCAAACTCTGAAATCTTTTTGTCAAACTTGGGAATCTGCACAGAATTTTAAAGAGAACCCGGAGGTAGCATGCTCTCGTTCCCTCAGACATGGCCTGGTAGAAGGACCCATGTCGTAGTGTATAAAGTACTTGGTAAAATTTTGTTGTAAGTTACACTCTTTTAGAGGTTGAAGGTTCAATCCTCAGTGTGAGTGATATGCAGAATACAGTTGCAAATTATTTAGAAATTCTACCCAGTCATGGATGCTGAAACGAGGGTATGTTACCTCTATAGATTAAAGAAAGGGTTCCTTTTAAAATTCCACATAGATTCCTGAGTTTGATAGAAAGATACTCAAGTTCGATAAGATATACCTAAAGTTGATTGGAAGTTACATTTGCCGAAACATTGTGAAAATAACACTTAAACAATACTCCAAATAATACAAAATTATCAATCCTTATTTATAAAATTCAAAAGTATTAAAAAAAAAAAAGAATGCTGACTTTCTGACAGTTTAACCTAGTTTCAGTGTTATTTTTTAAACAATCATGGGTAAGAATGAACAAAAATATTTATTTTCTTTAACCACTACACTAATTTGTTCACTGGTGATTCTAAGCATATGAATATTACCCTAATTGTTTTTTACCATAGCCAGGTTGGGTTCACATCAAATCCAACGATGTTAGGTTAGTCAGTGTGTCTTGTACAGTTTTTGATTTTTAGCCGGGCACACAGAAACAAAATATGGTACTTTGTTATATTTGAATGAATGATTTAAAAATTTTTATTCAATATTTTCAGGTTGGTAATACACCATTGCATTTAGCCAGTAAAGCTGGCCATATAGAAATTGTTCGTTGTCTCCTTTTGGCTGGTTCAAATGCAGACTTGAAAAATAAAGTAAGTTGACTTTTTTTTGGGGGGGGGGGGTTGTTGTTTTGCAAGAAAAGTTTCCCAGTTACCGGTTCTCTTATGATAAAGCATATAAGAAAATCTTTGGTATTATTTTAGATTCACTCATTCTGCTAAATCATCCTGTCCTGTCTCCCCAAAACAAGGTTCTATTTTTTTAGGTGGTTACATGAAAGACTTGGTGAAAAAGTAAAAAAAAAAAAGAGGAAATAAAAATTGAAGCTCAGTCGACTATTTTCCAGTTATTGATCTGTTCTTTGTATTAATTCTGCCATTTTCATGTGGCCATATAATGTCTTAAGTTGAAGAGAGAGGGTGCAATTCATCTGCCAGAGTAAAACTGATGCGATTAAACAAATCTGGATAGAGAAATGGATCTTGGATTTACTCTTGGTAGTCCCATATCTCTTTGTTTCAATATTTTTGATATGAGAAGAATATAATAACCAAAAATTAGAAGGTTCTATTTATGGATACTGGCAATAGGAACTGATGAATCCATGTTCTTCTAACAACCAATCAGAAACCAGAGTTGCTTCATAAAAATATTGAATCTTTGACATTCCAGCACATAATCTTTTTGTGTTAATATAAGAAAACTTTTTTGCTCTTTGCCTGCAAAATTGTAGAGTCCAGCTACCCATCGAAAACTCTTCTAAAATTAAACATGGCTTCCAATTCAAGACTCTTGCTTCCCTTATTTTGTCCTTTAGTCCTCACATTCCATGGGTAGAAAGAAGAACTGATGATTTTGGTTCAGAATATATTGGACATAGTGTTGGTTGGTTTTTGACCTTATGGTAGTATTTGTTTATGTATTCAGCTAGTGGCTCCATGGCCTTGTCTGGAGAAATTTTCATTAAAATTTTTTTTGTGTGTGTGTGTGTGTGTGTATATATATATATATATATATATATATATATATATATATATACTTAAGAATAAAATTATCTAACAATCAACTGGTATGGAAACCTATGATTATAAGTTTTACAAAATATTATTGGCAGTAATATTTATTCTATAAGTACTATCCCACCTAAATAAGAATTGCCCGATATACAAGATAGAGCAAATAAATAAAATTTTAGTCATTCAATAAATTAAAAAAATTATGATGTGAAATATTTAAATTTCATATCAAAAGATTTTTATTATTCTATGTAAGACAAAGAATATATTTGAAATATTATAACTCCTTATCCGATAGAATTTTGATGCCTACCGTCTCTTCAGAAGAGAAAATATTAGCAAATAATTATAATGGTCTACACCTTATTTGCTAAAGTCAGTGAGACATAGAAAATCACAATTAAAAGTTGTTTAAGTATTTAAATGTCATAGAGTAAATCCACAGTGAATGTCTTTGATGGCAGTGTGGTAAAATGATCCAAACTGTATTTTGAGTAATCCACATCACAAGATAATGGTCCGAAGTAGGCATTTTCCTGGAGCCATTTTCTTTGTTTATATAATATAATAATCCGGTAAAATCGGTGGCTCTGTTTATTAATAAACATATGATTTAATATATTTAATATTTTTTTATAATTATAGAACATGAGCTTCAAATTCCACTCCAAAATAACTTGAAATTGTTAATAAAATAAAAATAAAACCGCTTTCAGTAGACAGGCCACGCAAATTAAGAGAAACTGAACTGATAAGAGAAATGAAAAAAGAAAATAAAAATTAAAAAATAAAAATAAAATGAAAAGGATAAAAATAAATAAAATAATAAAGTAAAAAAAACAAAAAACAAAAGAAAATGCTTACGCGTAATAAAATATTTATCATCTTTGTGGAAAATTCTTCACCAATGAAGCAGATTTGCACCAAGCTCTCAAGGATTTCTTTGTGTCTAAAACCTCAGAGTTCTAATGCAAGAGAATTGAACAGCTGGAGACACATGGCGATTGGTTCGAAGACTAAATATAAGCTACACATACCATGAAACGTTTTCTTTTTTTTTCTTTAAAAACAGGTGGAACTTGTTTAGTTACCTTGTAGCTTCCAAAAGCCTTCACTCTTTTAATATATGAAGATTTGCTCAGAATGACTGTTTAAAAGTTTAAATGTCTTCTGAATTCCATTCAAATTTCAAAAGTTTTACCGCAAGGAGATTACACAAGTAAAGACACATTGGCAAAAAGTGTTGGATGCTGATGGCGATTGGTTTGAAGACTAAATATAAGTTACACATACTGTGAAGCATGTTCTTTTTCTCGTTTAAAAACGGACAAAACGTTTTTGCTTCTATTGTACTTTTGATGAGTTGTAGTGAACCTGAACATTGCATGAGATTTTCATTATCGACGGCTCATTCAGCAAACAAAGCATACAGCAGTCGATGAACGTAGACTACAATGTTTGTTTAAAATATTTCATTATGTAGATGATGACCTTGAAACTGAAGACTGTCGTTGGCATCATCAGTCTGCAGTTGATAATTGTTATTGTTTGTGAGTTCTCTGCAAAAGTTCAAATCGCCAAAGATTTTGCCTCAGGATTATCTAGTGTGCATGAAAGCCCCGTTGTCCATAGTCCTGCCACCTAGAACAGTAATTTCACGAGTTTTTATACATAGTTGCAGTTTTAAGATGGTTCTTTTTAATGGGTCACATAGAGATGGGATGTAGATATTCATCACATAGAGGATAACATGAAGATTCAGGACCACTTCCATTGTCTTCCCTGGAGAATTTTATACATATTAAGCGATGCTCTTTGTGTAAACAAATTGAGCTTAGGTATTTAGACAATTTCAAAACATTGTTAATTAACTGCCCACATAGCAGCAGCTGAATAGCGCAATGGTTAGAAGCTCCGACTGTCATTTGGGTGATCAGGTTTCGATTCATGCTTGAGGTAGATGCTTGTCTAGCCGCACTGATGAGCTGTGAAACAGCAAAACAGTACTGTATGTGGATGACATATATATATATATATATATATATATATATATATAAAGATTATCCATAAAAAAAGGGAAGGGTTTTAATTTTTTTGATTAATAGTAAAAGAAAATTTGCATATTTTTCAGGATGGAGTTACTGCTGAAATCATGGCTTTAGCACAAGGATACACAGACATTGCTGAATTACTAAATAAAGTTCATGCTGTGAGTATGATTCAACAAAAACTTTGAAAAATTATTTTTATTTGCAAAGATTTACATTAAAAAATATGATAAAAATGAAGAAAAACTTTTATTGTGTATGTACTTGTCACGGAAGGAAGATGGTATATTCCAAAAATCACAAAAATTGATCAAGTAGATTTTTTTTTTTTTTTGAAAAACAAATGTGCCATTTTTTTTTTTTTTTATCAATTCATGAAAGCTGAAACCATTTTAATATTCTTCAATTTTTGTTTTTAACTTTTATAAAATGGGCATTCTAAAAAGATGTTTTTATTATTTCAAAATTTTAATTTCTGAAAAATAAAAATTAAAAAATACACGTTATTTTAATAAATTGTTCAGTTTTAATTCTTACATTTCGATTGTTTTTCCGACATTACCCCCCCCCCACCCAAAAAAAAAGATTGGAATGGAAGTAAGTTGTCTTGCCCTTGATTCCTTAATATTTGTTGCTTTTTTTCCTTGTATCGAGAGAGAGAGTAAAATTTGATTTTTTTAAATAAAAGAAATTTTTTAAATGTTCAAATTGTGAATTTTGGAATATTTCATGTTCGTTCCGTGACTGGTACATACATCAGACTTTTCTGTGTTTTCTTTACTTTTAATTGCTGCCATAAGTGCCAATCTGAATAAGCACATCTTGAATTAAATTTTTTACTTTTTGATAAATTTTACAATTTTAATTGTTCCAAAATTATTCATTGTTGAATTTTCTTAATAAATTTTCAAGTTTCTGCAATCGCAAGTGGTTTTCAAAGAAAAGTTAAGATAAAAAAATATCTTTTCTCTCCATCTCTTTATTTTATGTAACCATGATTGACATTGTATTGTCTGAGGATCGTATTAATCCTGCCCAAGATCTCGTGAACCAAATAAATAAGATTTGTCAAGATGTGTCACTTTTTCTAAACTCACTGTAAACAAAATATACATCTTAATCCATCTACAAATACAAAGTTGCTTTTTGTCAGAAATCAAATCGGTTCAAGTACCTCAGTTGATATTCTGACACCACCCAGAGGATTGTAAGGATTGCACAATCGTGAAGTGCCTTTCATTAATTCATTGCAGAAAGTGTAAAAGTCTCCAATCAGGAGGGAAATGAAAAAGTCTTGCATAGAGATAATTCTTCTGTATGACTCGAAAACATGGACACTAAACAAAATGCATAGAGAACAGCTCTATCTATGTACTAGAATGCTTCATGCAACTTATAACATTTTGTAGAAAAGTCATCCCAATAGCAAATCACTGTATTGATCCTTATTTTATGTGTCAGCGGTTATAGGGAGGAAATGTCACTTGCTACAATAAACCTGCAGCATGACTACACTCTGATCTTGTGCAAAGTGTATGCCTTGAAATAAAGAAAAAGCTGCTAAAGTGTTGCGTCTGGTCAGTTCTGACATACGGATGTGAATCTTGGGCAATCATCAAAGCGATGAGTGGACGTTTGGACGCAACTGAGATGTGGTTCTATCAACGAATGCTTTGCATTTCTTGGTCAGAGTGAGTGTCAAATGCTAAAGTCCTAAGAAGAATGAAGGCCGATCGTTTGCTGATGTGGACCATCAAGGAAATGCAGTGCCGCTTTGTTGGACACCTATTGCATGAAAAAAAAAGGGTATCGAACGGCACATCTTGGAGAACGAAACTGACGGAAAGAGAATCAGGGGGAGGCAAAGTATAGGGATATTAGACTGGATGTGCATGGCAATGGGTGTCAACAATACCAGTGGACTCCAAAAACGAGCAATGAATCGAAGCCTATGGAGAATACTAACCATGATTTCATCTACGGCATGAACATGCCATGACATAGGAAGAAGAAGAAGGCCATCATCATGGAGGAAATTGCTCTTTCAGAAACTGATTTGCTGTCGGCAATGGTTGATCAAAATTTCTTGAGCTTGAAAGTTGTCAACAGCTTACCTACTGGTATCGGATGACTCAAGAAGAAGAACTGATGGAAAATATTGTCTTCTGTGACATAACTCTTTAATTTTTTTTTTTTTTTTTTTGTGAAAAAAATATCCAAGATGAGAGCAGTAGTCTGACAGATTGGCAATCCTCATCTCAAATTTTCTAGAATGTAACTAAGTATTTTTATTTTTCCTTCAGGATCGAGCTGCTGCCTTTATAAATCAACTGAATCCGATAAATCAATCTCTTTCTCGTGTTAAAATCAAAGTAATTGGTTCAACTGCTGTAGGTAAATCCACCCTCATTGAGTCGCTGAAATGTGGTCTGTTCAGCAGCTTCTTCCGAGGAAGGCTCTTCAGTGTTGGCTCCTTTTCTGCCAAAGAAAAAAGTAAGTTTTATCTTCTTTTCAAGTGGGCTTATCCCTCTTCAATGGTTTAAAACATCCCTAACCAATTAAGCAGAGTTTATGTTTTTCCAGATGTATCGAAGTCATTTATTTTGATTTCATTAGTGAAAATGTTTGGAATGATTATTTTGATTTCATTAGTGAAAATGTTTGGAATGATTATTTTGATTTCATTAGTGAAATGTTTGGAATGATTATTTTGATTTCATTAGTGAAATGTTTGGAATGATTATTTTGATTTCATTAGTGAAATGTTTGGAATCATTATTTTGATTTAATTAGTGAAATGTTTGGAATGATTATTTTGATTTCATTAATGAAATGTTTGGAATGATTATTTTGATTTCATTAGTGAAATGTTTGGAATGATTATTTTGATTTCATTAATGAAATGTTTGGAATGATTATTTTGATTTCATTAGTGAAATGTTTGGAATGATTATTTTGATTTCATTAGTGAAATGTTTGGAATGATTATTTTGATTTCATTAGTGAAATGTTTGGAATGATTATTTTGATTTCATTAGTGAAATGTTTGGAATGATTATTTTGATTTCATTAGTGAAATGTTTGGAATGATTATTTTGATTTCATTAGTGAAATGTTTGGAATGATTATTTTGATTTCATTAATGAAATGTTTGGAATAATAATTTTGATTTCATTAGTGAAATGTTTGGAATGATTATTTTGATTTCATTAGTGAAATGTTTGGAATGATTATTTTGATTTCATTAGTGAAATGTTTGGAATGATTATTTTGATTTCATTAGTGAAATGTTTGGAATGATTATTTTGATTTCATTAGTGAAATGTTTGGAATGATAATTTTGATTTCATTAATGAAATGTTTGGAATAATAATTTTGATTTCATTAGTGAAATGTTTGGAATGATTATTTTGATTTCATTAGTGAAATGTTTGGAATGATTATTTTGATTTCATTAGTGAAATGTTTGGAATGATTATTTTGATTTCATTAGTGAAATGTTTGGAATGATTATTTTGATTTCATTAGTGAAATGTTTAGAATGATTATTTTGATTTCATTAATGAAATGTTTGGAATAATAATTTTGATTTCATTAGTGAAATGTTTGGAATGATTATTTTGATTTCATTAGTGAAATGTTTGGAATGATTATTTTGATTTCATTAGTGAAATGTTTGGAATGATTATTTTGATTTCATTAGTGAAATGTTTGGAATGATTATTTTGATTTCATTAGTGAAATGTTTGGAATGATTATTTTGATTTCATTAGTGAAATGTTTGGAATGATTCTTTTGATTTCATTAATGAAATGTTTGGAATGATTATTTTGATTTCATTAGTGAAATGTTTGGAATAATAATTTTGATTTCATTAGTGAAATGTTTGGAATGATTATTTTGATTTCATTAGTGAAATGTTTGGAATGATTATTTTGATTTCATTAGTGAAATGTTTGGAATAATAATTTTGATTTCATTAGTGAAATGTTTGGAATGATTATTTTGATTTCATTAGTGAAATGTTTGGAATGATTATTTTGATTTCATTAGTGAAATGTTTGGAATGATTATTTTGATTTCATTAATGAAATGTTTGGAATAATAATTTTGATTTCATTAGTGAAATGTTTGGAATGATTATTTTGATTTCATTAGTGAAATGTTTGGAATGATTATTTTGATTTCATTAGTGAAATGTTTGGAATGATTATTTTGATTTCATTAGTGAAATGTTTGGAATGATTATTTTGATTTCATTAGTGAAATATTTGGAATGATTATTTTGATTTCATTAGTGAAATGTTTGGAATGATTATTTTGATTTCATTAGTGAAATGTTTGGAATGATTATTTTGATTTCATTAGTGAAATGTTTGGAATGATTATTTTGATTTCATTAGTGAAATGTTTGGAATGATTATTTTGATTTCATTAGTGAAATGTTTGGAATGATTATTTTGATTTCATTAGTGAAATGTTTGGAATAATAATTTTGATTTCATTAGTGAAATGTTTGGAATGATTATTTTGATTTCATTAGTGAAATGTTTGGAATGATTATTTTGATTTAATTAGTGAAATGTTTGGAATGATTATTTTGATTTCATTAGTGAAATGTTTGGAATGATTATTTTGATTTAATTAGTGAAATGTTTGGAATAATAATTTTGATTTCATTAGTGAAATGTTTGGAATGATTATTTTGATTTAATTAGTGAAATGTTTGGAATGATTATTTTGATTTCATTAGTGAAATGTTTGGAATGATTATTTTGATTTAATTAGTGAAATGTTTGGAATGATTATTTTGATTTAATTAGTGAAATGTTTGGAATGATTATTTTGATTTCATTAGTGAAATGTTTGGAATGATGATTTTGATTTCATTAGTGAAATGTTTGGAATGATTATTTTGATTTAATTAGTGAAATGTTTGGAATGATTATTTTGATTTCATTAGTGAAATGTTTGGAATCATTATTTTGATTTAATTAGTGAAATGTTTGGAATGATTATTTTGATTTCATTAGTGAAATGTTTGGAATGATTATTTTGATTTAATTAGTGAAATGTTTGGAATGATTATTTTGATTTAATTAGTGAAATGTTTGGAATGATTATTTTGATTTCATTAGTGAAATGTTTGGAATAATAATTTTGATTTCATTAGTGAAATGTTTGGAATGATTATTTTGATTTAATTAGTGAAATGTTTGGAATGATTATTTTGATTTCATTAGTGAAATGTTTGGAATGATTATTTTGATTTCATTAGTGAAATGTTTGGAATGATTATTTTGATTTCATTAGTGAAATGTTTGGAATGATTATTTTGATTTCATTAGTGAAATGTTTGGAATGATTATTTTGATTTCATTAATGAAATGTTTGGAATAATAATTTTGATTTCATTAGTGAAATGTTTGGAATGATTATTTTGATTTCATTAGTGAAATGTTTGGAATGATTATTTTGATTTCATTAGTGAAATGTTTGGAATGATTATTTTGATTTCATTAGTGAAATGTTTGGAATGATTATTTTGATTTCATTAGTGAAATGTTTGGAATGATTATTTTGATTTCATTAATGAAATGTTTGGAATGATTATTTTGATTTCATTAGTGAAATGTTTGGAATGATTATTTTGATTTCATTAGTGAAATGTTTGGAATGATTATTTTGATTTCATTAGTGAAATGTTTGGAATGATTATTTTGATTTCATTAGTGAAATGTTTGGAATGATTATTTTGATTTCATTAGTGAAATGTTTAGAATGATTATTTTGATTTCATTAATGAAATGTTTGGAATAATAATTTTGATTTCATTAGTGAAATGTTTGGAATGATTATTTTGATTTCATTAGTGAAATGTTTGGAATGATTATTTTGATTTCATTAGTGAAATGTTTGGAATGATTATTTTGATTTCATTAGTGAAATGTTTGGAATGATTATTTTGATTTCATTAGTGAAATGTTTGGAATGATTATTTTGATTTCATTAGTGAAATGTTTGGAATGATTCTTTTGATTTCATTAATGAAATGTTTGGAATGATTATTTTGATTTCATTAGTGAAATGTTTGGAATAATAATTTTGATTTCATTAGTGAAATGTTTGGAATGATTATTTTGTTATTTCATTAGTGAAATGTTTGGAATGATTATTTTGATTTCATTAGTGAAATGTTTGGAATAATAATTTTGATTTCATTAGTGAAATGTTTGGAATGATTATTTTGATTTCATTAGTGAAATGTTTGGAATGATTATTTTGATTTCATTAGTGAAATGTTTGGAATGATTATTTTGATTTCATTAATGAAATGTTTGGAATAATAATTTTGATTTCATTAGTGAAATGTTTGGAATGATTATTTTGATTTCATTAGTGAAATGTTTGGAATGATTATTTTGATTTCATTAGTGAAATGTTTGGAATGATTATTTTGATTTCATTAGTGAAATGTTTGGAATGATTATTTTGATTTCATTAGTGAAATGTTTGGAATGATTATTTTGATTTCATTAGTGAAATATTTGGAATGATTATTTTGATTTCATTAGTGAAATGTTTGGAATGATTATTTTGATTTCATTAGTGAAATGTTTGGAATGATTATTTTGATTTCATTAGTGAAATGTTTGGAATGATTATTTTGATTTCATTAGTGAAATGTTTGGAATGATTATTTTGATTTCATTAGTGAAATGTTTGGAATGATTATTTTGATTTCATTAGTGAAATGTTTGGAATGATTATTTTGATTTCATTAGTGAAATATTTGGAATGATTATTTTGATTTCATTAGTGAAATGTTTGGAATGATTATTTTGATTTCATTAGTGAAATGTTTGGAATGATTATTTTGATTTCATTAGTGAAATGTTTGGAATGATTATTTTGATTTCATTAGTGAAATGTTTGGAATGATTATTTTGATTTCATTAGTGAAATGTTTGGAATGATTATTTTGATTTCATTAGTGAAATGTTTGGAATAATAATTTTGATTTCATTAGTGAAATGTTTGGAATGATTATTTTGATTTCATTAGTGAAATGTTTGGAATGATTATTTTGATTTAATTAGTGAAATGTTTGGAATGATTATTTTGATTTCATTAGTGAAATGTTTGGAATGATTATTTTGATTTAATTAGTGAAATGTTTGGAATAATAATTTTGATTTCATTAGTGAAATGTTTGGAATGATTATTTTGATTTAATTAGTGAAATGTTTGGAATGATTATTTTGATTTCATTAGTGAAATGTTTGGAATGATAATTTTGATTTCATTAGTGAAATGTTTGGAATGATAATTTTGATTTAATTAGTGAAATGTTTGGAATGATTATTTTGATTTCATTAGTGAAATGTTTGGAATGATAATTTTGATTTCATTAGTGAAATGTTTGGAATGATTATTTTGATTTAATTAGTGAAATGTTTGGAATGATTATTTTGATTTAATTAGTGAAATGTTTGGAATGATTATTTTGATTTCATTAGTGAAATGTTTGGAATCATTATTTTGATTTAATTAGTGAAATGTTTGGAATGATTATTTTGATTTAATTAGTGAAATGTTTGGAATCATTATTTTGATTTAATTAGTGAAATGTTTGGAATGATAATTTTGATTTCATTAGTGAAATGTTTGGAATCATTATTTTGATTTAATTAGTGAAATGTTTGGAATCATTATTTTGATTTAATTAGTGAAATGTTTGGAATCATTATTTTGATTTAATTAGTGAAATGTTTGGAATCATTATTTTGATTTAATTAGTGAAATGTTTGGAATGATTATTTTGATTTCATTAGTGAAATGTTTGGAATCATTATTTTGATTTAATTAGTGAAATGTTTGGAATGATTATTTTGATTTCATTAGTGAAATGTTTGGAATGATAATTTTGATTTCATTAGTGAAATGTTTGGAATGATTATTTTGATTTCATTAGTGAAATGTTTGGAATGATTATTTTGATTTCATTAGTGAAATGTTTGGAATGATAATTTTGATTTCATTAGTGAAATGTTTGGAATGATTATTTTGATTTCATTAGTGAAATGTTTGGAATGATAATTTTGATTTCATTAGTGAAATGTTTGGAATCATTATTTTGATTTAATTAGTGAAATGTTTGGAATGATTATTTTGATTTAATTAGTGAAATGTTTGGAATGATTATTTTGATTTCATTAGTGAAATGTTTGGAATGATTATTTTGATTTCATTAGTGAAATGTTTGGAATGATTATTTTGATTTAATTAGTGAAATGTTTGGAATGATTATTTTGATTTCATTAGTGAAATGTTTGGAATGATAATTTTGATTTCATTAGTGAAATGTTTGGAATGATTATTTTGATTTAATTAGTGAAATGTTTGGAATCATTATTTTGATTTAATTAGTGAAATGTTTGGAATGATTATTTTGATTTCATTAGTGAAATGTTTGGAATGATTATTTTGATTTCATTAGTGAAATGTTTGGAATGATTATTTTGATTTCATTAGTGAAATGTTTGGAATGATAATTTTGATTTCATTAGTGAAATGTTTGGAATGATTATTTTGATTTAATTAGTGAAATGTTTGGAATGATTATTTTGATTTAATTAGTGAAATGTTTGGAATCATTATTTTGATTTAATTAGTGAAATGTTTGGAATGATTATTTTGATTTCATTAGTGAAATGTTTGGAATGATAATTTTGATTTCATTAGTGAAATGTTTGGAATGATTATTTTGATTTAATTAGTGAAATGTTTGGAATGATTATTTTGATTTCATTAGTGAAATGTTTGGAATCATTATTTTGATTTAATTAGTGAAATGTTTGGAATGATTATTTTGATTTCATTAGTGAAATGTTTGGAATCATTATTTTGATTTAATTAGTGAAATGTTTGGAATCATTATTTTGATTTCATTAGTGAAATGTTTGGAATGATTATTTTGATTTCATTAGTGAAATAATTGGAATAATAATTTTGATTTCATTAGTGAAATGTTTGGAATGATTATTTTGATTTAATTAGTGAAATGTTTGGAATGATTATTTTGATTTCATTAGTGAAATGTTTGGAATCATTATTTTGATTTAATTAGTGAAATGTTTGGAATGATTATTTTGATTTCATTAATGAAATGTTTGGAATAATAATTTTGATTTCATTAGTGAAATGTTTGGAATGATTATTTTGATTTCATTAGTGAAATGTTTGGAATGATTATTTTGATTTCATTAGTGAAATGTTTGGAATGATTATTTTGATTTCATTAGTGAAATGTTTGGAATGATTATTTTGATCTCAACAATAGTTTTTATTTATTCTAGAATAATCATTTTTTTCTATAGAATTTTCCTAAATAACCATAAATTAAAAATTTTTCTTCCATTTCTCTGTCAGATCGTTCACGGATGCTACGTCAGTATAGTCTTCCAACACCATTATGTTATTCGATTGGGAACCCAACTTATACAAAAGGAATCGATGTACAACAAGTGACAATTAATGGTAAGAAGAAATTATTGCTTTGTTTTTTCAAATATTGTATGACATTATTGTGGCATGGAGACTTGTCGAATCGTAGTTTGTGGCATGGAGATTTGTTGAATAGTAGTTTGAGGCACCTTGTTACAAAATCCTAGCATGGTTTTGGTCACATACATCATCGGGCATCATAAAAGTCAAATTTGCTCTGACCAATTCTTTGTCAATAGTTTTGTGCCAATCTTGTGAAATTAAACCGATAAGTTTTTTTGTTGACGCTACTTGTTCAAACGATAGTAAGTGTCTCTTCATAAATGAAGAATGGTTAATTCTGCAAGTTGGAAATAAATGGTGTGATAGAATCAAGAAGACATTTTTTTTGTCTTTAAAAAGAAAAAGAGAATTGATTTTTAAATTCCGTTCATTTCAGTAAAGTGCTGTGCTCGGTTGCACACTGAATTTCTTTTACAAAAAAAAAAAGAAAAGAAAAATATAAACTTGACGTCATCCACAGGTGTTCAACTGCCCCCACCACCACACTGATACTTAATCACACTGGTCAGTTATATTGACATGGGGAAAGAGGTGAGGATGGATCAATAATCACAATAGGTCAATATGTTTAATCTTTAGAGATTTCTGAAACCAAAACTCTGGTGATATTTGATATAAAAATGTTGAAATTTCAATTTATCAAGCCTAACACAAGGCCATCAGATATGTGTGTAGGTTTTTAGCTCATTGTGCCATGATTGCAATATATTCTTGTATCTTAGCTGTTATGCTTAACGATCATACTACCTTCTTTATTTTCTCTTTCTTTCAGGTATTGGAGATGTAAGCATATGGGATTTTTCCGGCTACCAACCATATTATATGCTCTATGATCATTTCCTTGGTGATATTAATAGTATTCAACTGATTGTGTTCAGTTTAATGGATGCATTAGATGAACAATTGGCTCAAGTGACTTTTTGGCTAAATTTTGTTAAATCCCGAATACCTTTACAACCTCCTTTAGGTAAGTGCCGAATTCATTTGGGTTTCATCCATTTTTATAGAAATTTGATTGAACAGATTGGTTGGTTAAAATCAATGGGTTTGGAGTGATTGGGTATTTTTAAATTAATATATCTTTAATATAAATAAGGTTTTAGTTGTAGGTGATGGCCCTTTTAACTCTGTTTTCAAAACAGAAAGTATTTTTGGTTTCCAGAAAGTAGACAATGGTATTAGGTAATACTTATCTTGCCTAATTTTCTGTGTGACTGCTACTGGAACCAGTGAAAAGACAAAACAGTACCTTCGCTTTTTTTTTTTTTTTTATTATTCATTATTTGTATTTTGAAGTGATTTCTTGAAATATAAAAAGGACATCATTGAACTTTATTTCCACTGGTGTTGATTTTGACACCTAACACAACCTTGAGATATCTCTGTTCAAGTTTATCAAAAACACCTGATAGAACATATAGGTCTTGGGGTACTTCTACAGTTTATCGCCGAAAATGGAGACGCCATTTTTTCGCACACCTGCTGTTAAAATCCGAGGGAGAAATCAGTATTTTAAACTATGACCAAAGCATGAAATAACAAAAAAATGAAACTAGATAATGATTTTTCAGTTTTATTTAAATTTGTTGTTGACCCTTTAAAGTTGCTTTAATTCAAACAAATGTTTCATTAAAATTATTTATTTGTTCGGAAAAAAAAAAATATTTTATAAAAATCCAGTGTTGCTTTCATTACAAAATTGTTTTATTAAAATTATATTTTCTTATGCAAACTTTTCGATAAATGTTTTTACAATATAATTAATAAATTTTTATACAGTAAATGTTTTAGCTTTCAAATGGCGCTCGCTCGCCCAGTTTAGACAATTACAATTATGAATATGTCATTTTTCAATAATAAAAACGTATATACGTTTCATGAAAAACATTCCCGTTTTCATTAATTAAATCGAAACATTTCCAATTAAACAATTACGGATATATGTTCTCTTTCACTTTCTTTATTTACTTTTTTTCATAGTTCTTTCTGGAAGTAATTAATATCTAGTTTAATTTTTTTTGTTATTTATTTCTAACTTCGGTCATAGTTTAAAATATTGATTTCTCCCTCGGATTTTAACGACAGGTGCGCAGAAAAAAAATGGCGTCTTCATTTTCAGCGATGAACTGTAGAAGTACTGTCTCTGGAATATTAAATAAACAAAAAAAAAAAATGATTTTTACAGTGAAATTAATTTTTTCATTTATGCGCCGCGTGCATATAACTTAATTATATTTTCAGTTATTTTTTTTATTTTTTGAGTAATGTACAGTGTAATTCAAAAATAATTTAACAAAATCTTCAAATTTATCAAAAATGCCCGATAGAACATAAACAAAAAAAAAAATTGCACATTTTTATGTGAAATTAATTTTTTTTATTTACACATGACTTGTTGCACGTAACTTAAAACTTTGCTATATTTTGTTAATTTTTTTTTAACTAAAAATGTTTTTTTGGTTTAAAATATACCCAGTTTAATTTTTAAAAGATAATTTAACAATACTGAAGTTTATCCAACTGAAAGAAGATAAAGCAAAAAACATGAAAGTTTAAAAGAAGATATAGAAAATAAACAATTGACATTATTTTTTAAATTGCAAATTTTCATTTCTTTTATTGACGTGCTTGTCGCACTAAAAATATTTTAAACAATAACTTTCTATAACTTTTAAATAAACAAAAACAAATCCATAGTGAAACAAGTTGTTTTACGTTTTTGTTGGGTTGTGCTGACAGTTGATTTTCATGATGATACTTCATATTTTGGTCACTTGGCATTAAGTTGTAAATCTCGATGTATAGGTACATTCACTTTTATTAGTGGCGCTCCTTGATTTATGAGCGTAGTAATATAACACTAACAGATTATTAAAGAGGAGATATTTCTTTACAAAACGGTGTGATTTTTAAAAAATTTTTCAATTGAATTTATTTCATATTTCTTTCACTGAAGTTTTCAAGTTGGATTTTTTGGTGAAAAACAACTTAAACCCCTTTTTTAAGCTCACCATATTGATGAGTGACCTTTTTTCTTTAAAATGGTACTATTTTTTCATACCTAGAGACTCACAATTTTGCACGCACCACATTTGAAAAACACCAACATTTTTTTTTTTAGTAAAAAAATAAAGCCACGTTCACCAAAATTAGTGACATAACTTAAAGTAACCTGAAAAAAAAAAAAACTATTAAAGACACAAGAAAAAGAATTATATATATATATATATAAAGCAAAAAGATTAAATTTTATTTAAATCGAAACTTTATCAAAATAACCCAAAAAATAAATGAGATATCGCAAGTTGAAGTTAAGGGAAATTTAACTTTATTTACGAGTTTTTGTATCCGAAACTAGGCTAGTTTGGGATACCTAATAATAGTAATCTTTACAAAAAGAAAATGAGATGTATCCTAGAAGATTTCATTTTATGTTGATTAGTTTAATAGAACCAAGCTTAGCACGTGAGATTCCTTGTGTGGTAATATGCTCCACAGATGGGAAGTTTTTGTCCGCATATTAATAGTTTGTTTTACAATCCACAGAGGGATGAAAAAGTGGTAAAAAATTAAAATATGTAACAAACAAATGTTAACAAAGTCAAGATGAGTTACGCATCTACCTATCTGGAAAAGTTTTTCGTGTTTTTACTCACTTTAAAACATTTTATCGTTTCAAAAAACAGTGTCGAGCGTTAGGTGTGAACAAGAAAAATGATTGCAAACTAACACCTACATATTTGAAGCATTGATAATGACTTAAAAATAAAACAAAATACAGTTAGAAACCCATTCAATATATGTTACTGTGACATATATTGGGTGGGTTTCTAACAGTATTTTGTTTTATTTTTAAGTCATTATCAAACTGTTACATATTTAGGTGTCAATTCGCGGCCATTTTTCTTGTTTGCACCCAATGTCCAACACTGTTTTTAAACGTTTTTAGAGGGGCAGATTGTTAAAAAAATCTTTCACTTGGTGCTTGTATCACTAAGTGAAAGATTCTTATGGAAACCACTAAAACCTTCTTCAGATAGAGAGAAGAGTGACTTACTTTGCCTTTGATAAGTTATTTGTTATATATTTGAATTTTTTACCACTTTTTCGAATCTCTGGATTATAAAATAAACCCAGATTAATATTTAGTTTTTCTTTAGTATAATTTTTGTATGTCATTTTTTTTTTTTTAAGGTCAATGTGGTAAGCCACTGGATCCTATGAAAGTTCTACTTGTGGCTACACATGCGGATCAAGCCAATTACCCTCGCAACAACCGTGGAGAATTTGTGTGCCGTGAAGCAGAGATAATTTTGGCCAAAGCACAGGCCCAGTTTGGTAATGACATGGACATTGTCGACCGGTTATTTGTGATTGATACACAAGTTGCTGGATCTTCTGATATGAAAGCACTTAAAAAACAAATTGCTGAGATTAAAATGTCTCTTGTAAAGGTAACCGGTAGAAATCTTAATATTTTTTGGTTGTTTTTAAGTAAGATATCTTATAACTATTTTCTTTCGGTGTTATGAAAATCGCTCAAAAATCGAAAATTAAGTAGAAGCACGCTCAATAAATGTCATCAATCGTATCAAAGTTTAATATCTTACTAGCATTTTGGTTAATTTTCGATTTTTGAGCGATTACCAAGGTTTGACTATGGCTCTAATTTAACCACCATTTTGTTTTTCATTTTAATTCAACATGCTTTATACTATCTTATATTTTTAATTAAAAAAAAAAAAAGTTAAAGTGAAAACTTATCCATGTAGGTAGAAGAGTAACTTAGCTTGCCTCTTGTAACATTTATCTGTTGTGTATCTATTTTTTAACCCTTTTCTTTGCTTTGTTGGCTATTCTGGAACATCACCAAATGTGTTTGTACAAAATTGTGCATTTCAACTATCAATACTGACTGGAAGATTTATTTTTATCTATGAATTTGCTATCGTCACTTATCATGAAAGTAATTTTCCAAAATAAGGTCTGATATTTTTTTAAAACTTGATTCCATTTATGCTAATATGCTATGAGTATAAAATGGCGAACAAGGTAGATTACTCTACAAAAGATCGGTAATATAACTGGAGTTATTTCCCTTTGACATTTTGTTCCCTATTTACTAGGTACGTGCATTTTAGTAGCAAAAACTGATAGGGAGACATGGTTTTAAAAGCCAGCTAATCATAATTTGTTTTTGTAGGTTTTCGATTACTTTTTGATTGTATTTGAAAGATTAAAGTCTAAAAGGAAAAAAGTATTTTTACACGTGAAAAAAGTTTTGAAAAATGTTTTCACGGTGGCGTTGGAAACTGAAAAGTTTAGCTAAATTTAGAAGTTAAATAAATTTGGTGTAAAAATCTCTTGAAAATAAAGATTAGTTTTCTGGGACTATTTCAAAGATAATTTGTAAAGTTTTAAGATATTAAATTTAAAAAAAAATCTTGTTTCTATAAAAATAGTTTAATTAGCCTCTAAAAGAAAAGGTTTAGTAACCGATCTAGCTTTGCATAATCAAAATAAGCAAAAAAAAGTATTACGCATAAGTTCTATGAAAGCCCATAATATTAGAAAGTCAATTTTCTTTTAAAATTCATAGAGGAAACAAAACATCATTCAAAACGATACTGATCGTGTGAAAATCCGTCACCTCTATCAAAAGTTTTAGACATACATACATACATACATACATACATTTAAACAGACAGGTGAGATTTATGGATTATTATTAGAAATTAATAGTATAACGAATTATTAAAATAAGTTTTATAAAACAAATATGAATCCCACAGTTGTATTCTTGTTAGATTTTGTTGCATATTTCTACTCTATGGACACTTCATAAAAGTACAGATACCACAATATTATTGTAACTAACACCTTTAATCAAGCTTATACATATTTATCTAAGTAATATGGTTAATGTAATAACAGAAAATATGTTACAGGGTCAATCTCTAAAATCCTTGTAGGAATCTGACATTTCCATTCTATAGATGTCTGGCACGGATTCAGACCTATGATATTATTGTACTATCTTTGGACAGGCAAGATACATTTTGATCCTAACCCATTTGCCAAGAAAGTTTATCTAAGTTTCACATTTAACACAACAGTTGTATGAGTGGCATGGCCAGAGTAAATGTCACCCAGGGCGGTCTGCTCAAATGTCACTCCATTGACATTGTGTAACCCCTCCTTTACTGCCACCTGGACCCCCCACCCCCTTAAATGTGACACTTATATATATATGGCAGTTGGAACTATTTCGCGGGACACATTCCATCTAAGGTTTTTTTTTTTTATTACAACAATTCTACAAAAAAAAAATGTCTATTCCTCTTTACAGACGTATATCCTTGAAAAAGTCTGTCTGTACGAAAAGCGCTTTGGGTTTTGTTCTTTTTGCATTTTGTGATTTAAAAAAAATTTTTTTTTTAATCGACTTATTTATTTTATAACATTCCAAATAGTGTTCACTTTTTTCTTTTGTTGTATTACACTTCGTGATTTTTTGTATTATTTTTTAACATTGGATTATGTTCACTTTCTCATTATTTTAAAATTTTGCTATTCTAATAAAGATATTTATATATAAAACCACTTAATCCGTTTTCCAATTATTTTTCAGTTAAAAGAAAATGAAATGAGTGTCATCAAACTATTTAAAATGTACTATTAAAACCACAAAAAATACAGGGTTTAGAGTTTTCAATAAACATCGGCAAAAATATTCTTCAGTTGTTAATTTTAAAAAAATGTAAGAGTTTCTAATATTATAGAAAAGATTAAAAACTTTACATAATATAATGATAATTTTAAAAAGAATATAAAAGTTTAATATTTTCGAAAAGATTAAAAACTTTTTAAAAAATCCTATTTTCAGACTATTTTCACACCTTAGCCTGGCTGAAAAATTTTGTTGCGGTGATATTGTGTCACCTCCTCTTTTGCTGTCAAAGAAGCGGACCCCCTCCTACTCCCTCTAGCTATGCCACTGAGTTGCGGTAAATGAATTAAAGAAAGAAAAGAATTGCATCTTTGGCGATCAGGTGATCGCAGCTGTTAGCATGAAATTAATATTGTTATATTTGGCATTCATTTCACTCAGACAATATATGACATTTCTAGATTTAAATAGAATTCTATTTAAGGTTGTAAGTTTATAAATATTATAAATTTTCTAATATCTATTCATAATTGCATATTTCTTTTTTGTTTCCCGCAGAAATTACCGCAAACGTCAGGCTTTTTAGAAGCCATGGTTTCCCAACTTCCTCACTGGCGTCGTTCTTCATCTTCATTTCCTGTATTGACTTGGAAGAATTTTGCGGAACATGTTCGGGGAAAAATTAATCCTCTGGCTGGAGAAATCCATTTAAAGACTCTAGTTCATCATCTACAACTTATCGGAGAAGTAAGCAGACAAACGGATTTCTCTACGTGGATAAATGCAATTCTATATTAATAAACAAACTATTTGTTATCTTCGTTAGTAGAGTGTACACGAGAGAAACGGGTTAGTAGGTTGAAGTGTTCTTGTGTGAAGATAGAATTAATATCATGCCGGCTGGTTGAAGAAGAGAACAGTTTAGTTCTGTTTACACGTGTTCATAGCTAGTAGTCGCTGGAACAAAGGAAGTCAATTACAGGAGAAGGAAAGGGTAAAGTCTTTAGTGTGTTTGCATGTTGTCGTGAGTGAGTGTGAGTTGTATGTTCTTTAGTATGACAAAGAATGTTCGTTTGGGTACACCACGTGGAAATAGATGGTAGTTAGAAGAGAAACAGATTTCTCTACATGGATAAATGCACCTGGTGTTGTCTAAAAATTAAATTTGGTTCTTATTTAATTTTTTAAGATTGCTCATTTTTTATATCTTAAACATTCTTTAAAATAAGCTTGGCTTGGCTTTCAATATGAAGTTTATAGCTTAAAAGGATGAACAAAGAAGTTAAGTTAACCACACCAAAAGTTTTCTACTTTAACTTTTGTGATGGTTAGATCCTTGCTGCTTTCCCATTTTTGTTTTGTATTGTATGTATAAATAGACAATATGTGTGTATGTCTGTTACGATAATGTTGTATTCCTATCTGTCTATTTGTTCATAATTTGGTTAATATATACAAAAGGTACACTGTTTCAATGAATAAGCTTATTATTTATAAGGTTATTCATTGAACTTTTGAATAGTCAAGTCGCTGCCTGATGATATCTGTTGTTTGATTGAAACAAGTGGCTATTTGTAGCAGCTGGATGTGAGCATGTTTATATAACAATAAACAAGTATATATATATATATATATATATATATATATATATATGACAAGTACGGACTGAAAGATACACAGGTGATCTAGTTACTAGATAACTATATGTATGACTAAGAACAAATGATAGAGTTTAGTACCACTCAAAGTGTAACAATAATAATTAGTGGTAGCTATTTTTATTGACGGAATAAAATTGTCTGGTTACCAATCAGCTTATTCGGCTTAGTAGTCTGTACCGGATCTGTTTATGACTTCATCCTGAAAGTTCATAAACCAGACAAAGACTTTCCAAACAGAGACTGCTCGGACAGTCACAAATAGAAATGTCTACACACACGTACACGCGCACTATGTCCCCCCCCCTCTCTCTCTCTCTCTCTCTCTCTCTCTCTGTATATATATATATATATATATATATATATACTATTTAATCAAAAGGAATAAACATCCAACTGATTGCTGAACACTGTTGCAGCCTACTAAAATGTGCTTACTCTTTTCTCATGTTGGGTTGGCTGCTTTGGTAGAGATTCAAACTTGAAAATTAAGTGTAAAATTGATCTGGGATTCAAATCATTCGACTAGGAGAACATTCATTCCCCATACTGATAGGTATTGGAAAAAGATGAAACATGGGTGTGTGTTTGTGTGTGCATTATTTTTATTTATATATATATATATATATATATATTTTTTTTTTTTTTTTTTTTTTTCAGAATATGAGAGATTGTATAATTATTTCCACAGCTAAACAACATCACAGCTCACAAGAGTCATGACAGTCAATAAACTGGAAATCTAAGACTCGAGTTTCACCCTCATTTGAGCTCATCAGTTAGACATATCCAAACTCGGGATTTGAAACCCAAGCCTCTTGCATGCAAGGTGAGCACTCTGCCACCTGAGCAAACTCGCCACTCACCCAAGAAAGTCTATCAACTAACACAGATCAAGCAAATCGCAGCGAAATCTGACTATGAAACAAACCTACTTTGTCTCGAACAAGGGATGTGGCTATCCAACCAAGCTATAACCCAAGCTGATGTCTCACAAGTAGGAATTTTTATACTCGCCAGGACGATGCCATCCAACAAACTAAGCTAGCAATTAGTATATGGAAATGAGAGACAACGCAATGGAGTTTCATTCTGTATTAATAAACAACTTTATTTGTTATCTTCGTTAGTAGCGTGTACACAAGAGAAAAAGGTTAGTAGGTTGAAGTGTTCTTGTGTGAAGATAGAATTAATATAGTAGTCGCCGGAACAAAGGAAGTCAGTTAAAAGAGAGAAAGAAAGGGCAAAGTCTTCAATGTGTTGTCGTGCGTGAGTGTGAGGTGTATGTTCTTTAGCATGACAAAGAATGTTCGTTTGGGTACAGCACGTGGAAATAGATGGTAGTTAGAAAAGAGCCATTGTTAGCATGTAGTACTCATGTTCTGCCTGGGACCTAAGCTCCAGGCTAATGTCTGCTGCCTGGCAGGGTCAGAATCAAAAAGAATTAATGGTTTCAGATTTCATTCTTATTTCTTGGTCGAATCTGTGCAAGAAAGTTCTCTAGTTGTCTTCGTCCATTTGCTTTTTATTTTGGGTGTTTTGTGCAAGTACTTTCAACTGAGTATCATCAGTCGTCTTTAGGCAGTTTTTGATTACTCTTTCGTTTAAAATCTAAACACGACTGATGAAACTCAGTTGAAAGTCCGTGCAAAAAAAAAAAAAAATAACAAAACAAAAAAACAGATAGACAAAGACGACTATGGAACTTTCTTGCACAGATTCTACCAAGAAATAAGAACGACAATTCAAAAAATTACAAAAAATGGTCCTTAAGCAAAAACACTCTGTGCTATTTAACAATACTTGTCTGAATGAAAACGTGCTGCCTAAATATACAACAAATATATATATACATATATAAAGAGTGCTCATATGTACAAGAGTATATGTATTTTTATTTCTTTGTCATTATTTTAATCATTCATTGGTACCTTTTGGTTCACGAGAACACTGGTAACTTAACTTGTATGGTTAAAGATAGAAAATGTGGCCAATTATTCAGTTGATTTTTTTCAATAGTTTTATCAAAAAATGGTAATTCTCCACTTGAGCAAAGAATTTGTGGGTGATGCTATGAAAACGTCAGTTGATAAATCAATTACATTTGGCATTTTAATCTTGCAGGTTTCCATGAAACCAAAAGTACTGATGGATGATCAAAATAATGTATAGTGTCCATTGTATAAAAATATATAAATATTATACATATGTCTGTGCACACACAGATATAACAGTATATATGTGTATGTATATCCGGAACAATTCTATTTTATGAATAAATCAACCGTCTTCTTGCCACTTCCTGTCGATTATCTCCCCTTGTCATTCGTATGAATTAAACGTTTATCATAACAGGAACTAATTAGTAAAAAGTAAGACCAGTATGTAAAACAGACATTAAACGGAATTTATTCTCATAACGTTTTGGTCGATGTAACCTTTGCTCTTCTTCAGGTATATCTTATCGAACTGTGGAATCTGCACGGAATTTTGAATGGAACCCTTTATTTAATTCACGAGGGTAGCATGTTCTCGTTCTGTCAGCCATTCTCAATTGTTTTGAATGTCACCCACATTGACGATTAAACCTTCAACCTCCAAAAGAGTGTAACTTACAAGCTGCACTTTATCTACTATGCCACGAGTCCTTGCAAAACTTAATTGTTAATGCTTCATATAGAAATTATAATAGAACTTTGCTGTGCTGATATCATGAAACCGCTTTGCACACAAATGTTATATAAAAGTTAAAGTTGCTATAAGTTATAGGGGTATTCCTCTCGAAAGGTAGCATCACTTACTGATTGGAATCACTCCAGACAAGACATAAAGCCACTTGATGTAAGAAGCTATAAAATAGATAAATACTACTTCAAGGTCAAAAGCTTGCCAAGGAGAAGTGTTAGATGGAATAGATTCTGACCTAGAGAACAGTAATTTTTCCCTTTTTGTCAGAAACATCACTCATGGAATGTGAGGACTAAAAATGGAAGCAAAAAGTTACATACCCACTAAAAGTAAACACAGGCTGTCATCAGAATATTCCTGTGGCCATTTTTTATGAACTCCAAGCTCTGTCTCATGGCGACAATATTGCATCTCTGAAGTTGAGTCAGGTTCGGAATAAGTACCATAGTTTTGAGATAGTAATCTCTGATTGTTTTTCAAATAAGTCTTTGTTTTAAATTTGTGATGATTGTAATTGTCTTTTTCTTTTTCAGGTCGAGTATCTCGAAAGTGAAAATGGCCAGGATCTTGTAGTGCTTAATCCAGCGTGGTTGTGCACGGACATAATCGGAAACCTTATATCCCACGACAAGATCCTTCAGACCCGGATCACTGGCTGTTTCTCTGTGGATGATTTCCAACTGATGTATCCAGAGACGGATGCCCTCGACTTACTACAGGTGCTCGAGTGCTTGGAAGTGTGCACGCAGTGTGATAACGATGGAGATATTGAATTTGAATTCCCCTGTCTCAATTTCATAGAAACACTCGCTGGTCTTTGGCAGAAAGACCACAAACATTACCCAGATGCTGTCTACGGAGGAATGCGACTCATGTCCGTCACGGATAGCGGAAACCAATTCAAATACCTCTTTCCCCGCGTTCAAGTGCACTTGAGGCGGACTCTCATTCAAGAAACTGTTGACCCGACCCTGGATCTCTACCAGTGGCACCACGGATCCAAATACTGTTGCGGCGAGTTGGAAGGGATCCTTAACATGGATAAGAATGAGCAGTTTTTCGAGATTAAAGTGCGTGGTCCGAAAGACTCGAGAACTGCCGTGTTTTATTTCCTTGAAGACTTTGTGACGGCAATTGAGCAAATTGTCCACGATATCTGCCCAAATTTCCACATAGAACGTCACGTCCTGCACACAGGTCAACTGAGTGACCACTGCAAGGTTGTCGCTAGTTATTCTCCACGTCAATTAATCGAATGTCAACTTGATCATTCATTAACCGTCAAGTTGAACGACATGGACCCGGAGTGTATTGCTGAAGTTATCTTTCTTGGTTCACCTGATGTTATGGACAATGTTACTCTCGGCGTTGATTTGCATATTTCAACATTGTCTATTCATGCACGCCGTATATTGTGTAGCATGCTTGATCCCCCTGATCCTATGGGTCGGGACTGGTGTCTGTTAGCTGTTACTCTTGGACTTACGAAAGCCTTGCCGGTGCTTGATTCTGGTAAGAACAAACTGGAGAGTAAAACAAATCGGACTCTTGAAGAGTGGGCTCTTGAAGCGCAAGCCACCGTCTCTGTTTTAGTAACAAAGTTACGAGAGATTGGAAGAAGTGATATAGTCGAGGCTCTTTATCCACACCTCATGCTCTACCAAGTGGGTTACGAGGATGCTAGCGCTGAAGACAATAGTGGTGGAAGTAGACAGGGTACGAATGCTTCAACCAATACCCTTTGTAGTTTATCCCGGTAATGGCGTTTATGAAAAAAGACTTTTTAACTCGATGTATGATGGTGCTCACAATGTCAGCCATTTTTTTTGCATTCTTTTCTCGTACATAACTTATGCAAAAACCAACCTGATAAGCAATGCAATCTTTCTGGCTAATAATAATAATAATGTGTACTGTTAATTAATTCTGTTTATAGTTGTGGACGTATTATTTGAAAATTTACAAAAAAGAAAAAAAAAATCATTTCTGCTCGGTGTAGCTCATGTACAAACACACATATACACATACATATTTGTTACTACGATGTTTTTTTTTTTCACTCCTAGTTTTTAATCAAACAATGCGGAACAAAATCTCTGATAGAATAGAGGAAGGGGTTTGAAATATGGACGTGTGTTGTTGTTTATTTCATGCTTGGAATGTTGCGACCAGAAAGAAATTCGTTTGAAAAAAAAAAAAAAAAAAAAAATAGGAACACGAAACATTTTTTTTTTTTTAAATTAAACTTAGACGAGTTAATTACTCGGTGAAAAAAAAAAATTATAAAGTAAATAAATAAATTAATAAATATTAAAAGAAACACTTACAAAATAATATTTTCTTCTTAATATCCAAATTTTTAAGCATTAATTTATATAAGATTTATTTTTATGTTCTTCTATATGGCATAATCATGCTGACACACTGGTTAGTATTAAATCACCAAAGTTAAGCAACGTGGAGCCTGGTCAGTACCAGACGGGTGACCAGTTAGGAATTTTAGGTGCTGCATGTTATCTCCCTTTTACTGGGATATACGTACGTCTGGAAACTACTTGTAAATTTGATATTCCCTATAAACTTTCTCATTCAGAAGAAGCCAGCAGAGCCAGACAGGGCTAATACCATTTCAGGTATTACCATTTCGTGGTTTTTGTTTCATCAGAATTTATTAACTTTTTTGTTATTCCTTAGAAATTAAGGTTTTTGTTATTTCTGTTTTTTTTTTCTTTTTGTCTAACCTTAAAATTGAATGATTTTTTTTTCAGCAGTTTTCCTGTTAATTAAACAAATTAAAATGTCAACCAGTTTGTATAGATTTCAGAGTACAAGATCTCCTTTTTTTTCAAATTTTCAATAAGATTATCTTCATACACTTCATCTCAAAGAGACTCATGAGCAGAACAGAAACAAAAATTTCATTTTTTTTTATACCAGAAGCAAACACATCCACAACTTGAATATAAATTTTCAGAATCTTTAAAATTCACAATCAATACGTTTTCATGACATCTGAAAATCGTAGACATTTACAGGGGAATGTTTTTTTAAAAATGACCATTTTTTTTTTTTTGTGCACCTTATGCCAAAAAAAAAAAAAATGGAGGGACAAAAAAGTTTCATTCTAACATTTAAAAGCAAATTTATTGGTTATCTTTGTTAGTAAATTAAAGAAAATGGGTAAGTCATTAAGAGTTTCTGCGTAGAGACATAGAAAGAAGAGTTTGCTGTATGTGTTGAAGTCGTGGTCCGTAGCCATAATGGATTATTTGTCTCATAAAAGTTAGTAGGAGAAACATGCATCACGAAAGATTAGGACAGTCCTGTAGCACAAAAAAGAAAGCGCATGTATCACATGTGGAGATAGCCATGTTGGCTTGTTTGTATTCTGTCATAGTCGAGCCCATAGGCTGGGTGTTGTCTTGTTGAGTTCTAAAAGAGAAGTTGGTGGCAACAGGCCTGTTCCATGTGGAGTTGTTGTTAGTCCAAGATCTGGGAAGAGAGAGAGTGTGTGTTGGCGGTTTAACGTTTTATAAACTCTGTCACGTGAGTGAGAGCTAGCTTCTGATTGAACATGCTAGGAAGGAAGTGTATTTCAAAATCTCCAGCCATGAGAATTTGCTCCTGCTTGTTTGTTGCAATTTTTGTTTGCTACAATAGGCTTACATGTTTAAAAATAAAATAACTTGGGGGTGAGGGGCAAAAGAAAACACAGACTCTCATACTTTACACATATATCGGTTCGACCCTCTACATGCTAAGGCTCCCATCTACGTCCTGTTGAGGCTGGGTTTGTCTGTTGTTATCAGTTCACTAATAAACTCTAAAGCTTTTCTGAACTGGCCCAAGCCGTGATCTACTTTTTTCGGCATCCAGCTCACAACAGTTGTCAAGTCCAACTCACGACTCTGACCATTGCCAAAAACCGCTCCTAACTGTTGCTAACCGGGACATAGTTGTAAAAACTTACTGACTGTTGCAAAACACTAGCCTCTGCAAACCACTCCTCCACCACCATAAAAAATAATTGTCAATCTTAAATTACCTGCAAACTAAATCTAAATATATCCCAGGTCCATTGTTCGATCGCTTGTGTTATCGCCCTGGCCAACCATCTCATCTCAAGTTTCTAGAGACTTTTTATCCTTCAGAGTTGCTGCGGTATACCAGCATTTTAATTTTAGTATTTGAAAGAGAATGGTGATTCAAAAATTCTCTGCTTGGGTAAATTTATTTACCCATCCTAAAATGCTTCCTTTCTTAGTTTATCTAGACAAAAAAGCAAGGATAAAAGTGATCAAAAGCTAATGTTTGAATGCCTCATACCTAATGCTAGCTTGTTTATATATATATATATATATATATATATATATATATATATATATATATATATATATATATAGTTTTGTCTTTTGTTCTCTGGAAATCGCTCCAGACAAGGTGTGAAGCCACTTAATGTAAATAGCTAACAAGATGATTCTCACAAAGACAGGAGATTCGGGTTAGGGTTAGAGTCAGCAGGAAGAGAATCCCACAAGCTTGTAGTTCTTGCAAAGAAGCTTCTGGGATAGGAAGTTGTATTAAAATGAGTTATCAAAACAGCGAATTGATGGAGACTAATGAATCAAACAAACTTGGAGAAAGGAAGCAGAGAATAAATCAGAAAATTCTGAAGAACACATGCCACAATATTAATAGTATTTATAAAAAAAACTGTGACTAGCAACATCACATCTGTGAGGAAGAGGCTGTGCTCGTACCAGTTACTCGGTAACTAACAGAACCCAGTAGAAAAAAATGGTAAAGTTGTTTTTTTTTTTTTTTTTTTTTTTTTTTTTTTACATAGGCATCACCACATTATCAAGGCCCAGAGGCCACTCAAGGATAAGGGTTAAAGAGTGTACAGTAGAAATTGGACAATATAGTAATCATTAGTAGAACTTATTTACTTTAGACTTGAACACAACCATATTGTAGTCAGCCGGAAAGCAGGAAAACGGAAGACAATTTCACAGGCGTGTAGTTCTAAGAAAGAAGCTTTGTTCACGGAATCTACGTTTAGGTTTAGGCACAGATAAAGAGTGGGGGAAGTTATTGATAGTGTTTACAGCTAGACGAGTGTTTCTTGTGAAAGTTTGGTGAGGGGGGACCATAGATTGAAGCTCAGTCGAACACTTTCCATGAAAATAACGATACATCAGAGACAAACTCGCAACATCTCTTCTGTGAGATAGAGGTTGCAAGGAGGAGAAAAGGACATCTCCTACGAGGCTACGAAGTCTATTTTGAACTCTATCAAGGCAGGCCAAGTCCTTTCTCACAGCTCCTGCCCAGATGTGGCAACAGTATTCCATCCTTGGACGTACCTGGCTCTTATATAGATAGAGAATAACATCAGCAGTGAGATATCTACCGGATTGATAGAAAGATCCCACCATTTTTCCAGCGGCCTTGGCAACCGATTTGATGTACGTGTTCCATTTAAGATCAGGAGTAATGGTCAAGCCCAGAAGCTTGTCAAAACTTGAGGCCTCCTGAAGACTAGATCCATTCATTTCAATTGATGCCAAATGTGGATTAGAATGTTGATGATGTAAAGAGAGAAGCTTGGTTTTAGATGCATTAAAAGAAACTAGCCACTCCTTTCCCCATTGTACTACGTGCTCAAGATCAGAGGAGAGAGAATTGGAGAGAACTCGGTCGTTTACTGTCTTAGATGTGGTACCATAAATGGTAGTGTCATCAGCATAAATGTCTACAAATGATGTAAGGATGTGATTTGGAAGATCATTAATGTAGATCAGGAAAAGAGTTGGGCCCAGGATGGATCCCTGAGGGACACCGGCATTAATACTGTGAGCTTCTGATTTTTGCCCCTCAACTACTACTCTTATGAACCTATCAGAAAGAAATGATTTAATAATTGAGAAGACTTCACAATTATATGCAAAGAGAAATTAAGTTGATAATGACAGTAGTCCAAAAAGATTCAATATATATTACTTAGGAAAATGCAATACTGTATTCTTACATTTATCGCTATCAGTATTACATTTGGTAAAGTTCTTATTGTTGTTATTAATATAATTCTTTTCATATTCTTGTGAGGACGAGAAGGGGAGAATACAACGGAATTACCTGGAATTAAAAACGTCATTGTGTTTTGTTCTATTCAGAGTTACTGTAGCAACAATAAATGTAAGATGACAGTATTAAATTTGAAATTGAAAGCTGCTGTTACTGCATCATCATCAATAACAAAAAACATCACACAAATGGAATGGGCTGAATGGAGGATAAATGGGTGAGAAAGAGAGAGAGAGGGGAAATGAGGAAGGAAGAAAGAGAAATATACCGAAGAGATAGAAGTTTTAATGTTACACACAATTTTAACTTCTTATATTTTGCTTATTATAACACCGGGCAACACCGTGTAGTATTGCTGAGTTGTTAGAGATATAAATATAAGATGCCCTCTACTGATAATCCTACATCAACCATTAAGTCAGGTTCATAATTGTGCAAAGAATGCTAATTTACAATCAGATTAAAGGTTGCCGGTCTATACAGCCTAGCCACATCAAGAACCTTCAACCTTTCTACGGAATAACTGATAGTAAATCCTATTATAGTTATAAAACTCTGTGGACATTGCTTGGTTGCATTTGTCTTAGACAATCGGGCGATTCCATCTTTTAAAAAAAGGATAATAGGTGAATTTATATGTATATATGGGTGGCGAGTTGTATGTTTTGGTTTCGATTCCAGCTGACGGCACCCAAGTCATATATGTATATTTTTTTTTTTAGTTTTGATCTCACTGGTATATATTAGGTTAAATATAATAATCGATAAAGAATATTTATTTCCTCTATAATAATAAATATGTAATCTGCATGAATTAAAATGTCATATCTTATGACCGGGCAATGCCGGGCAGCCTGCTAGTTCTGTTATAGTTATAAAATAGATAAGGAAGTCTGCTATGAAATATGGACTCAGACTTACTAAGAGCCTAAAAATACATATTTAGAAGCATGTTTTGTTATGCATATATTTTTAATTTTAAACAAAAAGTTTTATTTTGTTTTCTAAACTTTAGAGGTTTATTTAAAAATGTATGAGAAGTTAAATACAAAAGATAAAGACAATGCGGTTCGGTAGAATAACATTGTTGGATACAAAATAAGGTAAACAGAATAAATGATATTTCAGAAGATTTTACCAAAAAAAGTTATTAGCTAGACGTGTGGAAAATTCACAGCGAACACTTTCATATGTAATATATTGATGTTGGCATTCTGCGGAGGTTCAACATAAATGGAGACACCCTGATATTATTGTAGCTCTTTCTTTTGTTAAAACTGCAAAAGTATTTATCTAAACTAGCAGGGATGCCCAGTGTAGCCCTGTCATAAAGTATGCTTAAATATGATATTTTAATTTATGCAGATTTTGTATATATTATTATAGTCAATTTTCTATTGATTCTTATGACTTGGGTGCATCAGCTTGAATCAAAACCGAAACCAAAACTCATGAAGAAAAAAAATATAAGTAACTGAAACAAAAACTTTTGAAGAATTCTTCGTAAAATTTTTTATTACAAGAAATGGAAGATCATAACAATTAAACGACATTCACTTGAAAATAAAAAGATGTAAGTGTGACACACAAAATAACACGCTATTGTTTTACTATATAGATTGCTCGGTTTAGTAAACATAGAACAGTTGAGAAAGCAGAGTCAGTCGAAGAGGAAGATCAAGGAAAGAAAATACTGATTTGAGAGAAATGGGAATAAACAAAGACCAGAGATAGATTAGTTTGGATGTTGATTTCTAAAAGCCACCAAATATGATAAATGCAACTTTGAGTAATGTTAAGACAAAATCAAACTGGAGGAAAAAAAGAAGTGAAACAGAGTAAAAGGGGGGGGGTGCAGTAAGAGACTGAAAATTTTTCTATAGACGTTTTTTTTTTTTTTTTTATTAATATCAGGTTAACAAAAAAGTTCTTGTGATTTTTAAATTTAGACGAACCTATCTCAACTCAAACAAAAATTTATTGATCAAAATAAGTACCATCAGAATCAACACACTTTATCCAACGCAAAACAAGTGTATTTATGCGAGTAACATAAAATCTTGCTTTCTGATGGCGATAAAGTCGCTGAAAACGTTTTTGATATCGCTCAAGTTTTTTTTTAAAGTATTTCTCATGCAGAAAGTTGTCAAAATGCTTGAAAAAGTGGTAGTCAGTAGGTGAGAGGTCTGAAGACTATGGCAGATGAGACAGTTTCGTAGCCCAATTTGTTCAACTTCTGCAGGGTCAGTTTAGCAATGTACTGTCAGGCATTTGCTGTGGAGGAGAATTGGGCCTTTTCTGTGTGTTGTTGAAGTTTCTTATGCATTTCATCCATTTGTTCACAGTACTTATCTGCCATAATAGATTCACCTGCATTCAAAAAACTAATGGATGAGACTGGTCGCAGACTACCCCAACAATTAGCTTGACCTCCTTTTGGTGCAACCCTGGCTTCAGGAAGTGTCATGGAGCTTTGTCGGCATCTAACAACTGAGCTGAGCACCACCGGTTGTCTTAAAGAACTCAATTGTCATCGCAAGTTACACCCCAGTCAAGAAATGGGTCATTCTTGTTGTGTAAAAGCGATGACACAATGGCAATTCTTTTGATTGTCGTTCTTTTTTTGTCTTTCCAATCTCTCTGAAGTGGTTGGAAATCATCATATACATTATGTTTAATTCCGCAGCAAGTTCTCAAACAGTTGTGTGTGGATTGGATTTGACTAAGGTTCTTCATTGATTGCTGTCAACATCTGATCGCTGACAACTATGCTCATCATCTTAAAGATTCATCGCCACCACGAAATTTCTTAAACCACCATTGTGCTGCGCATTCAGTAGTGGTTCCTGGGCCAAACGTTCTGTTGATATTGCGAGCTGTTTCAGCAGCTTTTCTGCTTAGCTTGAATTGAAATAAGAAAATTGTGTCCATTTGCTTTGTTCCCATGTTGCATTCAGCGGTCTGAAAAGAAGACATAATTGTTTTAAAGCGATTGTAATTTAAACGATTAGATCGATTGAAAAACACTCTTTAAATAATACTTAATATAAAGTAAAGGTATTATAACGAAAACTTATTTGAAAATACATCATTTGAAATCAAAATTGAAAATTCTGCAAGAACTTTCTTCTCAACCTAAAGGTGCAATATTTAGATTTTAGAATCAGAAATCTTGCAGATAAGTCAGTCCAATGTAATAACCACGTGCTGCCCCACTCGACAATTGTTAACCCCCCAACACTGTTTCCATGTTCATCTCCTTTGTTTTCACTTCTGACAGTGTTATTGTTATCTCTCAAAATGGTGGCTGCTAAGGAGGCATGCATGGTTTCACAGCTCAAAAGAAAACACAAACTCCAACACTTTTTATAAATATTAGTGTGTGACATCATCAACCTTTTACATGCTAAGGTCTACATCTATATCTATTGTCAAGACTGTGTTCGTCAATTGGTTGATCAATTCATTTCTCCATCTCCTCTGAGCCACAACCTGCCTTCAACAGTCAAACTCAAAACTGTTCTCAACTCGTAACTGTTGTCAGCCATCATAAACCGAAGACTGTAAACTGTTCTTAACCATCATAAACTGTCGCAAAACTCATTGGCAATCTTAAAATTGATTGTAAACTAACTCTAACCATATTGACCTTCTTTGTCCCAACCATTGCCGCATCTTGACCAACAATTCTAACTGGGCTTTCTTTTGTATACTTTTGTGAACAACTTCCTATCCATTATTTTTCCACCAACCCTATTTCCTATAACTTTGTTTACCTAATAAACTTATTTCCTCTTTTTTTTTTTTTTTTTTTTTTTTTTTTTTTTTTTTGTTATACTTTTCCTCTTTTCTTTTTTCTTCTTGACATTTTGGATGAGGGAGACGCTGACAGTATCACGCTAAAATGAGGTGAGAGAATTGAAAATTCTGTTAGTTAAAACTGGGTAGAAATAACTATGTGTACAGAAAGTGGCATCATGGAAAGAAGACTATAGTGATACGTTGTGAAGAAGACAGGGAAAGGTTTTCTCTTTTGGCAGCTGATTGTTTGGTCATCTTCTTGTTCACTATGACGAGCAAGTGATGAGAAGCTTGTGTTACACTATAATGCTGTAAGAGAATTAAATATCAAATAACATGAGCTATTGAACTATATGGTTGTTGGTTATATGGAAGCCTGCCCCCCAGAATGTTAGAAAGTGATTCATAAATAAAAAAGAAAAATGTATTAAAAGTTTTTAAAAAATCCATAACAATGTGGGAAATGGTTCATGGTTGGTGGTCAATTTTTGAATAGTCATGAGAGACGCAAGGCGAGTCATTTCTGCTTCTTGGCCACTCTGAAACAAAGATGAGGTTTTTAGGAAGTCCGATCCTTGAGTCAATAAATTTAGGAATTAGAGTTGGTTTATGAACAGTTTTCATTTTGGTAGAGTTGACAAGATTGTAGACAGACAACTAACATGTGAATGTTAGCATTTGGATAGTAGTTTTCCGTGATGGTATCACATATATACACAATATGTGAGCTTGTATTTTCTTTTGAGTTTGTGATGTTTTATTTTTATACTTGTAAGCCAGTGGCCTCCCTCAGCAGTCGCCAATATCAGAGATTACAGCATGGCCAGAAGAGAAGAAAAATGAGAAGAAAACCCAACAAGAGATCAAGTCATTTTATTAAAACCCTTTTTAAAATAAACTTTTCTTATATACTGTGATGATGTGAGAAAGTAGCTACAAGACAAACGAGCTACTTTCTCACATAATTTGTTACATTTACATGTTACATTTTCAGATAACCATTCTTAGCACCCCCCCCCCAAAAAAAAAACTGAAAAAGAAATCCATCTGTTTTAGAATTTAGCGGGAGGGTAGTCTTGCTTATGAATTTAATATAAAATCATTCGCCATAGTTGGGCCATTTTAACGTTTTAAACCAGTTAACTACATTTTTACTATTAACCCCAAGTCCAACAGGCAAGATGGTAAAATCACACATAATCGCCTCAAACAATAGACTCCCCCTAAAAAAAAAAACATACGTAATTTATCTACCACAGCAAAAAAAATAAAATAAAATTATTAAATTTTTGTTTACTGCTACAATAATACTTCTAAATATAATCAGATAAAAGAAAAAATTTAATGAATTAACACATTCAATTAGCCAATCATGGAAGCCATACAACTGGTTTAGTTCAAGCTAAAATCGATGCTGGCATTTTCTTGAAGAGTTTGAATGCAAAAAACGATAAATCCAATTTGTTTAAACCGAGAGATCTGTAATATACATCTTGCCTGTCTGTTTAAATGTATGTATGTATGTATGTACTTGTATGTATGTATGTATGTATGTATGTAACTTTAGACAGATGCATCAGAATGTGGCGAAACCGGTATTGTTTTAAACCTTGAACTTTTGGACGACAAATATCGAAAAATTGGCCTAAAACATTAATTCCTTCACCCCCAACAGGGCAGTTTTCTACAAGAAGGAGTCGCTTCTTTTCACAGATATTTACGAAAATTGCCCACTCTTTTTGATTGGCTAGCCTTAATTTAGACGTTCGTCATTTCTGGTTTGGCGATGGGCGCAACAGCAAAGACGTCGCATTTTTTTTTTTTTCACGTTCTTTTCCTCCTGCGCGGTATTGTTCGAGCCTACTTGCCTACTACTATATTTTTTTATTTTCTCTTCGCTCAATACACACCTCCAAACACTCGGGCAACGCCAGGCACCAAGGCTAGTTTAACAATAAAAGAATGAATATATTAAATGTAAACTTTGACTAAAAGTTTATTTCAGTTGAAAACAAAAACGAAATTATGCCAGTATCCTATAATGTAAGACGTGATTTTAGAGTGTGGTTCAATATTCAAATGCAACAATTTTTTTCTAACGATAGCTTTGTAATTTTGAAGATACTAGCATTTATTGTATTTTCTATTCATATTCTTCAAATGTAAAATAATTTTACAAAAATCATATATTTCTTCTTACAGAAGAGATTTCTTTTTTCTATACAATCAGTAGCAGAAATTGGTACTTTGATCTAGTTCCACAAAATCGTGCCAAATTTAACATAAAATAAAAGAGGAATGTGTATTTTCTCAATCGTATTAAATTGGAACAAACACATTCTCTCTACTAATAGCATATTTTGGGACATTATAATAAAGACATTTTCAATGTAAAATGCACAGTTAAAAGCATGAAAATAAATTCATCTATGTGTAAAAAGAAAACTGGATTGATATTGAAATAAAAGTGCTTTTTTGTTTTTAAACTTTAATTCACCTCAAACGAGAATTAGGAGTCAGAATTATAGACACTTTCCAATAAAGAGTTGTGAAAAGGTTTGTTTACATAAATTTATGCACATCAGTAAAGTCAAGGAAACAGGAAGCAGAGAGGGAGTTACAAAGGCTGGAAGCTTGAGAAACAAAGCTATTAGAATAAAAACCTCTCGGGCATCTCTTGGTCTCCATGGTGAATGCGTTGCCTCTGCTTAGTCTCAAAAGACAATGGATACTCCCTGTAATGGTAGCTGTGCGTGAATTGTGAGACAAGCGATGTGTAATTCCCAACCCCATCGTTCCTGAATCGACACTGCTTGAGTCCAATGGCAAGAAACAATGCCAAGATAAACGGAGAGTACATACAGCACCTAAAATTCCCAAATGGTAACTCATTTTAGTACTGACCAGGCTCAATGTTGCTTAACTTCAGTGATCAAACGGGAACCAGTGTATCAACATGATTATGCTTTACATTCTACGGTGAATGGATGGGATCTAACTGATTGTTGGGATGGTCGGGTGTATTTACATTGAGGGAGGCACCAGAGCAGCAAATTCATTGGAACACATTCACATTAAACTACTTGTAAAACACATATAAGGATGCAACATTGGTGAATAGTGTTATTATATTCGACTCTCTTTTAGAGCTTGTCTAAGAGGAAGAGACTAGTGGATGATGCACCAGCCCAGATGTCACAACACTACTCCATGCATGGTGGCTTTATAGAGATATAAGATACTGGCAAGTGGTAGAAGTTTTCTAGTATGGAAGAAGAGGCCCAGTTTCCTTGCAGCAATATCTTCTATGTATCAGGTCCAATTCATGCTACCTCTGAATGCAAGGCAAATGAGTTTAATCCATTGTGATTGAATCAACTTCTATAAATGAATCGAAATACGTAATAAAAAATTTTTTTTTACCAATGAGTCGCCACTTATCAAGGTTCGAAGGCTACCCAAGAATAAGGGTTAATGAGTGTACGGTAGTCAATGGCTCAATATCATAATAATCATTAGCGGAAATTTGGTAAATTGGATTAAAGGGATGACTCATCGAGAAGTTGTTTACATTGGACTTGGAGGCGACAATATTGTAGTCAGCTGGAAAATGTAAGAGAATTCCACAGGCGGACAGTTCTAAGAAAGACACTTTGTTCATGGAATCCACGTTTAGGTTTAGGCACAGATAAAGAGTGGGGGAGATTATTGATAGTGGTTTCAGCTACACAAGTGTTTTTTGTGAAAGTTTGGAAAGGTGGATCATAGATTGGAGCTCAGGCGAGCACTTTTCATGAAGATAATGATAGAGCAGAGACAGGCTCGCAACGTTTCCTCCATGGGGAAAGAGGTTGTAGGGAAGAGAAAAGGCTACAAAGTCTATTTTGAAATGCGTCGGTGGAATGGGTTTGCTGAAGACAAAAATACTGAGACTCTTCTAGCACTGAAAGAGGATTTGACAGGCTTTGAACTCCCTTGGAAAGAGTGGGTAACACTAAACTGAGCCTGAGCGAAGGTTGTAAAAACATAATACAACCTACACAAGTGGAGCTATGAATAGGACACTCAGTGGTGTTTCTGCAGCACTGACGTGCAGATCATCTTACACCTCCTCACGGACTATTTCCCTGAGTGAAATGTGCTCTGATGCAGACCTGAGGGTTCCCTCGAATACTGCTTGACAATGGATAGCAAGAAAGATTAAAGCGTTATGATGACAATGAGCAAATTTTCATGTAACGTTGAAAATTAGGTGTGATGAAATTTTCCATTTAGAATTTAAATAAAGCTAAGTGTCCCATCTGTGATGTCACAGAGAGGAAATTTTCTGCTGTGAATAAGCAGGGGAGATCTTTCTTTTTCAAGTGAATCAACAAAAAGAGTGCAGTGGGGTTGCATCACTTCTGCTCTCCATATAAGAATTGTTGTTATATATGCTATATATGCTATCAAGAAGAGATTTTGGTACTTGTGCAGTTTACGGATTGTGCTGAAATTAAGTTATTATTCTAAAAAACAAAAAAAAGAAAGGTGGATGCTTTTTTTAACTATTCTCTATTTTCACCTAAAAACAAACAAAAGATCCTGTAAAAATTGAATTTAACTTGAAAATCCTATCTAAAAAAAATTGCATGGCCTGCAAAGTGCACAAGCACTGAGATTTCTAAAACCCAGTTGTGCTTGTTGATGTTTTCTTTTTTTATTAATACAATTTACGAAAGCTGTTATTACCAAAGACAAAGAGTAGAGATAGGAACTTGAATTCGTTTCACAACTACGGCAGTTGATTAACACACACGTCGAACTTCTAATCACACTGATGCAGTTGATACACACTGTTCTCGATCTTCTGAACATACTCCTTTTATTGTCCAAGCGTTCGTCATCAGCCAAGTGGCGGCCAGAAAAACAGTCACGTGAGACCTGACGTCATCGCTCAATAATCTTACAAAAACCACAGCCGCCATTTTTAATTTCTGCCCTCCTTGTGATCCTCCCAGCAGGTAAGACAACACGTGCAGACACGTGGTCACTTTCTTCCTTCATTCTGTTCGACTTTACACCCCCCCCCCTGGTCTCAAGATCACACATGCGGCATTGTGGCCGCGGTCATTTGTTACGGGCACTCTTACGGAGGGGGATTAGCTGGACTTTTTCATCTTCATCAGAGCTACTTGGGTCAGTGTCCACAGTCCTACTATCCGGCTGTGGTCCATCTTCATCCGAGCTCTCAGAAGGGGTAACAGACCTGTCGCCATTAACGTTGCCAGCAATCCTTCCATCAAGCTGGGCTCCATCGTCATTGGGGCTCTCAGAAGTGGCGCTGGAACTATCGCCATCTGTGCTGAGGTTCTCAGCCATGTCATCACGGCAATGGGGCACAGGTCGGATCCACATTTTATCATTGGATGAGTCATCACTTTCGCTGTTCGCCATTGGGTTTGTATCAAGAGCGGGCCGGACATCCCTCACATGCCGTGGAGTACCATCAACCAGCACAGCCTGCTCACTAATTATACCGGTGATCCGTCCTCTTCTGAAACTGGTCGCACATCGGTTATTGGGAGGCCTTACCCAAACGGTGTCCCCTAACTTGTACCGTCCTTGCGTCCTCTTCTGATTAGGCAGGCAGGCGTCAATGCCCTTAACACGCACTCGATAACAATGTATCACATTAGCAGGTGCACTTTCAGCAGTCGCGTCATCCTGTGGTGTTGTATTGTACCTATATGCTGCCTCTACAATCGTACATTGCTTCCTTGCTGCTATCCTCTTAACACTTCGGTGGCACCGCTCCGCTATACCGTTGCCACTCGGTACATACGCACACCTGTGTCTAAGCCGGATCCCCCACTCATCTAGTAAACGCCTGAATTCTCTGCTGCAAAAGGCTGTGTCGTTGTCAGTGAGAATCTCTTCAGGTAGCCCCCGCTCGTAAAATATGGACTCTAATTGACGGATGACACTAGCCGAGTCCTGTCTTGTTAATAGTCGCCAGATCACAAACCTTGTTGGTCTGCAATCGATCAGTGTGAGGAAGTGCTGACCACCATAATGGGTTATGTCCATGCCCAGTCAGCTCCAATTCTCGTTGATTCCAGCCGACCTCTCTGCCATTGACTGGCATATTTGGTATTCCTTGACCACTGCTTCTACTTTGCTTTTGACACTGACAGGTTGGTTAAGTGTACGAAATAATATGTCCATCTCACTCCGGGGTGTCCACTGGCATGGTGTACCTTCTTGATTTTATCCGTCTCCTCAACAGAGGCAGCACATAAAGACCCTGGTTCGGCTTCTTTCTTCATTACGTCGAACCATCTCTGTGGCACACGGGTAAGTCTATCAGCAAGATTGCAGGTTGAAGTGACAAGCACCGCATTCACCGATAGGTCGTACTCTTCCACCAACTTCCTTATTGTCTCCAACCTTCGTCTGATTAGCAATTCGTTAGCCGCCTTGGTACGCACTCACGTTTTGCCTGTTAGTGTGTCAACTATCCAGTGGTATACGCACAGCGAATCTGTGCGTATGCATAATTCTTTGACTTTCCACTGGAGTGCCAAGTTTATTCCTCTTATTACCACATTCAACTCTGCCAGGTTGATGTGAGCAGCATCATCCATTGGTCGCAACCAGCAGGCGTCCTCAATCACAGACCCGTTCATCTCCAATAGCACCCCAATCGCGAGGGAGCTCGCATCCACCCACACATTTAGCCTGTCTCCCTGGACACACCAATCTCCTTTAGCGGGGTCCTCCTGCTTGACTTTTGTGAAGGTCTCCTTCACCATGCGCAGCAACAGATTGTCCACCGTTTCATCATCCCAGCCTTTGGTAACTGCACTCGCCCTCCTCTTCATGATGGCTGTCGCGGCCCGAGTCCATCCACATACTGGTAAGTGTCCCACCAGTTTTCCACACAGGGAAAATATAGCCCACCTCGTGAGGACATGGAGCACTTCAGGAACTGCAGTTCCGCGCCCCCACTTGAAGGTCCCTCGCTCCTGTTGAACGCTCAACCCCAAGAAACGAGCGCCATCCTCCAAGCGTTCTGGATCCTTACACATCAGTCCAAGTTCGGCTAGCTTAGCCATCACACGTGATGACGGCACAATGTCTTCATTCACGTATATGTCGTCAAGGTATGCTGATGTCCTCTCTTTTATGGTCTTATCCTGTGACAATACAGCATTGACAATCGTCTTCATTATTTGGGGCACAACGTTCAGCCCAAAGCCCAGCCTTGTGAGGCAATACCTCCTACCGGCAAACACTACCATCTGAAATGGCCACATTGTCTCGCTAACCCGGACCTGCAGATATGCTCTTCTCAGATCCAACAGGGACACATTAGAACCCAGCTGGCACCACTCTCATAGTTTGCTAGCGCACACGTCAGCATCAGCTGTGATCGCATCAACATATGAGTTCAGTTCTCGGTAGTCCATTACCAGCCTGACTTTGGCTTTGTTGTGCTGAGCAACCGCCATTAATGGGATCAGACCCTTAGGAGGTTCAAGTTTCTTGTAGGGGTAGGGAATCAGCCAGCTATCCTCGATCCATTTGCGAAGTTCTTCTTCGTACGCGGTATTCAGTTATTCCATTCTGCAGTTTGGCTGGTTCTCGGTTTTCCGATTTCCGACCACTTCCATGAGGCAGTCCAAGCCCTCTTTTGTTCGTCAAATTCGACGCTGAAGTCTGGTTGGTCGATCCTTAGTGCAGCACACACCGGAGCTTTCTCCTGAAAATGTACCACCCCCATCGCCGTTATATAGACATCTCCAAGGGATCTGATGGCATCATATCCTAGGAGCAGGTCAAAACTCAGGGGTTTTTCGAGCACTACCGGCGCCTCTAGGTTAGCGGAGCTTCCATTTTTCGTCCGAATGTTTCCCACCCCACAACATGTGCGCATCTCTCCACTGATGTTAGTCACTCTGACATTCTTCTTTCTCCAAATGTGGCAGAGATCTGCACATATGATAGTGCGGGAGCACCTGAAATCGAGGAATGCTGAGCACAGTGTTTCGTTGATATATATCAGGATGATTGTCAGCGTCTCATTTAATTTCTGCATGGAGAAGAGGTCGACGCTGACACTTTGTCCCCGGTTCCATTTTCCAGACAGTCTTGAGCTATATGGCCAGTTTCCTTACACCGGTAGCAGCAAACAGCCGTTGGTTGTTGCTGGCAGTTCCTTGCAATGTGGCCCTGTCCATTGCATCTGTAGCATATGATTCCACCACGTGTACCGGGTCCCTGATACGGTTTCTTGTCATTCGGTGTGGACTGAGCAGCAGCAATTACTGGTTGTCTCATCTCGGAGTAATTCTTCATTACAGTCCTGGCCCGATCTACTTGGTCATTAAGGGGCAACGAATCTGCACTTGAGCTAGCTCGTAGTAGTTGCTTTGCTCCTGTCAGGAGTCCTGCTAGGAATTTGCATGATAAGGCCCGCTCAGGCAGTCCACCAAACAACACTGTCAACTTCGTCTGCTCTGCCAAGTACAGGTCGACCGTTTCGCCTGGATGTAAGGTCCTTGCCTCAAGTTGCTCCCAAGCAGTGGTGGGGTCAATTGCAAACGCCTTGAACAGCGCCGCCTTGATTTTCTCATAGTCCTATTTGCCTTCATGGCTGAGCTGTTGATACATCACAAAGGCGCCGCCGGACAAACGCAGAGGAACAACATGTTCGAAGTTTTTTATGCCAGACAAAAGGCAATGTAATTCCACCTTTTCCACCCAGTCAAGTAACGGGGTCGATCCATCAAACTCTGGTATTAATTTGAGGTCAATTTTTTCCCCCATTTCGCCGAAATAGCTTTAATTCGTTTCACAACTACGGCAGTTGATTAACACACACGTCGAACTTCTAATCACACTGATGCAGTTGATACACACTGTTTTTGATCTTCTGAACATACTCCTTTTATTGTCCAAGTGTTCGTCATCAGCCAATCGGCGGCCAGAAAAACAGTCACGGGAGGCCTGACGTCATTGCTCAATAATCTTACAAAAACCACAGCCGCCATTTTTAATTTCTGCCCTCCCTGTGATCCTCCCAGCAGGTAAGACAACACGCGCAGACACGTGGTCGCTTTCTTCCTTCATTCTGTTTGACTTTACAGAACTACACCACTACAACCACAAAAATTTAGGAAATTTACATTGGTTTCACATTTTTACAGCCAATTCTGTAGATAAAGTGGGCATGCTATAAGAAGGATGCCCTGTTGGAATAGAAAAACACTCCATCTGTGCTCCAAAAAACTCAACCAAAAAATAAAAATAGAGAAGTGTAATAGGATCATGAGGAGAAAATCATAATTGTCCCAAATTAAATCAGTGCAAGAGCAACTACTCAGATATTGAAATATGAACTGTAGTTCTTAAGTGCTTAACAAGTGATTTCTATTTGATTTTTTTGTTTTTTGCCAAATTCTGAGAGATGAAGAAAAATATGTACAAACTAGACTTCTTAGTGTATTAAAAATGCCTTAAGTTGACTTAAAATTAGTGTTTTATGCCAAACTTTTAGAGTAAATATATTACTGTGGTAACTAATCCCTAATTATGTATCGAACAGATAGCATAATACTTAGTTCGCTACACCTTATCATAGAGGTCTATGCAAAACAGATTAAGAGAAACATTATATAGATCTATTGTAAGTTATAAACAAAAAGAAAATCTTTCTTAAGTTTGCTTAATGCTGTAAACATGTGCAGACGCTGCAGCGATAAATGCTTGGCCATCGAGAAGGAGTACAGTGAACTGGAAATATCTCTAGAGTCAGACCACTCAAGAGATATTCTCTTTGAAGAAAATATAACCTTCACTAAGTAGAACGAGTTCTGCTGGATCAGCTTTGTGAGAGAAGCAATGTCCAGGGTCATCTAGAGGTAGTCTTAGTATAGAGACTGACTAGATATTATTTTGAGAGGAGGTCTGTTCTAGAATGTCGAGCAATGACTACCAACAAAAGGCCAGAGCTAAGGGTTAAAAGATCTTCAAAGAAAAAGAGGAGTACGAGTGGGAAGAGTTGATTGTTTGGAGCAGTACGTTCCCAAGAGAGATACCAGGCAGTTCAGATAGTGTGCCCTTTTGGGTCAGTTGAGTTACTTTAGGGCTTTTGGCTAAAGGACTGTGGCAAGGGGACTTGTGTGTTTCAGTCAGGTGAAACATGTAATTTCTTCAAGTCTGCATTCAATTTTCAGAGAGCAAGAAATCTTCAAGAAATAAACATTATTATTTTTTTATAACCTGGGTTTGTGGGTTTTGCTTTGTTCTGGATGGAGAATTCTTTGTTGACTACTAACAACAACTAGGGAGATCATAGCTAGCGTAGTGAACACACGAGTGCGTGTTCATAATAATCCATGCAAAACACAAACCAGTTTTTTTTTTCTTTTTTACTGGCAATTCATTCAATGTTTTCAACCAACAATCAGCTACACATTATGCTCATATGCACTTCCGTTTTCATAGTTTTTTTGCACAAACTTGTATCTCTCAAGTCTTGACCCATTAAGGTCTGTGGAAGGGATTCCTACAAATGCTAAAAAGCAAATGGCTCTAGTTTTACCTCAAAGTATTTTTAACCAATGAAGGTTGTTCCTGGCCTCTAAAACCTAACACACCTATGTGAAAGTAGTAAGCCGGTGCTAACTTAGAAAATCCTTTGAGAATTCATCAACAAAATTGATTTTCTTCCAAATTCTCAAGCAGATGCACCTTGAATAGGCCTTTGGTCAAAGGTGTAAAGGACTCACATACAAACTTTCTTCATGTTGCACAAACACACATACACATACACACACACACTAGCAATAGTCAATCAATCAGAAAAGAATTACTACCCACGCACACACCACAAGTGTCTCTGTCTGTTTGGGTTTTTAAAACAAATATCTGCATCATTCTTGTCTCTGCTTTTTAATTTCCAATTTCAATGTAACAATTTTTTTTTTGAACAGAAATTACTTGACCCACTTTTCAGAATTATTTGATTATGAACTGTCATAACTAACCAGCAGAGTGTTACCCCTAACAACGAAGGGAAAAGTCTATTAACCTGTAACGATATATATATTATCTGCATAGCTCTGGAATTAACAGAATATTGTTAAAATATTGCATTGTGTGTGTCTGTGTACCTTCATTTTTTCAAAGTGCATCTACTCTGAGATGCAAGGTTATAGAGTGGCACAAGGTGGATCATATGATTGCATTTTTGTGGGCCATTCTTTTATGGGCATTTAGCCGGTAAAAATAGTTGCTAAGGATTCAAAATTGAAAAAAAAATTGAAATCTGATAGGTGTAAGTTGACTTTATATGCTCTTGTACACATTCAAAATATACATTTATACATTAAAATCAGTTCATTTTTCGTATCTGTCTGATGATAATCAAAATGGTAACGACTAAGACCGGAGTCCTAACAGTTTTGATTTCGATTTTAGTTGAAAGTAGTATTTCTTTTTAAAACTTTTAAAATCACTACTATATATTGGGTACAATATAATAATCAATGAAGAATTGGCTCTGTAATAAATACGAAATCTGCATGCATAAATTAAAATATACTTTAACATATTTTACAACTGGGCAACGCCAGGCGCCCTGCATAAATCACATTAATATAAAAAGTTGGATTTTACAAAGTATTTCATTAAACTGACTGATTTATTTTATAAGAATTTTGGCAGAAGTTACCTATATGTACCTACTAATAGACTATTCAAATCTTAAACATACATAGTATATTTGAGATATCCAGTGGACCAACCTAAGTCATTCGTCGGCTACGACAAACATCCCCTCTATTGTATACTTTGCAATACATGTTGTTACATTATTTTGTCGTTTTGTTTTTCTTTGTAACCCTTTAACAGGCCTATAATAGAGTTCAGACTCACAGAGGCCATTTGAATTTAAAATTAGCCCAGTTTACAGAAGAACTCATGATGAAAAGCTGAATTAAACCAAGCAAATGTTAAAAAAAAACCAAACAAAGGTGAAAGAGAGGAACTTGCAAAAACCAAACCAGTGCATGGACATAAAAGTTTGAATTGCATATATATATAAACATTTTTTTCTTCATAAGTTTTGGTTTCGATTCATGTTGATGCACCCAAATCATGTGGATATGCTTTTTTTATTTTTGAAATCACAACTTTATAATTTATAAGAATCGATAGACAATTGACTCTATAATAATATATACAGAATCTGCATTAATTAAAATATCATATTTAAGCGTATTTTATGACTGGGCTACACCAGGCGTCCCTGCTAGCTTAGATAAATACTTTTGCAGTTTTAAGAAAAGAGCTACAATAATATCAGAGCGTCTCCATTTACGCTGAACATCTACAGAATTTCAACATCAATATATTACATATGAATAAGTCCCCTGTGGAATTTCCACAGATCTTGCTAGTAAATGTTTAATTGTTTGTATTTGCGTTGAGGATTTTGCTTTTTCCGTTGTGGATATTAAAGCCAAGGAAGTCTGAGTTTTATGCCACAAGGTTGGTTTTGTTGGTTTGTTTTATGGCATTTTTTATGGTTATTTACTATCAAGACGTATCATTTTAATATCCTTCAATTTATTTATATCTAATATTAGCTCATGATGATTGTTTTGTAAAGGAAAAGTGTTATTTTTGCTTTTGGCTTTGCAAAACATAATCGAGTTTTGCAAAGATAAAGAAAAACAATGGCATCAGTGTTTGAACATTTTGGGGCAGGAAGCTAGTCTCTTCAGATAACACCAGATAAAGTTGGCCTTCTGCATTTTTTGGAAGGTGTTGAAAAGAAGTATAATGCCATAAACAAAGTCTAGAATATAATACTCTTTGAACAAGATCCAATCTATGGTTAACCAAATAAAGGAATAGTGTTAACAAGCTGCTTGATTTCACTTTTATCTGCAGCAGAAATGAATAAGTGAGTTTTTAGTAATATATAACTCTACATGTCAGTCCTGTTACTTAAGTTTGGCCAAACACTGTGAACCAAGATTTTCCCAGAATTCCAATCCTGGGCAAGCTTCTTTATCTTTATTTCATGGTCAATCTTTTCCGTAGGGTGTTTCTTTGTCTGTTTGTCTTTTCGCTTATAAGTTTCAAAAGAGCGTAGGGGAAATTCTATGCCAGATTATTTATTTATTTTTTTCATTTTAATACTATTTCCTCTTTACCTAACAATTAAGAGAAATGTTCAATATCAGAAACGTTGGACAAAATAGAACCTTATTTTCTAAACCAAATCTTTTTTTATGGAACAAGACAGCATCCAAAATCTGACTACAGCAATTTACAAATCTTAATGAATTGTTTTGAAAACTCTGCTGCGTAAATTTATTAGGAAGACAAAACTGATGCTTAGAAAAAATCAAAATTGAAAATAACTTTTAGATTCATGTTTAAAAGCCCAGAAGAGATTTAAAAATTGAAAAAAAAAAAAGAAACACAATTGTGATAGCATGAAATGTTGTTTTTCTTTTATTCACAAAAACAATGATGCAACTATTCAAAGCATCTGAGGAAGTTCTTGGGATATTTGCCACAGTAAAGAATATCATGATGGAAATTTTTCAATTTTTTTAAATAAAAGATCAACACAAATTTTCATACGTGGAACTAAATTTATTGTAAAGGATTGATATGCATGAATGATTTCAATTAGAACCAAACTAAATTCCCTTCATAACAGTTATATCCTATGTAACTGACTTTACATAATATCAGCATTTCCTGATTTTGATATTGTTATAATTTCATTAAAAGAACTGAACTGTCATCTAGGCTTCAGCCTCTGTTCCATCAACGAAATGTTGCATTCCTCTTTAGTGGGGTAGTTGTACCCCAGCTAATCTTTTATCTTATAGAACCCTCGATAAAAAATGACAAACTCCTTTTAACATTGAACCTTTGCAAGTCTTTATTCCACGAGATAATACTGGTGGAGCTCGAAGTTCTTGAGTCAGGTCCACGTCGGACTGTCGGTGCTGGGCGAGGAGGAGAGGAAGGTGTGTCTTCGCTCGCGGCTCTGTGCTGACTGTTGGATGTCCCCTGCACTCTTTTTCGGGACAGTAGGATCAATGCGCCCTGCCTGTCGATTGGCCAGTCTATGGCCGAAGAACTTACAGGGAAGCATTGATCCGCCAGAGAGTATAGTTCATTAGGGGGGGGTTGCTACATCTCTGCCGGTTCTACATGTACTTTAATGGTGAATACTCTGACGAATTGCAAGCACTTATACCTCCTCAACGACAAACCGACAAGCAGCTAAATCCCACCCCTTTACGGTAAAGATCCCTAGGTATAAGAAGGCTTTCTACTCCAACAGTTTCTTCTCCAGAACTGCTAGACTTTGGAACTCCCTTCCGGGATTCTGCTTTCCCAACTGTACTGACATGCAGAAGTTCAAGTGTGAAGAGAAGTTCAAGTGTGAACAGACATCTTGCTACTCATCTTAAAAGAAATATGCTAAAATTCTTGTTCACATGACTTTAGTTTTGCTTATTTCCTCTCACGTAATCTTGCTGTTTGCCTTTGTTCCTTTTTAAATAAGTTTTCTTTCATATTATTTTTTACCTTTTCACTGCTGTAAATTTAGTTGAATGATGACTATTGATGCAGCACTGTAACCAACCATTAATACCAAAATCTTAAGAAATGACAGATATTGCTGGTTGGTTGATGGCAGATATATTTTGTGTGTCAATTCTGGTGTGAGGATCTTCTTGATATTTTTGTTTTCACAATTGCCCTATGTTTATTAATGAGGTTCAGTCTGCACGGTTAATTTCAATGAGTCTCAAACCACATTTTTTTTGTGGTAAGTACAGCCTAATGATGCATTTATGTTGGTAAATGACTTTATATAGAGCCAGCATTTTTTTTAGATTTTGTGTCAAAACTATTTCTGCAACCAATCCATAGATGGTAATTATTTTATATTTAGGTAAGATTCTCATCTTTCTAGTCTCAAGCATCTCATTATTTTCTACTCTTCATCGTATTCAATGCAGTCAGTTTTTAGTTTAAAATGCTCCGGTGCTGTCCTTTTCCCCCTTTTCTTATAGACCACATTTAGCACATTTATTGAATCCAAACACCATGCAGATGTTCTATGTAATCGTTTACAATTTCTATCAGAGAGATGAATTGTTATTGTTTATAGAGTAGTTGATTTACTCTCACTTTTTTCTTCTTTTTCTGCACCTACTAAACTTGTAGCTTACTCGCTATGTCAATTTTGAGGCCGAAAAGGATGAAAGGCTGCCTCCCTAGAATATTCATCACTGAACCGTAATGTTTAGCATCTATATTTTTCCTTCCATATGATAATGTGTGATTGATGTGTGCCATCATTTGAGTCTGGAGGAATGATATATCTTGTTCGAACATGTTTTCCCTCACATATACACACCCACATGTATGCACGCACATACACACACACACACGCATATACACATCCTCATACACACACCAACATGTACGCACACACATACGCACAGACATGTACATATATTCACGTTCACGTATATACACTCACATTCATTCACGTGCATACACACACACACACGCTAACGTACACACACATGGGAAACGTCACTTCCCCTGAAAGAAATTCTAGACATGCACAGTCAGAACACTCACCCCGATATAAAAGTCCACAACACCATTCAACTTCCTCTTTCTTCCCTTTTTTTGCCTGAGTTCATCAACCAGGCAAGTTCCGTGTCCATAGCTCTTGGTTTGAAGACTTTTCCATGTGGACGACTGCTATCATGAACGCATGGTTTTGCTGAGGCAAACACTCCCTTTCTATTTTCCTTTCTACGTGTGGGACGGCCATTTCTCATTCTCGACTTCATTCCTTTCTTTTCCACGCATGTAGTCATCAACGCCTGAATGAACACGTGTTACACCTAAACCATTTTATTTTCGACATAAAGTAAACGACATGTTTATTTTATTCAGCAATTGAGTTTTTGTTTCCTTCATTCCATTCGTTTCGTTATTTTCTTTTGTAGCAAGTTAGGATATTTATATCCTAGTCCGCAACAATCTTTAAAAAAATTATGCAGTTCCAAACAGTGACATATTCCAGCAGAAGGTATAAAAGCTTTCTTGCAATCAAATTTCTTTGCCTCTTTTTTCACTTCTCCAGAATGATACTGTTTACAAGGAGTTGGTCTTTTGTGCCAAGTCTTTTCCTGATACATATCCTCAGCTCACTTTCAACGTGGTTGACAGTAGTCAGATGTTCATTTGTTGTATTAGTTATAATCCCCGTCAGAAACTTGTAGGTTGTTGTGGCCAAATATGCTTCCTTACTATCGCCAACAGTAAGCCATTCAGATCTTCTTCATCACTGATAATTCTATTAAATGCTTTTGCATAGTAATGATGACGTGCTGTCCATTGTTTCAATTCCAGTGGTTTTGAAATTACTGTACTGGCCTAGATTCCCCAAGCTATGAATGTATCTCTTTTTAAACTAGAATTATTGGAAAATGTAGACTTGCTTGCTTCATAAGAATAAGGTTTTTCTTTCTTTTTGTTTCATTTGACATTGGTCAAACTTCTCAAAAATCAAAGGAGTCCTTCCTAGGAGCTAACACTAAATCGCTATATGATATACATAGATAGTAATTGTCTATAGTTCTGGGATGAGGTGATTTCATTATGGATTTCATTTTTCGGACTCACTTCCTCATCTTCTGTGTTTTTTTTTTCACTACGTTTCGGCCGTTTCATCCTTCGGCCTTCTTCAGGTGTAGCCTGAATGGAACGAGAACATGGTACCCCCGTAACAATAAAGGGTTGGGTTCGAAATTTCAAGAAAACAGTTCCTGAGTTCGAGATACACCTGAAGAAGGCCGAAGGATGAAACGGCCAAAACGTAGTGAAGAAAAAACACTGAAGATTAGGAAGCTAGTCCGAAAAACGAAATCCATAATAAGATACATAGATATTTGAATATTCCATTAAATCTCGTTTACATCTCAAGTGTTGAGCTAGTAAAGAAGTTAAGAATAATTTTCCTCTCTCCAATTGACCAGTTAAATATATTATAGTATACCTTTTTTGTGGTCTCTTGGACTTACTGGATTCCAGGACAAGAATTAATTTAGTCTGGTGGAGTATCCAGCTTAGTCCTGTTACTATTGGCAACATCACTTGAGGAAAATGCACCATTCCTTATATAAGCCACTATGGCTTAGCCATACCTTATTTTGGCCGTGTATATTATGCGATTTGGAATATTTAGTCAGGGTTTACTTGTAAGGCAAAGTATCTTCATGCCAAGTTGTCCTGACAAACTCCTGCACAGAGAGATCTTAGATACTCGAGAACAGTGTTTAGTAGACAATCAAGTTCTCTTCTCAAGTAAGCATTCAAGTTCTCTCTTCTAGTTAGCATTGAAGTTCTGTTTCTATCCACTATGTTTACGCATGTGTATTTTTAAATGAGAATTTATTAAAAATGCATGACCACAAACTTCACAAGAATAAGGTTTTTCTCTTTTTTGTTTTATTTTACTTTAGTCGAAGTTCTCAGAAATCAAGGGGCCCACGACCTGGGGCTGACACTTGAAGTCTATATGAGATACATAGATATTCGAATGTTCCATTAAAGTTCTTTATCTCTCAAACACTGAGTTAGTAAAGAAATTGAGAACATAATTTTCCTCTCCTCAATTAACCATTTTTATACGGTGTAGTATATCTTTAATTTTGATCTCTTGGTCTTACTGGATTCCAGGACAAGAATTTATCTAGTCTGGTGGAGTATCCAGCTTTGTGCTATTACTTGAGGTAATATCATTTGGAGAAGGTGCACCATTCCTCATAAAAGCTAATGTGAGTTATAGTGAGATCTTATTTGGGCAGCGAATACAAAATGTGATTTTGAATATTTGGTCAGGGTTTACTTCGAGGGAAAAGTATCCTCATGCCAGGTTGTTCTGACAAAGCCCTGTACAGAGAGACCTTAGATACTCGAGGATAGCGTCTAGTAGGTATTCAAGTTCTCTCCTAGTAGGCATTCAAGTTCTCTCCTATGTGTACTTTTAGATACGAATGCTGTGAAAATGCACATGTGCATACTTTACAAGAATATTGTTTTTCTCCTGTGGGGGTTCGTATATGAGTTTCTAAAACAGAACTCTGTGAAAATCCAACTCCACATGCTTTGCAAGAATATGGCTTTTCTCTTTTTTTATTTTATTTTACTTTTATTAGTTTGAAGAGATCAAGGGGCTCCTTCCTGGGGCTAACACTTGATTCTATTACAGTTTAAATTTATATCCGAGGGCTCTTTTAAGAATAGACACTGTTCCCTCTATGGCAGCTATCTGTATTTCCTTGCAGCTGGGTTTTCCAGGGATTGCTTCTAAGTATTTTTGAAGGTTCTTTTTTATTAGGCCAGTTGCTCCTGTCACAACTGGCATGATGTTTATTTCTTTCAGAGACCATGTTGTTTTTAGATCATTTTTTTAGGTCCTGATATTTTGTTATCTTTTCCCATTCTGCTCTATTAAAACCAAAGTCGTTTGGAACTGTGACATCGATAATGAGTGCAGTCCTTTCGGGCTTGTTCCATATTACTATATCTGGCTTGATGGCCTTGTCTTTTATGTATCTGCCTGCCTGTATGTCTTTGTCGTAGAACACTGTCACTTTTCCATTTGATGTTATCGGTGGTGGTTCATGTTCCCAGATGTTCGACGACCTATCTAGTTGCATCTCTCCACAGATCTTCCAATGTAAGTATCTACATACTTTGTTATGGCGAGCATCGGCTAGAAGGATCTTGCATCCAGACATTAGGTGGCTTGGGCTTTCAACAGCTGAGTGACAGAATGTGCATTGGTCGGTTTTTTGCAGACCAGCCATTTTCTTACATCCATTTGTGAGCAAGCCTTGGTCTTGTGCAGCTATAATTAATCGTTCTTCATCAAATGGAAATTTGTCACTTTTAAGCCATTTTAGTCAGGCCTCCTTGTCAATGTAGCTCTGGTTCAGTTCTTCCATGAACCTGCCTGCTCTCTTATGTTGTTGCCATCCTTCTAGTCTTGTCTTCAGTTCCCTTTTAGTATACTCCTTTCTCTTCTTTCGGGCGATTAGGGTTGCTGGGTTGTCATATTCTTCTACTGTGTTGTCCAGTGTGTTACCACTGAAATTTTCACCAAGCTTTATAGTTGACGTCTGCTGGGGCAAACATTTGGTGTGATGTTCATTCACCATTTTTATTTTGGGGTCAGAAGAACATTTGATATATTGGCCTATGTTTACCACTGAAGCTCGGTATGCGTGGTTTATTTCAGTGAGGCCTAAACCACCTTCTCTCCGTGGTAAGTGTTATGTCCTTTGGATCAGTGGGAATTGTCCCCCTTTGTTCAATGTTTATAATGTAAACTCTCAGACGTAAACGTGAATAAACGAGATTTGGTCAGTCGGCCATGTTGGTCTGAACGGTCACATATCCTTGTCCTGTTATTATTAATAGAAACCTGACATAACATGGTGTCAGAACAAGGGATTTACTAACAAATGTGAGCAAAATATGGGGAAAGAGTTATACTAAATATCGAGTCTAAGAGCCGTTAAAAAAAAAGAAAAAAAAGAAGAAAAAAAGAAATATGTGAAGTTCCATAATAACCCCCCAGTATGAATAGCCACGTGAGTCCACCAGAGCCCTTTCCATTTGACCAACCCGAGTTATGGGAAAAATGGATATGATGGTTCAACCGTTACCGGACAGTGTCCAGCCTTGACGAAAAACCAAATGCTCGTCAAGTGGACACCCTAATATATTGTATGGGTGATAAAGCCGAAGACATTTTCGCCACATTCAAACTTGCACCCGAGGAAGCCCAGAACTTCAATATAGTGGTAGCAAAGTTCAATGACCATTTCAAGGGTGATACGAACGTAATTTATGAACGGGCCAGATTCAACCGAAGGTGTCAAGAGGAAGGTGAGTCCATTGATTCATTCATCACTAACCTCCACACACTAGCTAAAAACTGCAATTTTTGAGACCTGCACGAGGAATTAATTTGTGATAGAATTGTAGTTGGGTGCACAGATCCTAAGCTATCACTAAGTCTGCAAATGATTCCGGACCTCACCTTGGATGGGGCCATCAGACGCGCACGACAGAGTGAAACAATAAAATCACAACAGCATCTCCTGCGGTCCCCAGAACATATCGTTGGTGAAGATCCAGCTGACAATAATATTGCAGTCCACTATGTTAGTGACAACCGAATTCGCAGACAAGGTCAGGGTAAACACATGACAAGACCCGGGCGAGAACTGCACTACGAAAATCGACAAAAAAATGAGCGCACACAGCAGTATAGACCAGAGGCTGAGTGCCACCGCTGTGGTAACAAAACCCAACACCAGAGACGCACGTGTCCTGCCATCTCAGCCACCTGCCACAATTGTGGTAGGGTTGGCCACTATGCTCAGTGCTGCCGCACACGAAGGCTGCATGAAATTAAACCTAGCTCAGATGACTGTGAAAGCGATCAGAATGTGTACCTTGGTGTTCTGACGATATCAGAGATCAGCATAAGTAAGCCTTGGCGAACCAATATCGCCATCAATGGAGTGCCACTGAAATTCAAGCTGGACTCTGGGGCGGATGTGACCGCGATTCCAGAGCACATATATAAGTTACGGAGAGACCTACCAGACCTCTCAGATACCCATAAAATTCTTCATGGTCCAAGACGTATTCCACTCAAAGTGACTGGAGTGGTCACTGCAACTGTCTCGCATGAAGATCTTTCAGCAGAACAGAGGATATTTATTATCCCCAATCTCGAGGAGCCACTGTTAGGAAGGCCAGCCATCGAAGCACTTAAGCTCGTAACTGTCCACCCAAACTTACATACCATCAGCAGCCAGAAACGCCCATTCGACCCAAAAATAGAAATGCCAGACTTATTCACAGGCCTAGGCACATTTGGAGAAGAATGTACCATACTCTTAAATCTGGATGCAAGTCCATACTCAGTACCCACACCACGACACGTACCACTACCCTTGATGGAGAAAACACGGGTTGAGCTCCAGAGAATGGAGAAACTGGGGGTCATAAGCAAGGTTGACACACCCACCGAATGGTGTTCCCCCATGGTTGTAGTACCAAAAGCAAATGGAACGATTAGGATATGCGTAGATCTCACAAATCTCAATAAGTGCGTAAAACGTGAACTCCACATGCTCCCCACGGTCGACCACCTTTTGGCTCAGTTAGGCGAAGTAAAAATCATGAGCAAGTTGGATGCCAACAGCGGGTATTGGCAGATTCCACTTTCATCAGAATCTCGTTCGCTGACGACCTTCATAACTCCATTCGGACGATACCAATTCAACTGCCTCCCGTTTGGTATTTCATTAGTCAGTGAGATCTACCAGAGACACATGTCACAAGTACTAGAGACCGAAATTGGAGCCATATGCATGCAAGATGATGTTTTAGTATATGGAAAAAACCAACAAGAACATGATGCCCGGCTGAAGAGCACACTGAAAAAAATTCAGGCTGCTGGTATTACGCTCAATTCGGGAAAATACGAAATATCCAAGTCGTCAGTAAAATTTCTTGGACATATACTTAGTGCTGACGGCCTGTGACCTGATCTGGAAAGGCTCACTGGTATCTCGAAATTCCAAACACCAACGAACATGACAGAAACCCGCCGGTTCTTAGGGATTGTGAACCAATTAGGAAAATTCATTCCAAACCTAGCAGACATGACTAAACCATTATTGAGTCATAAATATGCATTTGTTTGGGACAATGCACAGCAGGATGCATTCTCCTCCATCAAGAAAGCATTGCGTTTAGCACCTGTGCTATGCCTGTACAATCCATCAAGTGAGACTGTGGTTTCTAGCGATGCTTCATCTAATGGGCTGGGAGCAGTATTATTACAACGACAGGATGACACAAAATTACATCCCATCGCCTACGCTTCACGAGCCATGTCAGAAACTGAAACTCGTTATGCACAGATAGAAAAGGAGGCCCTAGCTATAACATGGGCTTGTGAACGCTTTTCAGACTATCTTGTCGGACTACACTTCACAATGGAGACAGATCAAAAACCACTGGTGCCACTACTAGGTACTAAGGACCTCAGTGAACTTCCAGCAAGGATACAGAGGTTTCGAATACGTTTAATGAGGTATGCATACACAATTCGCTATGTCCCTGGTAAGAAACTATACACAGCTGATGCTGTGTCAAGAGCGGTATCTGATAACGAACCCACCAAACAATACAAGGACCTCGAAGAGTTAGCAACAGCGTTCGTCCACACCATGATGGAATCTTTACCTGCCACAGAAAAACGTCTGAAAGAGCTGGAGGTAGCCACTAAAACTGATGAAATCAGCAACTGCATATTACAATATGTAAGAAATGGCTGGCCATCAAAGGATCATGTCCCAGCATCAATTAAACCCTATTGGGCCTACCGTGGCAGCATCACGTGTGAGAATGGATTACTGATGTATGGCACACGGATCATAATCCCATCGCTACTGAGACCAACTATTATTGCCAAAATCCACTCTGGTCATCAGGGAATTACCAGGTGCAGACAAAGAGCTCGCCAGTCCGTATGGTGGCCAGGACTATCTGAACAAATCAAAAGAACTGTAGAAAACTGTCCAAGATGCGCCGAGCTAAGACACCAACCGCCTGAACCCCTCATGACAACTGAGCTTCCAACAAGACCATGGCACACTGTAGCCTCTGATCTGTTTCAGTTGAAAGGCAGCAGCTATGTCATACTTGTCGACTACTTCTCTCGATATGCAGAAATCGTCATGCTTACATCAATGACTTCCAGCGCAATGATACAGAGTTTTAAAGTTATTTTTGCCAGACATGGGGTACCTGTCATCCTAAGAACAGACCCAGGAAGCCAGTACACTTCGAAGGACTTTGCCAAGTTCGTAAATGACTGGGGTTTCCAGCACGTTACAAACAGTCCCCACTATTCCCAAAGCAACGGAGCTGCAGAAGCCTGTGTGAAAACAATGAAGAGAATGTTAAAGAAGGCAAAAGACCCATATCTTTCTTTGCTTGCACACAGAGCGACACCAATGGACTGTGGGTTTAGCCCCAGCGAACTGTTAATGGGCCGACGTCTGAGGACAAACATCCCGACTCACCCGGATCTACTAAACCCCAGTTGGCCCGATCTTGAGAATTTTAGACAGAGGGAAAGGAACCAGAAGGCTCAACAGCAACTCACACACCACCTATCAAAAAAAACTAAAGAGCTACAACCACTCGAAGATGGCACACCGGTATGGGTCAGAAGCTCCAACCCCCCAAACCAGGAAGGCATCATTGTTGGAATGGCAAATACACCACGTTCCTACATTCTATGGACCAAAGAAGAAGGGACAATAATCCGACGCAATCGACGACACATTGTACCCAAACCACAAGAAATGGTCGAGGCTCACACATCGGAGACCCATGAAGACAGTCATCTACCTAGGGAAGAAACAGTCAAAACAGCATGCCCCACTCTCACCTCTCAAGAGTAAACAACAACCAGATCTGGGCATCAGTCAAGACCACCTATTAAACTAGACCTATAATATATGTATATACAAATATATATATATAAAAGTAAATAAATTAACTCTTTTCTTTTAATATACATATCAAGTGTGTGTGTGTGTGTGTGAGAGAGAGAGAGAGAGAGAGAGAGAGAGAGAGAGAGAGAGAGAGAGAGAGACCATATAGTAAAAGAACGTTAAACATTATTAAATAAAATAAAAAAGGGAGATGTTATGTCCCTTGGATCGGTGGGAGTTGTCCCCCTTTGTTCAATGTTTATAATGTAAACTCTTGGACGTAAACGTGAATAAACGAGACTTGGTCAGTCGGCCATGTTGGTCTGAACGGTCACATATCCTTGTCCTGTTATTATTAATAGAAACCTGACATAACAGTAAGTACAGCCTGTCCATGCACTGATGTTTGTAAATGACTTTATGAAGGGCCAGCATTTTCCGAGTTTTTACATCAAGGCTATTGATACAGTTTTGTGGTCAATTAATTATACCAAATCCATAAGAGACAACAGGTATTGCCAGTTGATTGATGGCAGTAATTTTGTTTTTTGCTGATAGTTCTGATGAGAGAAATTTTTTAAGTCACTTGAAGTATTCTCCCCGTACTTTTTCTCTCATCTTTCCATGTTCAAGTGTCTCATTCTCTTCCACTCCCAGGTATTTATAAACAGCATCCTCTTCAAGGTCTTCAATAGAGCCATTGTCAAGATTAAGATGTTCTGATGATGTCTTTCTTCCTTTCTTTATGGTGCGCATTTGTCGAATCCAAACTCCATGCAGATGTCCTCTGTATAATTTTTAACAATGCCTATCAGAGAGACAAGTTGTTTCTCGGATTCTGCATAGAGTTTCAAATCGTCCATAAAGAGTAGATGGTTTACTCTTTTATTTTCTTCCTTCTTTCTGCCCATGCTGAGATTGTATCCAGCATCGGATCGTTTAAGTATCTTACTTAATGGATCCATTGTGAGGCAGAAAAGGAGCGGTGAGAGGCTGTCTCCCTGGAATATTCCTCGCTTGATCTTTATGTTTGGGGTCTGTATCCTTCCTTCCATGTGCTGTAATGTAATTGAGGTGCACCACCTGGCCATTTGTTTTTGAAGGAATGATGTAATACCAGTGTGCACATTGTACAACTCCAAACAGCGAAGTATCCAGGAATGAGGTATACTGTCAAAGGCCTTTTTGTAATCAATCCAGGCCATTGACAGATTTCTTTGTCGTCTCCTGCAGTCTTCTAATATGGTTCTGTTTACAAGGAGTTAGTCTTTTGTGCCTAGCTTTTTCCTCATACACCCCCTCTGCTCACTTTCAAGGTAATCACCAGCAATGAGATGGTCGTATGTTGCATCGGCGATTATCCCTGTTAGGAGCTTGTAGGTTGTTGTGAGGCAGCAGATTGGTCTATATTTGCTAGCCATATGGGTGTCCTCATTTTTGGGAATAAGTGATGTACTGCCTACAGTAAGCCACTCAGGCGGCTCTTCATCTCTACTGATGATTCTATTGAATGCCTTGGCATAGTGATGATGAAGTGCGCTCAGTTTTTTCAACCAGAAATTTGGTATTTGGTCTATTCCTGGGGTCTTGAAGTTGCATACATTGAGCTACCTTCCTGCAGACAGCCTCCTTGGTAATTTTTAGAGCTGCCATCTTTTCTCCTTGTTCTCCTCTTTGATGGTATTTATCCAGTTGTTTTCTTTATGTACTTTAGTGTCCTCATAGAGTGGCCTCCAGAGTTTTCAACTTCTTCTTGTGTTGGTGGGGAGCTCACCTTTATTTCATCTTTAATGAGGCTCCTATAGACAATTCTTGGGTTTGTCGCAAAAAGTTTATCCTTTTTGCTTCAAAGTTTTTGGTTTTATTTTTTATTTGTGCAGCTAAGGCTTTTATCTCAGCCTGATGTTCTGCCAACTTAGCTCTTAGCTGTGCTTGGTCTTGGAGGGAATAATAAGTTTTCAACTTATTCACCTTCTTACTAATTTTTTTGCCTGGGGTTTCACAGGATAGGAATGCATATATCTGGACAGTTTCCTTTCGGACTCTGTCTATTTTCTGTTGGAGTTTACGTTTCCAGCCTGGGTTATATGATTTAGCCTTCATGTTTTCTCTTTTACTCTCCTGGTGTTTGGGTAAGGGTTTTAATTGGATAAACCATGCTGCCCCGTATGTTGTATGATTTATTATTTCACTCAATAGTGCGTTAATCGGAGTGATTCTTTCCAGGGCATCGTTGACTTTTGAAACAAGCACCTTGAAGGCTTTATTCATACTAATTTTTATCAGTCTGGGCCGATCTTCAACAGCTAGACATCGTGCTATTTCTATTCTGTTTGCCAGCTCTTCCTCTAGTTCCAACTGGTCCGTGCCAAATGTCACATGTTGAGGTTGGACATACTGTTGGTATGTCTGCCCATGTTTAAATTGTGTTGGGTCTGTTGGGAATGATTCCTGAGGAGATGTTGCATTATTTGATGGAGTGGCATGTCGGGTATATTTCTGCTTTGGTTTTGGTAGACATCTAAGCTTTGGACTTTTTGGTACTGTCTCAGGGAGCTGTGTGAGGTGAGAACTTGTTGTAGTGTCCTCTTGTTTGGTTTGGCAGGTCTTGGGTATAGGGAGGAGGTTGCTGATTAGGCAGGGTGTACTCGTGTATATTTTTTTAAGTTTGAGTTTGTAGAAAATGAACATCCACATGTGTTACAAGAATAAGGTTTCTCTCTTTTTTTTTTTTCATTTTCCTTCATCTTTTTCTTCTAGGGGGTGAGACATCCAACCAGATGTCTAACATTTACTCCTATTTTAGTGAGTCCAACCAAGAGATCTTTTCAGGATTCTAACCGTCCCTTTCAGTGCAATTTTAGCAACTGGTGTCTGCTTTTTGTCTTCAGGGAGGTCAGAATTCTTGATTTTCTCTTGTAGGATCTCATTCGAAGTTCTGCTCCATTTTTCAAACTTTGAATAATGGTAGCAATATAATAAGACCTTCTTTTGTGCAACTGTCCAGGGTTGGGTTTTTAGGCCTCTTTTGTTTCCTTTTGTTGTTGTTGCACATGATGGTTTGGGACCAGGATCTAATTCACGATCTGTTGGCTGATCCAAGTGGACCTCTGTCCTGGTAGTACCATTATCTGAGGTAAGAGGGTTCACACCTTCAAATACCTTTTCTCGTCTGGTGTGTAAACGAGTTAAGGGACCCTTTTTATCCTGGGCGACTGTCAGCCAGTATGGATTATTTTTGGTATCCATTTTCATTTCATAATTCCTCATTGTCAGCAGCTTGCAATTTAATATTCAAAACTGCTCTTTATAACCTGGGGATGCTCTGTATGGCTTGAGGATACAGCACAACAGGTTTCTCTCCAGTATGTATTACCATGTGTTGTTTTCAGTTGGATTTTTTGGAAAACGGATGACCACATTCTTTACAAGAAAATGGCTTTTCACTTTTATTTTTCTTTTTTTTTTAAATTTTTAAATTCATTTTACTTCAGTAAGTTTTAAGAGATCAAGGGGGTCCCTCCTGGAGCTAACATTTCATTCTGTTATGATTTAAATTTATATCCGAGGGCTCTTTTAAGAATAGATGCTATTACCTTTATGGCTGCTATTTGTATTTCATTACAGCTTGGTCTTCCAGGGATTGCTTCTAATTCTAAGTATTTCTGAAGATTCTTTTTTATTAAGCCAGTTGCTCCTATCACAACCGGTATGATGCTTATTTATTTCAGAGACCATGTTGTTTTTAGATCATTTTGTAAATCCTGATATTTTGTTATCTTTTCCTGTTCAGCTCTATCGAGGCCGAAATCATTTGAGACTGTGACATCGACAAGTGCAGTTTTTTCGGGCTTGTTCCATATAACAATATCTGGTTTGATAGCCTTGTCTTTTATGTATTTGCCCGCGTGTATGTCTTTGTCATAGAACATGGTCACTTTTCCGTTTGATGTTATCGGCGGTGGTTCATGTTGCCAGATGTTCGTTGCTCTGTCAAGTTGCATCTCTCCAAAGATCTTCCAATGGAGGTACTTACATATGTTATTGTGATGGGCAGTGTAAAGGCCATCTACCAATAAGATTGGGCATGCATACATTAGGTGGCTTGGGCTTTCACTCGCTGAGTGGCAAAACCTACATTGGCCATTTCTTTGTAGGCCAGACATTTTTTCACTTTTTTTTTATTTAACTTCAGTAAGTTTTAAGATATCAAGGGGGTCCCTCCTAGAGCTAACACTTGATTCTATTATGATTTAAATTTACATCCGAGGGCTCTTTTAAGAATAGATGACTTTATGGCTGCTATTTGCATCTCATTACAGCTTGGTCTTCCAGGGATTGCTTCTAAGTATTTCTGAAGGTTCTTTTTTATTCAACTAGTTGCTCCTATCACCGGTATGTACTCAAACATGACTTTCTAAACCTGAACGTTTTGTAAATGTAAACGTACATACTTCACATGAACTTTCCTTTCAGCACGTTTTTCCGTATTAACTACTGATTTGATCACCTCACAAAATTAAAAGTTTCAGCAGCAAATGTTTATAAATTTTGATGTTTCTACAATAAAATTAGATGAATCCATTTATTTTATTGTAAATTTTATTTACTAATGAAAAACGTTATATGAATATCACATTACAAAAAATCGGACATGTGTTAAAATTGACTTATTCACTAAAATATAGCATTTTCAGTATAATAGGTATTGGATTGATTTAGGTTAATAAATATGAAAGAAAGGGTTTCTTCCCCAATTATATTAACATATGTTAAAATTCTTTGAAAAAGCAAATCCACATTCTTTACAAAATCTGAACTGTTTGTAAGTGCAAACATAGTTCATATGAATGAACGTTCCTTTTAGTGTTTTTCTATGAATGGTGGAGAATAAGACGAATCAAAAAAGCAGCATATATGCTAGGAGACAATCAATTACTAAATAGACCTAGTATAGAATTTAACACAATATAGGAACCATTAATTATAAATAATAGATAATATATACAGTAATAAGTAAAAACTATATATATAGAGAGAGGAATTTCTCTAGGAATATGCCTGACCCGGATATCTACTCAGTTATGTGGATTACCCAATATACAACTTGGATCTTATTACCTCACTGCTTTAAAGAAGTCACCATGGATTTTACCACGCAATTTGGATCTAAAATTTTCATGTCCTTTTCTTCAAATTCCCTTGCTATATGACTTCTGATTAATCAATTATTTTTTACTTTGATTTTCCATGTCTCACTAACTTTAGCAAATAGGGTACATACCTATATAAATATTGCTAATATTTTCTCCTCTGAAGAGATGGTAGACATCGAAACCCTATAGATTAAGGAGATAAAATTTCTAAAGTATTCTTTGTCTTGCTTAGAATAATAAAAATCTTTGATATGAAACTCAAACATTTCACTTCCAAAAAGGTTTTTTTGAAATTCATTGAATCACTATAATTTAATTTATTTGCTCTATCTTGTATATCGAGCAATTCTTATTTAGATGGGATAATACTTATAGAATATTACTGCCAGTAATACTTTGTAAATTTATAATCACAGGTTTCTATATCAGCTGATTGTTAAATAACTTTATTCTGAAGTACATATATGCATATATATATATATATATATATATATATATATATATATATACACACAGTAATGCAGTAAAGTGATATTTAAAACTAGAAATAAAAAGAGGTTTAAGGCTACCAAAATTTGTACTAGAACTGTCTGCAAGGACCTGTGGGGCTGTGGCTGGAGTACTTGGAAAAATCCATTGTAAAAGTGATATTCTCCTGAAAGCTGAAGCTTCAATTCTCAGTGTGGGCAACCAAAAAATACAATTGCAAATTACTTAAGACTGCTATCCAGTTATGGCTGACGGAACAAGAGCATGCTACCTTCATGAAACAAATAAAATGTTCCATTGAAAATTCTGTCCAAATTCCCAAGTTTGACAGAAACATTCCTGAGTTCAACAAGATACACCTGAAGAAGGTCAGAGGTTAAATCGACCGAAACATTGTGACAATGATACTCAAGATGAGAACAGTAGTCCAAGGAATCCAAATAATATGAATAAGCAATCCTCATCTCAAAAATTCAGAAACGTTTTTCCAGGAGTATTTACTGATTTGCTCACCTCACAAAATTCAAATTTCTCATCAGTAAAATTTTATGAATTTCGATGTTTCTACAATAAAATTAGATGAATCTATTTATCTTTAATTTTTTCTGCAAATGAAGAAAAAAATTACATGAAGTACATTACAAAAAAAAAAAAACTGATATGCATCAAAATCGACTTATTTATTAAAATATAGCATCTTCAGCATAATAAGTTAAAGTAAATTGGATTGCATTAGAGCAATAAGAATGAAGCTGCATAGCTATAGCTGGTTCCACCATTATATCTTAAGTTGCATCAGTTTGAGTCTCTCCGTCACACCTTTGTATTGTTCTGCCTTATATCTTTAGTATAATAAAAGCATTTCCATGTGTAACTCATCCCAAATGCAAATGAAGTGTTTAATCGAATGATCTGGTTTCTAGCAAAACAAAAGTTATTATTATTAAAAACGTTAAGACCTTTTATAAAAAATTGTGTTTAATTTTTATTTCCAGTAGCTAGAAACAAGAATTTATGGGTAAGCCCTTATATCATTCACCAACACTCTCCTGCAAGTCTCACGGGACACACCAAGGTACTGACTTCGCTTACGCACAGAGAGTTTCGGATCCTGCTGGAGAGACTCTCTCACTCTTTCGACCAGCTCGGCTGTTCGCTTCTTGGGACGTCCCGAGTGGCTTGGGCGGTTCTCTCTGGCAGCGTTGAGGTTCTCCACGGTCCCATATTTCTCAAAGTGGTCCACCCAGTTTTGAATTCTGCTTTTGGATGGAGCCTTTTCATATTCAAACTGACGCATGAAACTGTCCTGGGTTTTTTTAAACGAGCCTGTCTTGTAATAAAATTTAACACAGTGTATTCTTTGTTCCAGCCCCCACTGAGGTCTTGGTGTACTCACGGTCGTTGGTTCTGGCATTTCCTGTAAAATAAGGGCAATCAGTGAATAAATAATAGAGATATCACATAAAGTGTACACGGGGCCCGTTTTTTTTTTTAGAGGGGGAGATCATCCTGCATTAAAATCAGAAGAAAATCACTATAGCTTATGAGGGTCATCTGGGGTTTCTTCTGGTAGTGCTCAAAAGGTGTGAGTGAGAGTAAGAGCAAAATCACTCAGAAAGCAAAAAAAAAAGTTTCAGCACTTCTGCATTTTAGCTTTCTTAGTTTTTATTTTTGAAAGAGTTTGATTTGGGGCAAGTGGAGACAATTACAAAATTTACTGAACTTTTCCAAGAACTTCTTTGAAAAGTTCAAAATTTGGATTATATGTATTATCTTACTTTAGAACAGTAAAGTATTATTGATTTTTTTTTTCAGGCTCGCAAATTAATTTCTTTCTCAGACATGTATCTGTGGAGCAGAAACTATATTCACAATTTTATTATGCTTGTTCAAAAAAATAATAAATTCACACATTTTCTTACTAGGGACTGTTTTTAATTATTTATAAATTTTCATTCATTTAGAAATTGTTTTTTGTTGTTTTAATTTATTTTGGAATTTTAATTTATTACTGAAACTGTTTTTTTAGACATGTTCATTAAAAAATACATTTAATTTTGTATTACCATATTTAATGGTTTTATTTTCCAAAAACTTTTGCAAAAGTTCCAGAAGTTTTCCAATCGTCTTCCATTGTCCTGACTTTAGGATTTGCAGAAGTGCATAAGTTTTTTTTTTTACGAGGGGGAGGGAGGGGAAAGTTTGCAAATAAGGAATGAATTCTGTAGAAGGTATATTTGCGCAATATTAGAAGACAAAGATATAGACGGAAGCGACATAGTGAAGATTGTTTTTTTCTGAAATCAGACAAATTTGTGTAAAACCAGGGAATGCCAGGCGCCTTGCTAGTATTAACTAATGTAATAAATAAGTAATATTGAAATATCAGAAACGAACAAGTAACACTAATTAGTTGAAAAATAATCGTCTGTTGATATGTAATCATGCCTTTTTATTTGAATTATCTGTCTTTGGACTCGGTAAAAATCAGAAATGATTCTGCATTTTCATGACTAGTCACAACTGCAATAGTACATATTCGAGGTAGGTACATTCAAAATGAATGGCCGATCTCCAAAATGTATAAACATTGTGACCACTCCTTTCATTTAAAATTCACAAGAAATTAACTAATTTTAATGAAATTTTCAGTATTTATTAATAACCGATCCCAGAATGTAAAGAACCTATTATTTTTCTTCACATCTTAGTGAAAATTTATTGTTTTGTATAAACAAAAAACACCAAAGTCATAACTTTAAGTATAAAAAAAACGTATAGATTTACTTTTGTTTTTATGAAAATAAAGCATTGTAGATGTTAGCAATGTTTAAATATTTCAAACATATTATGAAAAAAGCCTCTAAAGTCCATATTAATAAAATCAATATGACTTGAAAAATTAGTTTCTTCAACTAATATTATCATTTAATCAATATTTTCACACAAAAAAAAAAAAAAAAAATTGCAAAAAATATTTCATGCGATTTTAATGACAACATTTTCTGGAGAAATTTTAAATGCAATATTGTAATATTTCCTTTGTACACATGAACATGTAAACATCAGTGTAGAAAATTGTTTTTATAATCTATAAAATTGAGATTCAAGACCACTAAGAGAAAAATAACTTAAATAATAGGATAATTTCTGCTAACGATTAATTTGAGGAAATATAGGGGGTTGGGATAGAACATTAAAAAAATAAAATGAAAAGTTTCTAATTTTCATTAGTAAATAATCATTTTCTTTAAAATTTTAACTATTTAATCATTAATAAAGAATTGTTTTAGCTTATATTTTGAATGAATAATAAAATTTAAGGATAAATCGAGTAATATAATATATGTGAAAATTGACTTTTTGAACAACATTTTACAAAATATTCAGTTCAAAGTTGACAGAGAAACATTGGTAAACAGAGTTCATCGATAATTTTAGAATATTAGTGAATAAAAACTCAGACCAAGTTAAATATGAATCTTTTTAGAGAAAAATAAATTCTTATTTGTGTATATTAAAAAATACTGTATATTTTGTCGTATTAAAATCATCTTTAAAAGGTGGGGGTTGTCTTATACAACCGATATAATAGTCATATATATATATATATGATAAATTTATGAAAATTAGCTCCAATTTTTTACCTCGTTTTATCTGATGGTTGCCTTATATAAGGTATCCCAAACTGGCCTAGTTTAGGTGCGAAAACTAGTAAATAAAGTAAAATTTCCCTTAACTTCAACTTGCGATATCTCGTTTGTTTTTTGGGTTATTTTGATATGGTTTTGATTTAAATAAAATTTAATTTTTTGTCCTTATAGATATATAATTCTTTTTCTTGTGTCTTTAATAGTTTTTTTTTTCAGGATTTTTCAAGTTATGCCTCTAATTTTGGTAAATGTCGCTTTATTTTTTACACAAAAAAAATGTTGATGTTTTTCAAATTTGTTGCGCTTCATATTGTGAGTCTCTAAGTATATAAAAATGGTATCATTTTAAAGAAAAAGGTCACTTAATAACATGGTGAGGTTATTAAAAGGTTATAAGTGATTTTTCTAAAAAAAAATCCAACTTGAAAACTTCAGTGAAAGAAACATGAAAGAAATTTTATAGTAAGAATTCCGAAAAAGGCATCGTTTTGTAGAGGAATATCTCCTCTTTAATAATCAGTTGTTGTCATGTTTATGGCCCCATAAATCAAGGAGCGCACACTAATAAAAGTTAGGGTACCTACAGAGATTTTCAACTTAATGCCAGAGAGACCAATTATCAAGTGTCAGCTAGCCAGTAGCCACACAGCAGCACAACGTACTGACTGACTGAACGGAAAAACATAAACAAACAACTCGTTTCACTATGGACTTACCAAAGTTCTTAGGTGAGTTTGTTTTTTCTTCATTATTTAAAAGTTATAGAAAGATATTTTTTTAATTAATATTTTTAGAACGTCATTAAAAAAAATGAAAATTTACAATTTAAAAAATGCCAGTTTATTTTCTATAGCTTTTTTCAAACTTTCATATGTTCTTTCATCGCTTTCTCCTTCGGTTACGGTTGAATAAACTTCAGCATTGTTAAATTATTTTAATTAAATTAATTAATAAAATCGTGTACAAAACATTTTTAGTTGTGTGGGACTGACGGAAACTTTTATTTTTTTCGGTTGGATAAACTTTAGCATTGTTAAATTATTTTAATTAAATTCCATAAACAAAACGTTCGGCTAGTGACTTATGACGAAGTATATGTTTTTGTTATTGTTCAGAAACATAAGTTTTTTTAATTATGAAAACAAAAAGAAAATTAAAAAAAAATTATTTAAAATAAATTACTTAAAATAAGCATTATTTATTTACTAATTTTTTTGTTTCTTTGTTTTGGATTCGTAAAACATGTCAACATTTACGCTTTGTAGAAAAAAACTGACTAAATATAAAAACTCAGTTCCAAGGCTATATATTAGCAAATATATTAAATTATTTTGTTCTAAAATTTTAAAATAATTACATAAAAACTTATGTCAGCATTAACAGAAATTGTGACAGAACACATATTACTTTTTTTTTTTTTTTGTCGTCACCCGTACATACACTCATAAACAATAAAAGTGGTTGCAGGACAGAATGGCTGGCATCCTGCAGCAAAGAAGGGTACCAATCTCAAATCACAAGTTATCGGGCAAATAGGTTTAATTCTCTATTTGAAAATGCCCTGGCAATATATCACCATAAAGAGCACATAAAATTATTTTTATGTGTTTGCAATATGAAATTACAGAGTGTTTTCGCTGACATTTCTGATGAGAGACTACATTCCCTACTTGCTGCAGTTGGTTTGCTGAACATTTGACCAAACCTTTCTGGAAACTTGTTAACAGCACTGTTCAGTATGTTGACTTCCATCACTATATCAAGAAAATGGCTCTAAGTTTAGAATGCTGGATCAACAATCCCCAGTTGTTATTAAAATCTGACTGTAAAGGTGTATTTAATGGTGAATTCTTTGAGGAAGGCAATGTGTCTCTCTGTATTAGTCTCACAGCCCCTGAACTTGTTTTAGAATGTTTGCGCAAGATAGTAAGTTCCTCATTGGCACTAAGCACCAGTTGCATGACTTTTTAGAAGGAGGTGCTTTTGGAAAAGATGTAGATCAGGAGACGAGAGATGCCTTGAAGAGCTGCCCTTTAACAAATCTGTCAGGTGAGCATGCCTTTAGAGATTTAGATTTTAGCATGCAAACAAAACGACATGCATCACTACATAATCGATCATCTTCAAATATGCTTAAGCGCAATCGGACAACAGCTTGGTTCGAAGTAATATCAACAAAGAGGCAATCCATTCTGAGCATCTCCAGAAAACATGCAAAACATTTGCGACAAAAACATGCACAACAAGAAGCCCTTGTGAAACTTCGTGTCCAAGAAAAAATTGCACAAAATGAAAGATTAAAGAAGGAAAAAGAACGTCAAGCTGCTGCTGAGAAAGAGAGAATTATGAACTCTGTTATTAAGCATGGTGGTCCAGTGAAGTCTGATAAACAGATAAAAAAAATTTCAGAAAGTGGTTTGGAAGCACTCAAAGACCAATTGAGATACCTCAAGGTTGTTTTAGGTGTCAAAATCAACACCAGTGGAAATAAAGTTCAACTGGAAGCTGCTCTCTCTGACTACTTGAAAAGAAATCCAATTGATTCATCTCCACCTCCACCAAAGCAACAAAAAATGTCTTCCCTAAGTGAATCTGCTGAACATTCAGATAACTCCTGCAGTTGTGATGAAGATCCATCTCAGGATATCTTCAGTTATCAACATCAAGGACAATGGGTAGCTGTCTACTATGACACCAACTTTTACATTGGCGAAGTCATTGATATTATATCTGCATCCAGCGCTGTAGTAAAATTTTTAATGCAAACAAAAAGTAGAAAAGATTATTTTCGATGGCCTTTATCAGAGGACATTGCACAAGTAGAGTCAGCATTTGTCTACAGATGGGATTTTGAGGCAATGCCAGTTTCAAGTGATGGTAGGATTTGGAGGGTTCCTGAGATATCTACCATAGCAGAAGCCTATGAAAGAATTCTGAGAGAAGATCGATAAGAAAGGAATTGTAGTAAGACCTAAAATATCTTTCTTACTCGTTTTTTTAAGTTGAAAGTTTTTCAATGTTTAAAAAAAATGATTTGTGCCTTTTTTTTTGTATAAAAAATTTCTAAATATTATTGTCGTCGGTGCTTTTTTGGCGAGTTTAAATTTCCCAAAGTAAAAGTATTTCTGTGGCAAAAAGTTTTGTTATTAGAAACAAGGCAACCATTCTTTTGAATTCCTCATCCAAAAATTAGTAAAGTTGCAAAGTTTCAAGCTTCTACCACCAATGGTTACAGTTTTATAGCAATTTCAGTAACGTATACTTTTGACTCATTTTTTTTACCTTTTTTGCCCTTTTTACAAAATTGCCTGTTTGACTGCTTTTACATGGTCTACAATCGAGTGGTTTTATCAATTTATAATTAAAAGAAAGAATTATCTTAATCTCTAATGTGTTTTGAATCATACTAAGAAGATTCAATACATTAGCTATTAAAATGAAATTGATATGAACAGTTAAAGTTGCATTTCCGTGTCATATTTTCACTGTTTTCGCGTTGATAGAGGGATTTTGCCTAGTGTTTAAGTTGTTTTCATCTAATATTTATAGCCTAAATTTGTATTAATTTTCATCTACTACAAGATGACATTACATTTATAAGGATTTTTCACTTGTTAGTAGCTTACATTTTTAGTTATAGACTATGAAATTTGGCTTCTCGGCCACGATAGCAAATTTCAACTTTCCGACAAACTTTGATCATAACTTGATGGCTAATTGATCTACCAAAATAAATTTGGTATTTTTGTAAATGGTTTACAAAAATCTACATGCCCACATTACTTTTTTTTAGATATGATAAAAATAAAATTTTGGTTTGGGATACCTACTTATATGCCAAAATATACAGTATTCTAATTAAATTTTTATTACAACTAAATTAAATTAATTTAAACAAAAGTATTACCTTCACACGATTAACACGTTTAGAAAATCAATGGGTATTTTGTGTTTACAAATGATTTTCAATGTTTTTTTTTAACTATCTACTTTTGGGGATAATTATATCATTTTTAATTAAAAAAGTATATACATTAGGTACATGCAATGCGTACCACAGAATTACCCCATTATATGTAAAATGATGTAACTGTAATATAAACTAACGAGACCTGTGGAAATTCCAGAGCGAATTTTTCAACAAAAATTGGTAAAACTTTTACAGCATCTTTCCACCCTCAAAAAAATCCTTTAAAATTACCACCATTATAGGTTTTCGGGGGTGCTGAAAATGAAAATAACGTTTAAAATTCCAAGAAACAAGTAGTTTCCAAGATATAAAGAAATTATAGTTTCAAAAGTGAGGGATCACTTTTCTGATATTAATTTAACGTAAAATGAGCTCCCAATTTATGGCCACCTATTTTTGGAGGTGGGGGTCTGGTAATTTTTGTAGGGTGGGTGTTTATTTGGTAACTGTGGCCTGGTAGAGCAACACAAAACTTACCTTAAAAAAACTTGTTTTCAAGGGGTTTTCAGGTGTGTTAAAAACGAATATCATTTAAATTTTCTGCAAATAAGTAGTTTTCCGGATATTAAGCAATGTAAGTCTTTGTTATAAGCATGCATATTTTTACCACAAGTGGCTACGACTCATAAAATAAAGAATTACATTGCGGAAAATTTTAATGCAATATTCGTTTTCAGCACACTTAAAAACTAGTACGTAAGTTAAGGTAGGTTTTGTGTTGGTCTATACTGCACAATCATGTTGACACACCAGTTCTCACCAGATCACTGAAGTTGAATCTGGCCAGTACTAGATGGTGACCATTTGGGAAGGCTAGGTTCTATATGTACCTTCTGGGAAGATTGGGCCTGGGGCCAGCACCCTCACCCCGAAAAAAGAACTCCTCGCTACAAAAGCATCTACAAAGTTGTGGATGGCCTGTGCCTCTGCAGGGGCTCATGACTATGGAAGAATAGATTTGTGTTGGCCTACCAGACAACAATTACCCATTTTACTTGACCCCCTCCTCCCCCCAAAAAATAGGAGGTCATAGTAGGTGCTTATTTTACATTAAATGTATATAAAAAAGTGATGCTCCACTTTTCGAAACCATAATTTCTTCATATCTAGGAAACTACTTGTTTCCTGGAATTTTAAATGTTATTTTCGATTTCAGCACCCCCGAAAACCCATAATAATGTTAATTTTAAAGGATTTTTGGAGGGTGGAAAGATGCTGCACTTTTACCCAAAATTCAAATGACCATTTGTCACTGTAATTAAAAACAAAAATAATTGTATATACATTTTTTTCCTTTTAGAGAATAACTTTTTCTTATCTTTCAAACACAATCAAAATTTAGTCGTATACTAAAAAAAAAAATTATGATAACCATCTTTTAAGAAGCGTGGGGAGGGGGTCTGTTTTTCGATCATTTTTGCCGGTACGTAGAGAAAAGCATCAAATATCGTTTTCACTATTTAATAACAATTAACAATAGCACTAACCAAACCGACGCGTGAAAAATAAAAACAAAACAAAACAAAAACAAAAAAAATGTCTGCCTCAACAGAAGCTAACCTCTTCAAGAAAGACTTCTTATGGTATTATGAAATAAGTTGTTAAACTACCCCCAACAGGCAGTTTTTGGGATCATCTGGGTTTGTATTACTATACACATAGATTCGAAAAAAGTTGTGAAAAAACATGTCATGGTAGCTTATATTAAACGAGTTTCTAACAGTATTTTGTATAATTTTTTATTTTTATCTCATTTTCCCAAACTTATCGTGTTCCACAAAGCCCGGCGCCATTTTTAATTTTCAAATACATCGGTAAATACTGTATGTTTCTCAAGCTGAATAAACATGTTACGTTAAATAAAAACTCTAAAAAACTATCCACTTAGGTAGAAAAGTAACTTATCTTGATTCGATACAAATTTATTTGTTATATATTTGTTTGTTTTTTTTTTACTTTTTCGAATCTATGTGTATAGTGAAACCCGATCATCCTAACCTTAACTGTAATTATTCTGGGCGATACTAAGTCTTGTATGATCACATACGACTTTAAAATCTAAATAAATCCATATTTTTCCACACTTACCAGTTTTATTTTAGATGAAAACATCAACGTCGGAAAAATTAATTGATTCATTTTTGATTCAAATTCAAATTATTTTTTTTTCCACAGAAGATAAACAATTTCGATTTTCTTCCTTCAATCTGTTGCTGGAGAAAAAAGCGTCCTACTTGAAAAGGAGTGCAGAAAATGGGAAAATTAATGAAAAAGTAAAACTATGTTCAGGTTAATATTACAAAAACGAAAAAATTGTGAGGAAAATATCACCGAACGGTGTAAGACGTTATACAGTTCCTTACGTTAAAAAAGGCCCATATGAATTTGTAACATTTTTATAATCAATAAATTTTGCATACAGTATGTTTTATGCAACGTCGTTATCTCTTTTGAAGTAAGAATGTTTCTTGAACAATTAAAAAGAAAAAGAAAAAAAAATGACTTTACATATGTGTTAACATATTATCTGAGTTATGTGCCCTTAAGAGGAACTCGGTTACCTTGGCATTGGGGCCAACTCCCCTCCTGGCAGAGGTAACGGAAATTGTCATAGCGACATTAACGCGAGTGGTGTAAATATCCGTGGCAATAAAGCAACCTTCTTGCATTAAGAGAATATTTAAAAAGTCAAACGTCGTCAGCAAAACAATTCTTCACAGACATTTAGCCATGCGCAAATTAACAAATCAACCTCGAATCCCACTGGAATAGTTCAAATTTAAAGAAATTTTATACAATTCTTCGAAACAAATTTGAACATGGTTACAAGCATCAAGCTTCGTGTTGAAACAAAATAAAAAAGATTTTACGGTACTGGTCGCGATTAGAGTTCCCTGCCGAACACCCTAAAAAAACACTAACGTCTCCCTTAGTTGCCATAGTAACTAAACGATCATGAATTTTTATCGACTTTGTTTTACTGTTTATGAATATTGAAATAAAAGACATTACTACACATTTATTAATAATATCTCACTTTTAATTACTTTTATCGACTTTTTTTACTGTTTATGTGTCACTTTTATCGACTTTTTCTTTTCTTTTTTAATAGCATTTTCTTTTTAAATGACGACGTTTTTACTGTTTATGAATATTAAAAGAAAAATAATTACTAAACATTTATTAATAAAAAAAATGGGTGCTAGTGCACTTCCGCTGATCCGCGTTATATTTTAAATCGTATTTCTAAGCTTAATTAAAGTTTAATGTTTTTTTATTCAATTGTAAGGTTAAAGTAGAGAAAACACCCTCCCCATGTTAAGAATGGCTTTTTAAATAATAACGTTATTTCAGCACGGATCAATAAGTGCACTAGTACAATATAAAAAAAAAGTGAGACATAAACAGTAAAACGTAGTCAATAGGTGGGTCGATTTTTATGAAATTTTACACAAATGTACTGTATGTATCAGTCAGTGTTCTTAGATGGGTTTTGTATCAGAATGGATTCGATAAGTATCAATAATCGATAAGTATCAATAATCGATAAGTATCAATAATCAATAAATATCAATAATCGATAATCAGTAATTTTGACTAAACTTAACACCTTATATAGCCTACCATTACAAATGCATTTGAAAAGCCACACAAGCCAAAATGCTCGGCATATAAAACCAATAGTAGATTCTTTGATATGAAGGGCATGTTTGAAATGAATATTTCTGTTTAAAGCACAACTATGATACTTGACTTTTGCATTTTAAACTTTAATTCAGGCCATTATATAAAAAATAATTTTATAAAATCAACAATACAATGTAGAATACAATGTATTGTGAACTAAGTCATTGCATAAAGGCATGTGAAGCTTCCTTCCAGTGCACTGTGATGGGTTTCCAACTAGAGCAGGCAATCAATCGATTTGATTGAAAAATGGGCGATTTCATTGATTTTCATGACAATAAAATTATAGGATTATGAAACATTCCTTGATCATCATTGAATCCTGGACCATGTCGGGTCTCCTTGCTAGTATGTATGTATGTATGCATGTATGTGTGTGTGTGTGTGTGTGTGTGTGTGTGTGTGGAAGGGCGATTCATGAAAAAAGTAATAAACTTCTAACCAGATGTTTACTCGTCGCCTGTCAGAGACAAAGGGTATAAACACATCACTACGCACCTATCCAGTCAAAAAGAGAAAAATAATAAAAATTAATTAGCCAATGAAAGGAGGGCGTGATAAAAATAAAATTTCACTACCAATGTGTCTGTGGGAACCGGTAAGAAGAAATAAAAACCCAGGGTTTTTGTAATCGAGAGAGAAGGAAAACCAGACACCAATAAAACATGATACAGGTGCAATAAAGTAAAAAGTCACCTGGTTTTGCTGTTAAAAGCTGACAAACACTCCTCTTTGCGACCACTATTCAACCAATAAAAGAAACAAGGAATAAGTGCTCTTTGTGAACATTTCTTCTTTTTCTGTTTATTCCAACGCCATACTTTGTATTATTTTGAAAGGTGACAACACATAAAAATGAACTTTTTTGGAACATTCAATTCAATCTAGTCTTTTGTTTATGATAAAAGTTATTCAAACCTTAAATGTTCATAGTTTGTCTTGTGTTAAATGGAGTTTCTATTTATGCTTTTTTATGCTGTAATACACAAATGAAGCTATACATGGTGGCCTTCTGACGTTTCTGACCTGCTTTAAAATCAATTCCATGTTTCTCTTCAAACAATTCGAGTGACTAAAAAGTTAATTACAAAAACAAAAACTTTTATTTACCCCCCCCCCCCTAAAAAAATCTGAAATAATATTTCTACTATCCATTAACGTTTCTCCTACCAAAATCTATAATGGAGAATACTGTGTAGTCGATGTCGGTAAAAATCCCAAGGTTTATGCATACTGCTGTTGATGTGTGGTTCACTATATGTGAGGGTCAGTTTGAGTTGAAGAATATATCTGAAACCACAAAATTCTACCATGTTCTCTCAAACCTCCCTCCGGACTTCTCAAATCTGCCCACCACAATCATTAACTCAAAGAGCTATGAAGAGCTGAAGGAAGCCGTAGTAAACATGCATGAACAATCAAAGCTCAAGTTGTTCAACAAACTCATTTGTGGCAGAACTATGACAAGAAACCCCGTCAATTTACAGGAACTAATGGCAATGGCTAGTAAAATAGGTGTTGGAGAAGAACTTGTGTGGCACGAATTTATATAGGCGCTGCTTATTGAAATAACTCCAGTTATAGCAGCAGTTACAACTGTCTCTGAATACGAATTGGGTACTTTGGTGGATGAAGTAGTACTATTTCTGAAGCAAAAATATGTACATAGTATGACTACATCACCACCATCTAGAACCAATAGACACAGCCTCCACCAACGCTGCCCCAAGGACAAATTATAGCATAAGACCTTTCTATGAGAACCTGTACTTTGTCAAAAATCAAGAACCTACAAGCTATGGTGTTATTTGGCACACAATATTATTGACTCTGAAATCTAAACAGCTACTTCTTAGTGCTTGGCAGGATGTTCTGTCTGATGTTTGAAATTCTATTTGCTCCTTACTATGCACTAGTACGAATGCAACTTCCCACAAACGATTGTTCAAATTTGAAAGGCGCTCTTCTACCGGTACTACCTTACCTGTTTGGTTCTGCGAACCTGG